>NC_055663.1:23568977-23904810 GCF_017976325.1 Chelmon rostratus
TGACTTTGTGAATTACAATGCAAACAATCATGACATCCAGCAAAGTCCACCTTGTAAGGCCTCTCGTCAGGCCACTTTAAAGTGCAGTTCCATTTTCTGTGAAACATAATGAGGAAATCTTAATTGGTGTGTCTGGGAAGTCGCAAAAATGTTGACGTATGTTTATGTTTTCTGCCCAAAAAGGCAATCTTGCCATTAATTATCCACTCGTAGTGTAGCATTATTCAGCTTATTTATGGATCATGGTCTGTTTTAATACAGAAAAAGTCAGCA
Source organism: Chelmon rostratus (assembly GCF_017976325.1). Taxonomy (NCBI): domain Eukaryota; kingdom Metazoa; phylum Chordata; class Actinopteri; order Chaetodontiformes; family Chaetodontidae; genus Chelmon; species Chelmon rostratus. The sequence goes on from NC_055663.1 coordinate 23,569,251, forward strand.
GCAATTAACAGTCTTTCCCTGCAATGAACCAAAGTGCTCTTGATTCCTGAATGTGACCACAGTCTGGACACGAATGCTGGATTCTGGCATCACAGTCCTGCACTTTTTATGCCCCCATCCGCCCCGACCACCAGCGACTCCAGCGACGTACATAAAATGTGGTGTTTCATCGACTCTGAACATAATGCGGGCAGCAATTACGCTCGTCAGCACGACGCAAGCATGAATGGAAATTAGCTTCAAGAGGAATTTCCAGAAGACAAAGTTGGTCTGTCTTTGTCTGAGGCCCATTTGACGCTGCAACCTGTCTCTCTGTGTCCAGCCGGTCTAAACACTGGTCTGCCTGTCTGCATGTGATGGGCACAGGCATCTGTCGCTTCGAAGCACTTAAAGTGAATCACAGCAATAACCCCTCAGCATTGTCTCTCCCGGACTCTCATGCTCATGACTTTGCATTTTTATTTATTTGTTTATTTTTGGTCGTGGAGCAGAGAGAAACAGGCCGGTGCGCTTAAAGACTTGGACACAGATACAATCTTTAATGGCTCAGACTCCACAATGCATTAGCCTCACCTTCGCCGTCCTGAAGAGGCCGTTTCAAGAAGCCAGCGCGGCAATCCGTCGGAACACTGACAACCAACGGGAAAATAGATTGGATCAATATGGAGGTAAATCAGAGTGGCTCTTACCCCCAGAGCAAGACAATGGAAAAGCAAGTTTAAATCCCCTCACTGAGAGGATTAGGAAATTCTTGGCTCATCACAACACGACCAATGAGCCCTTAACCTAGACAACAAAAAGGTCATTGTCACTGTATATAATCCAAAATTACCGGCATGAACGTTTTCTGATCTGCTGCCTTCATTCTTACAGAGTGAGCAATCATTAACCTGGTGTGATGGAATCCGCCTGAAAATAGCTTTTCCCTTTCATAGTTTAGGTCTAAGCTCTTGCATGATTTTTCGTACTGAAGCACCGCAGCGCCGAGGCTACTCTGCCTCGATCTGCAGCAGACAGGTGCCTCTTGTATTCAAACACAGTTTTGATTCAATTAATTATATATTATATATTTATATTTGACAACAAGAGATGAGTGTCAACACTCCGTCAACCACAAATGAGTTGTTCATCCTGGCCTAACCAATCAAATATGGTCAACACAGAAGATTTAAGTAAAATCCAAACTCACACTTTTATTCTTATAGGAATTCTATGAACTATATGAAACACCCACCACCCCTCTCAGTGAACAGCGCTGGAAAAAACTGGGCCATGGTTGGACCTACTTGATGACTCCCACCATGGGGAATTGGGAATTCCTAATTAGGAAGGAAAAACGGGAAAAGATTCCAGAAGACATAGAGCAGAATCACTTGGTTAAGGGAAGTAGTGGTTATATAGGAAACCAATGCCGACTGCTGTTAATAGATGAGACGGAAACCTCTGCTCCTGTTTCAAAGTGAAAATCTTTTGTTCTTCCAACCCCCACAGCCTCCGTTTGGCACTTAATGCAAACAAGGTTGTTCGACGTGTTTGAACAAATCCTTCTCTTAAGATTTATTTGTTGGCCTTTCGCCGTTATGTTTGATGCAGTGCAGCTGAGGAGCGACAGGAAAGGGGATGGCATGCACAGCCTTAGTGCCAGGCGAGAGATTGGTGTGAGGCGGTTATGCCTTTTCTGATGGATAAAGCAGTAGTATGTGGAGCACAGTGACGCACACAACACTCAACCAGAGAATGCAAAGTCTTTTCTCCCTGATGGATCATTCCACCTCTCTGTCAAAACTGCCCTGGAGCACATTTACAGTAAGACGGTGCTATAATGCATGTTGAGCGGTTGTTAAATTGTGCTGCTTGCAAATGCTTGCTGTACACCCCCTGTGGTTTGGGGACTTAATCTTTAACAACATGTCATTGGATGCTCTTATTTACTTTTCTCTGTAATTGTCATTGTATGTCTTTGCCTGTGGTGGAAGAGATACAAAGCATGCACGTGTGCACATGAATGGAGAGAGTGCTAAATGTTAAACAAAGGTCTTACTGACATGTCACCAGCAGGTGTGTCCGTGTTCTTCCTTCACTTAAAGCCACACAGTCTGAGCCGCCTTGAGAATTTCAAATATTAATACTAACTTACCTACTTGTGTGGGCGCCACAAAACACATTAACGCTGCCATGTCTCGCAGCGGCAGCTTGTGTTTCACAGAAGTGCACCGACTTTTCGTCAGTGTGTAAATAAAACATGGCGGTACAAACTGCAATAATGCCCCGTCTTTGCCACAGACTCACGGTTGCCAAGACAAAAACTGAACGCGTGCCATGCGTTTGATCTCCTCCAGTGAAGCAGCCGAAGATGCGGTGACGGAGCCAGCCTGGGTGATGCGTTGGGATGTCACCTCTGTTTGTCTCTTGCCCAGCCACGATGTTTATTTATTGCTATGAAGGTCAGAAAATTTGTCCCAGCTTAAAACAATAATCATTTATTTTCACCTTGTGCTCCCTATAACATGAAATTGTATTACACATTGGAAGAGCCGTTCATATTTTAGAGCCAACCCAGCGGGGGATTTCATTGGACATTTATAGTACAGCCCAATCCATTACCAAAGCAATTTCTGCTTATATGGAAATTTGATACTACAGAGAAAACAGAGTCAATTTACGCCTGCGTGATGACATGTCTTGGTTTGGTGACCCTTACTTGCCCCCAGAAAAGCATGCAAGAGACTTTGGTTTACATGTTTTTTTAAATATAAACAGACAAAACGTGACAATGGTTAAATTAGACCGCGGCGCATGTTTTGTTGTTTTCTGTCTGTTATTCTCTTCGGGATGGACAGCTTCTATTAAAGCAGCTCGCCAGAGCGAAAGATATTAAGTTCCCCCGCCTCACACCACTTTCATGCACTCTGGCTGTGTTCTGCTGGGCAGTCGTGCAGAACTTGCTCACTGAGGCCATTTGAACCGCATCTCCTGGGGAAGCTTCTGGGATCCGTGTAATGCATGCCAGTCAGACATGTAGCCTCTCAGATGGTCTCCTTCTCGGGCTTCATGTGTTGTGTTTGATACCAGCTGAATTACTCTGTCCTTGTTTGTTTTACCGTGCTGGCACCAACTGATGTTAGAACTGTTCTCTTTTTATATGCATGGATATGCTGTTGCACAACTGTACTCAGTATGTTTTTACAGGAGTCGATTCCAACAAACATTTTTTTTCATCATGGGAATTTCACTTCTGTTAAATTAACAGCTGACAACAGAAAGACCATAAAATGCACATGCATTCTGTAATTTGATTTCATCTTAAAGCAAATGACTTCATACCTGAATATATAAACTTAATTTAAGAATTATAAAAATTCAGTTTTTTGTTTGTCAGCTATGACAACATGATATTTTGTAATTCTACAAACTGGTCTTGTTCGAATCAATGAGTAAGAGCAAGCGATGCAGACCTGTGAGAGCTTCAGTTCATCCTAATTAAAACACTTTGCACAGGTAATAGAATACGAATTAGAGGAGTAATTTAATGCAATGCAAAGGGAGTCGTTTACTTGTTAACATGTCCTTGCGGAAAAGGATATGTAGAAAAAACATCAAGAGAACTAAAACAAAGAAGAGCAGAACATAAAAGTACCACATTAAAAAAAAAAAAAAAACATTTATCCAGTTGCAGCACATTTTATGGAAATTAATCATCCAGTTACTTCCTTTAAATATATGGGAACTGAGAACAAATGTTTGTCAAGGCCCTTTGGATCTCTAAACTGAGCATGTTAAGCCAAAGAGGAATAAATGAGAAACTACACTTGAAGCCATTTCTGTATAGTCCACTGGATTACAGTCATTCTGCATTGATAGCAGTTCTTTAAAAACATGGGGAGAATAGATGCGGGATAGATTAGGGTTTGTAAATGCAGTAATCTCCTTTATCCAATCACGTGTTCACAAAGTGGTGAACCTTGTTCCATCCTCGCTTGTGAACCACTGAGCCTTTCCAGGATGCTTCTTTCATACCCAATCATGATACTATCACCTGTTACCAATCAACCTGTTTACCTGTGGAATGATCCAAACAGGTGTTTTTGGAGCGTTCCACAACTTCCCCAGTCTTTTGTTGCACCAGATATTTACAAAAATCACTGAAGCTTATGAAGTAAAATATTAAATATATTGTCTTTGGGCTGTTTTCAATTGAGTATTTGTCAAAAGGATCAGCAAATGATCACATTCTGTTTTATTTATGTTTTATGCATTTTTGGAATAGAGGTTTGGTTTGTATACATGGTATCTGTGGTGATGTCAATCACATGACATGCATAAGTGTTGTGAAACCAGAAAAAGCATCAGGTTCCACCCTGATAAAGGTAAGATGGGTGAAAATGTGTGGTCAATAGAACAATGTGTACTGTAAAAGAGTTGTAACACAGATTTAATTTAGATATTGTGATCATACATCATAGAACTGAAATAAATAATCGACTGTTAGCAGATTAACTGGCAGTGTTTGTAGTCAAATATCTTCATCTTCTGTGATTGTTAGCTGATTTTTTTTAGGATTTGGCTTGTTGGTGAAATAAAACTAATTGTTTGAATATGTCAGCGTGGACGGGTGCACTCATACAGTACACTGTAGATATTGATATCCCATAAACATGCTGAACACCTCTACAATTTAACTGGATTTTCTCATCCACCTTCCCTCTGCAATTTACAGAAAGAAACAAGATAGCAAGTCTGCAGCCATTTAACTGCTGGTGGCTCCTTCAGAAACCACAGCAGATTTGAATCAATAAGCAGTGTGGTGGAGACACTGATTGCAGGCCGGGACAGGAAAGGGACAGATTGCTACCTGCATGTACAGATGGCGTCGTGTCAGTGACTCGACTCGTTTCTTGCCCAGTGTGATACATGTTCTCGACAGGCATCGGTGGCAGACACGCCGAACTTAAGGAGCAGGCGGAGTTAAATCAGATTAGGCCTGGCCACAGAGCCAAATGGCACCTCCGGCGCTGAGGAAGTGCCTGTTGTGTGGGCGTAATTCAGTGAATTTCCTCATGGGACTTCTTGTCCTTCTGCCTATAGACAGGTTTCCCATTTACATATATACACATGCGCAGCAGGGGGATGGAAAACTCATTGCCACAATGTCAGCATAGCCTAATTATGGCCCTTTTTACTATTTATCAGTAAACTTTCTGGAAACCACTAAAATTACTGTTTAAAGGTGAATTGTGTGCATCCCCACATTTCCAGAACTTCTTTTCTTTTACCAAGTCACCTTTGATGGACAGCTGTCAGCTCTGCCGAGCTAACATGACACATGGCCTAGTGGCAGTGATAACGCTAACACAGACTGCACAAGCTCAGCTGTTTCATCAAAACGAACCAGACACCAGCCATATTCCAGATGTTAAAAATGACTGTGGAGAAAATTCTACGCGTAACAACGATCATTTCCCATCGAAAGCCATTGATGTGCACTTCAGTCGTTGCAACTGAAACTCTAAAAGGACGTCAGAGCGATCGAGACAAACGTTGGCGCTCTTCATGAAACAGCAGTAACAGTGTGAGCTGTCCAACCTCAAAACCTTATTCCTTCAGTTCCAATGCAAAACCTCATCCTTCATGAAGTCCAGGTCTCTGACCAGATTACAGAAGCCAACAGCTCATCCGAGGTCACTGCGAGGTTTCCTTCATGGAATGATGCACAAAAACAACTCCACGCATTGATCATCTCATAAGATCTAAGTCATTCTGATCTGTGTCCCATCCCCCTTTTACAGTTAAACTGCGTCAAATTACAACTAAAATTATACTCGAAATTCTTCTTTCTTGGATGCAAAACCAACAAAATGTCAGCATCATTTTACTCTAGCCTTTTAGGACCAAAACAAAACACAAATCCCCTCCCTCCCCCGAGTGTCAGACTAAATGAGAGGAAAACAAAGATGAGCAGTTCTTCATGACAATGACAATGAAGCTATCTGGGCTGACAGTGCAAGAAGTCAGCAGTGCTACCATATGAAAAGGCCAGTGTGAGCAGCTTGCCCTGTGTTACCACGCGTGTTGGGACCATTACACTTGCTGTCCGTCTTACGGGGTTCTTATGGTCAAGTCAACTCGATGGCAGGCCGGGTTCCTCATCGACCTAAAGCGGAACGGCAATTAGGCGGCGTGGATCAAGACGATGGATCCGGTGACGGCAAACAAGGAGGCCAGAGCCGAGAGCGGCGGACATGCCCGACGTCTAAGTGGATGGAGTGCTTTAAATGTCAGGTCCTGATCTGGGCCGACAGTAAACTCTGGAGAGAAGGCACGTCAGGTTATGCAAAACCGAGTGGCGATGATTCACCGGCAGCTGATAGTGACACACTCACTGCAGCAGGCCAAATGTGAGAAATAATGTCTCTTTGAATCACTCCAGCTATGAGGAACAGTTTGAACTTTGACATTTCACAAACATAACTGAGACGTCTAATACAGCATGTTGTCTGTTATTTCCCTGTAGTGGCCATTGAGAGCGCTTTGTGCTTTCATCTTATAATCAATATGACCTTGAATCTGATCTTTGCACAGCCACATGCATCGCTAGCTCTATTCACGATTACCCTATGAAGCAAAATCATAACCCCAGATCCCTGCGTTTTCCAAGCCATCTAAAGCGGTGACTCACCCTTTCCAGATTCAGTATTTTCCTTGCATATGAAAAACAGGTGTAATCACTGAAACAAAAGGAAAAATCAGTTTTTTCTGTGCCCACTCAGTGGGGAAACATTGCCATCAGAATGATTCTGCCGCTGCGTAATAACAAATTACTCATGCTCTTGGATTTCGACTTGATTATGAGCGACTTCTTCCAAAAGAGGTGCAAATTGGGAAACAACATCACCAGCAGACTGTGTTCAGCTAATGCACTACCTCTTAGATTGGATTGGATAAGAATGTGTCTGTACGTGACTATATCTAATTTAGGGCATCTACATTTACACCACAGAAAGCAAAATGTTGTTTATCTTCATTTTATTTTTATTTTTTTTACACCTGCCTTTGGCCAAAATGGTTGACTCAACCTCCGCAGCACTGACCCTCTCAGCGTTGGTTACGGATGCCGATAATGTGTCGGTCAGTTCTGGGCAGACACCAAACAACCGGTCTTAATTACGCCTGTCTGAGTCCCGTTATGGATCCTCGATTTAAAAAAAATGCTAAGAGCAAGTCTCATCCTCATGCATGTGCAGGCCTTCAAAGCAAATTAAGGCTAGGGGAAGTCAGTGTCAATCAGCCAGGTAGAGTCCACAGAGGGAGGGTAAAGTTCACAACATGCGAAAGATAAGAAAGCCATAATGCATCACAGCAAGTACTAATATGCAAAGAAATGCCTGTGAGTCAGGGAAAAAAAAAACATTTGAATTAAACCTTCTAATCTTTTCATGCTGCTTTTGTAAATACAAAAGCCGACCAAACTCAGTTCTCTAATATCAGTAAAGTCAGTGTGTCGGCCTTCAAAGACTGAAATAGCAAGTCAAAGTGCATGAGGTGGAGTGAATGTCAAAGGGATAAGAAACACATCAAACACCATTCACGAATATACCCTGCTACTAAATGCAGTTCACGGCGCTTCTGGTCCAAAATAAATGGACTCTGCAACACTGAGTATTTCTGGGGGGTGGCTGATAACATAAAAAGACATGAGGTTGAAGTCTGCATGCACTCTCAGAGCTGCTGCTGTGGTGGAAAACGGTATGAACTACAAGGCAGGTGATGTTTTGAGCACAGCGTTTTTCGTAATGTCAGATTTCCCCATCGCACTCAAAACCACTGGGCTCCAGCCCTCCACCCCCTCACCGTCCCGAGCTATTCTTCCATCCGAACGGCCCTGAGTCGTGAGCAACACACTCTCATACCTGAACAGAAAAATAAATCGTCTGTCAGTCATTTCCAAAGCAACCAAGTGTCAGATCAGCAGGATAAGATTTAGTTTAGTTGTTAACTATAACTACTTTAAAGTTAAAGTTAGGGAAAGGTCGTCATGGTGGTGAAAAGTTGGGATGTGAGCTCAGGTGTCAAATAACTTTCCTTGCCCATCCATTCAGTATATCCTGTTTTCTTCCCCAACACTTTCTACAGCGCGATAATGTAGTTTTATTTCGGCCTGTGCCACTGGACATTCTGTATATGTGTCCTTTTTTAACAAATGTCCAATGTTGTCTTTCTCTCTGGACTCAGGAATACAGATCAACTGCAAAAGCTCACTCAGGAAATGTGTATATACAGGTTACTTTAAATATTTCAACAAATGGCTGATTTAATTGTTCTTGTCAGGTTAGAGGTGCATTAATTAAGAGCAGAAACACTGATGCATCTGCGGGGCTTTGATGGAGTTTTCTTCAGAGCAAATGCTGTTGTTAACTTTGCTGATGTTCTGACCCATGCGCTCTCTTTCGGATAAAGCAACCAGAATCCTTTGAAGTGCAGAACTTATGTCTCCCCCTTCTGGCAGTAAGAGTAATTACATAAACACTGGTGAAATACTTGCGATGCTACAGGCTCCACCATACTCAAAGTTGCTGTAGTTGACTCTGTCCCTGCGGTTGTTCCCCTCTTCAGCTCCGGCAAACCAATCATTGCTGGTTGATGTAAAACACATCTCAGTTGGTGTACAAGCCCTTAAATGTGACCACGGACACCAATTTCCCAGCTTCACTGCAATTTCCCAGCTTGGGATAAATAAAGTATATCTATCTATATATATATATTTATAAACTCCGGTATACTGCGAAATACAGAAAGATGTACCTGGTGGTGATAGGCTTAATCAGCATTGTGTCAAGTGCTTTAACAGGGGCTTCAGTGTCACAGATTTTCATGGATATCCTGGTAAAATTTAAGATGTTTGAAATTATTCAAATTGAGAATTAATTTGACCTTTTTTCGTTGAAATGTCAGGTTTTATGTCAAAATATTGAATTTTATCCATCTGCCAGAAAAAACACGTTTAGAAAAACAACTAAATAAAGGTTGGAGATCTAATAAGGCACTAAGAGCCATGACATTATTCATTATGCGTTTGTCTAGTTTCATACAGAACACTGTTGTCATACTGTAAATTGTTTATTCTACGCCTCCCTCAGGGATTAGCACGCTGCTGCTCAGTGTCTATGATATTAGAAATACTTGCGTGACAATGGCTGGTGCCAATTTTCACCTCTCGATGGAAACACTAATTCATGTTTTTCTCAATTCAGGGTCGCTAATGTGAAGCAGACAAGAAGGCCGACCTTGCTCAAAATAATTTGCTGGATGACATGAGGGCATGCGTCTGACGTACGACTATGACAACTCGTGTTAAGAATTTAGACGCATAAATCAAATTGCGTGTTGTTGTGTTTATGTTTGCTTCCCCGAATGTAAATTGAGTGTGAATTGTGCTTTGGCGCATGTTTGTCTCAATTAGCCGTCGGCGCTGGGCTGCAGGGACACGCACTCTGCTTTCCACTCTACAGCATTTCTGGAGTGACCATTAAGTGGTAGCGTTGACTGTTAGCACTCAATTTACATTTGAGCAGTGCTGTGAGTGTGTCGGCCCTCGTGCTCTCGCTCTGATCGCTGCATATTTCCTGGAAAATTCCACCTCACAGTCTGCTTCGCTGAGTGGAAGTCAAAACAGCCCTGGTTGCTTCATTACTTCCCCAAAACAACATACTGTACACGCATCCGTAGTGACATGCATGTATAAACCCCCCCAGCTAATTTGAATGGAAACAGCTCTCTGCCGGGGAAGCGCTGGCTGTTTCAAAGATGCCCTCGCTCGTCACCGTGTTACACATCGGCATAAATAAGTTGCCGCTCTCTGCTCCTCAAAACCTCCAACGAGAGCACACTCTGCTCGTCGTCTCGCTTGTCAATGGACTCGTCAATCAAGAGTGAAAATGGCCCATTTTTACACCTCCAGTGACAGGCAGGTTAACGGCAAGCCTCTCTGCAGAATCTGAATCAGTTTGGCAACAAAGCTGTCGGCCAATTTTACCATCAAACACATGTCAGTGACGAGATGGCAAGCACTTGCTGGTAGACCCCGTTCTAACACAAAGCTACCGAACAGAAACCAGCTCTTGTTCAGGTCACGCTGCCGATATGAAAAGATAGCTTGTTTATGGATCATTTTTGTGCAAGCTTCGATTTGTCTGCGCGAAGTCTGGTGTTCAGGCACATTTTAAAGAGGCTAAGAGTCCACAGCCATGCTAGCAGCCCCGTGAGGCTGCAGCTGGGCTCCAAACTAAATGCTAATACATCATTCTCACATCACACTGAAGATGCTAGCAAGACAAAAGCAGGTTTAATGTCTGTAACTTGGCAAGCTAGCGTGCTAACGTTTACTGATAAGCACTAAACTCAAACTACTGTAGCGGCTGATGGAAATGTCATTAGTAAAGTATGTATTTCATCATAAACCAAAAGATCACCAAAATTATTACAATTCGTTCTCATTGAGGCATCAATATCTGCACTAAATTTCATGACAATTCATTGTGTAGTGCTGACCAATCATTCAATAGTACCATCCATTTAGCCATGCTGCTAGCATAGCTAGCGATCCGATGAATAGTAGGACGTGCACACCATCAAACTGCCGCTAAATTCTCACGCCATGAGACAGCGCTAAAGGCAAAGTCTAAGGGCATGAGTCTCATGTTCATGCAGTTCATTTAGATCACTTAATCACAAAGCATCATTTAATCAATAAACCGTGTGTTAGCTGTAAGCTAGCTAGCATGGATGCACCAAATGAACTCGGCAGAAACTCCTTTTATTTCCCTATGCATCCCACTGAATTGATGCATTAATGTTTTTTTTTTTTTTTCAAATATCATTTTAATTCAGGTTTAAAGCTGCAACCATAAATCGATTTAGCTGTCCAGCTTTAAATATTAAAATTTCCTGGCTTCTTCACTTATGACAGTTCTTTGGGTTTCTGGACATACCAAGATGTTTGAGGACATCATCTTGGCCTTTGGGAAACAGTTTTCTGACATTTCATAAACCAAATAACGAATCGATTGATGGATAAAATAATCGTCAGGTTAATCGACAATGAAAATAATTTTGAGTTGCAGCACTATACGGGTGTTAATGCAGGTTTGAGAGTTTTTCAAGCAAAATGTTGTTTATCCTCCTCCTCCAAATCCACGTGAGCAAAGGCAACGACACAATAGCTGGCAGACAGGCGTAAAAGTGCTCAGTTATAAAGGAGAAATGCCAAATACATGACTGAAAGGTTCATATTAACAGCATCAAAACTGAACCAATTCAAACCAGCATTTCACACTGAGGAACATGCATGGAGGCAGCTTTTTGAATTACATGGTGCACGAATAAATCTGGGCACAAAAGATGAAAATTCAGCCTTGAGTCTCCTGCAAAACCACTGCACAATAAATTATTGTTGGGAGCAAAAGCAACAGATTAAGACCATGTTGACTATGTCCCTGCCTGCTATTGTGGGCCGCTTTCGTTCCTTTTGTTGCTTTGCATAAAGTAGCACGACGGAGCCACACTGTCCCGTAACAGAAACACACACACAGATAAACACTGCAAGCAGAAGTGGCAGCAGAATCACCTCTGTGACAGTAACAAGTGTTAACTTCACGCTTTTATTTGATGCCACATCTCAAAAAAGAAAAAAGAAAAAAAAAGAAAAGCTTTCGCATCAAGCTGTGTTTAAGATAAAAGTACTGTAGGTGTTGCACACGATATCAGGCAGGAGCTTGGAAGGAGAAAACAGTGTGTAGCATGAATACATTATACTGAGAAGAGAAGTGACATAATGGGGCTGCAGTGCATTTTGTCTGGTTTAGTGTCCCGCGCTAACCGAGGCTCAGGTTAGCGGCAGCGGGAAGCAAAGAGACAGGCATGGCCGTTCCCTGCGTGTCTTCAACGCCGAGCAGACTGGGAATGGGATTAAGGTTTCACTCCCATATACAGAGTTATTCGGTGCATTTGTTTACGCTTCATGTGCAGCCACATCTGATGACAGGCCAACACACACACAAACACATACACACACACATAAACACACACACACACGGAGATGAGTCATTCCCTTTATGAATCATATTGTCTCCTCTTAAAAAAAAAGTGTGGGGTTTAGTAAAAATGTAATATATTTTCATACTGTACTCTCTCCTGGTTCTTACTGTGCAGCAAGTTCAAGCAGATGGTCAGTATATGAAGGTGTGAATTTGTGAAAAGACTAAAATTGATTTATTGATTTAGAGCTAGAGCTTCATTTTGCGAGGTATGTACGTCTTTATTATTTAACATCATGTTGGTATTACAGGTTTTGACTCAGCCACACTTCCATGGCTTCATATCCTGCATTCTCCTGTAAACAAACTGCACTGCGTCCTTGAGGTCTAACAAATAGTGTTGAATGTAATTCCTTCATCACAGGCTTTTTTTTGTAAACCATGCAATTTAAATCCAGGTTGGTTAGCTCGCAGCCGTCTTCGTTCCTGCCTTTGCAGGTGCGTTGCTGCATTTCTTGGCCCGTTAGCTCTCTGCCTCCAGCAGTCACCCAGTAAGGGTCAAACCATGTGTGAAAGCAGCAGCAAAAGTGTGTGTTGCATTGGAAAACAAACCCACTCATAAAAGCAGAGCTCTTCAGCACTGCTAGTGGTCAGAAATTCCACATGGTGCCTTTAAGCGCATTGAAAAATGTGCTGAAACAGAGTTCACTTTGAATGTACTGTGTGATTTAAGTCTGGTGGACATTAAATGCACTTTCATGTTTAAATCTGTCATTGTTCCAACATCTAATATGACATGACATTATTCAGCGTGCTCCATAACAACTAAATAATATGGGCTTTAAATGAAGCACGGCAGAATTTCTAAACTATTATTTGAAGTTTTTTGTAGGTTGCTTTCCGTGAATGACATGCATCAGGGTCGTGGTCTTAAACAGAACACACAAGACGTGTTTACAGGCAGAAAATGCTTAAACTGACATTCACAAATATGAGTTCTTCCTCTGAAACCAAACTTTCTCTGAATTCACTGACTGACTGACAAGAAGAAAGAGACACAAAATGATATATAGTCTCAGCCTGGACAATATCAGTGGTGAAAGTGACAATACTGTCAGGCTCCACGATGGCTGAGAGACATTTTACTTACTTTTAATATAAGACAGGATGTGCACTGGGGAAACTCTGGCCTCAGCCTACTTTTCAATTGACTCATAGTTCATTTTGAAGACAGATATTTTGCACATTCCCTTGTGCATTTTCTAACTTGGAATTAGAAAAGCACAATGCTCGGCTCAAGAGTCCTTACAAATGCATTTCAGTCCATTCTCACTATTCATTTATGAGATAGCTGAATGCAGCTCCGCGAACACAAAAGCTTTTTTCAGGGAGAAGTACATGACACTATACCGAGCACACAAGAAACTGGGCCCCCTTGGGAAAAAATCTCAAAACTGATGGTAACCAACAAACAATATTTGTCTCTTCCTTTGCCTCAAATACAACTGTGGTTATAAATTTGGTTTACTTGCAGGCTTCATTGTACGTGTCCCATAATATTGGAGTAATCTCCTCTGAACATGGGAACAGAGGAGTACAGCTGGGTGAATATTCTAGAACTCCTGGACTTACTTGGCAACTGTAATGGTGGTATTGATCTGAAAGCATCTATCTGATCTGAAATGGAATGCAACAAAGATCATATCAGTTTTCAGCAGAAATCTTTTGATGCGTAATTGGTTTGTATTTGTTGAATTGCATGTTGCCTGTAATTCACAGTCACAGGAGGTTCTCCTTGCAGCTCATCCCGCTGTGCACAGAATAAGACTCTAGGCTACGCCAAATATTAATTGGAATTAATTAGAAGTGTAACAATTGAAAACTGGCTCCATTTACCGTATAATTAGAACCAAATTACACAGTCCTCTCTAGGTGTGTCTTCATAGTCATACATCAGTTCCCTTTTAGCAGTTCTACTCAGTATTTGGGAAGTTTTGAACCAAGAAAATGAAGTGTTATCCACCTGAATGGGTGCGTTTATGCTTTTACAGCCTTCTCAGCTCTTTGAAGCATGCAATCAACAAGGTGCTGCAAATGTTCCGCGTTGATCTCGGGCCTCGCTGACTCAATGACATCACCAATTCTGTTGTCCCCTCCATTTACAGCAAACACCGCGGTGCACGCAAGCCCCAGGAGGGCGGCCGCCTTTCCGCGACGGCTGCTAACGGCGTCTGGCACCAACGATCAAACTTCCCTCAGTGTCACTTAGATAACACGCGTTACCCGCTCCAACATTGAGTCAAACAGCAAACAAACTTCACTGTTTGTGAGTGAGTCGCCGCCGTGTAGCTGACTCGTGGAGAAAGCCAGTGTTAACATGCGGGCGTAGCCGGCAGCTCGCATCAACATGCATTTTGCTCTACGGGGTTTTTTTTTCCTTCCCTTTTTGCATGTGAGGCGTAATCTCCGGTGCCGTCATTCATAATCATAATCGACGAATGGCAGCCAGTGTTACAGGTGATTGAGTTGGAGTCTATTGGTATGAGTGGTGAGCTGTTGGGAGGGGTTGTATCCATCAGCTTTCATCTCTGCTGCGGAGCCTCATTTCGTTTTTGTCCCTCGGAGCCCATCTCTCATCCGCCCGTCTCCACTTCACCTTATTGATATTGATGTATTGATTTCGTATGAGTGATGAAATGATGATTAGGTATGTTGAGAGGATGACCTAGAACTGCAGCTCCTCTGTGATTTGTTTCTCCTGAATATGTTGGCTGCGTGAAAATGTAAATGAATGGCAGGGTGCCATTTCATAAAAACTGGTAGCACGCAGGCAGCGAGTGAGCTTATTAAACTCTGACATATGTTCACTTGCATGAGTGGAATTAGTAACTAAAAGTATGCAGTACTGCTCTGCCCTTGCTAAAGTTGTCCTTAAACCAGTTCAGGATTAAATCTCTAAAAAAAATTGGACTAACAAGTATTTGTTTTCCAGCTCTAATATATTTACATAAAATCATTTGTAACATCCTGATTAGTGTCTGGTTCTGAATTTAGTTGACGCTATGAGCCAAGTTAAACAATTTAATTCAAGGAAGTGACAGATGCAGGCAGACTTAATTCCAATATATAGGTGATTATTCAGTCGGTGCCTTGCATTTGTACTTTTTTGTGCTTAGCTCTGCTCACTCTGCCTGCAGTTTCAGCCTTGCTGTAATGAGCGTGCAGGTGCAAGGTCGGTGTCTCGCGCGAGGACATTTCAGCAGAATACGAGGCTATTAAATGGACACTGTGTTGGTGGAGAGGTTGCATTTCTGTGGCTAATTCATCCACAAACATCAGGCAGTGTATTTGCTTATCAAATGTGTGTTCAGTCATCGGCTATACAGGTATTTTACCTATTCAAGTCACACAATGTTTATGTACTTGCAGTGTGGCTTATCAAGGGATGAATGGAGACAAAAACGGGATTGGTTGCTCGTCTCTAGTGGTTTTGCTTGAAACCTTTAAGGCATTCAAAGCTGCAGGAGCGAGAGGGACTAATGGGCTGCACTGACTGAGACTGAGCCTGGTGTGTGAGAAGTACTACCAGAGTCTGTCCTTTACAACAGGTGGGCCATGCTCATAATACCTAAACCTTCTCAACCTCATTAAAAAGGTAATGTTTTCATGAAATGTATCTCCAATCACTGGTAGATAAGCATGTTTACATTGTGTAACTTCATGGCATAACCTATAGCATGATATTAATTTCTATTTTTCAGTGTTTTTACCAGAGTTATGTAATAGTCTATATCCACACAATAGTTTTTATACTGTTTTGCACATGATGTACATAGCCTATATAGTTGATTTTATTTAATGTCTTTTTTACTGTCCATTGTCTTTTGTTATTTCCCAACTGTTTTGATTAATGTTAAGGGATTTTTCTTTCTGAATTTATGTAAGTTCAAAGAGGAGCATTCGTTTTTGAAGCAGTTTGCATGTAATAGGTTTATTTACTTTAATACACCAATGAGAAAGCATATTGGTAGTATGTTACCATTAACAACAGGGCAGGATTTATTAATTTTTTTATAACTGTGAGGTGATTGGCTAACAAATATGCTAAGCTATATGACTCATCTGTAATTAACATGGTGGTCCTAAAAACACTGTTTACTGCTTTATCACTTTACATTATATACATTTATTATCTAATATTTAAGTCCAAAGAGATTTTTTTTTTTTTTTTTTTTTTTAAGGAAGCCATGAAAGCACATCCTGTCCTTTTTCAAGAAAAGCGATAAAGATGGTGGTGTGGAAAGAGCAAAATCTGGAGAGACAGAACAAAAAGGGACACGTCAAGATGAAGAAACAAGCCAGGAGAATGAGGCAGAGGGAGAGGAGGATGGAGAACAAGTTACAGAGACTGGTAAAGAAGGAGCCACGTGGGTCCACTACGACTGAGCCACCAGGTTTGTCAGTGTGAACAGATGCTAGCAGAAAAGTTCATGTAGCCAGGTCGCAGGAAACATATCTGCATATAGTTCAGTGTAATGGTCCTCTAATAATAAGCCCCTGATTGATTGAAAAGTGTATTTTAATAAAGTGAAAATTGTGCATTGTCATGTTTCCCCTGCAAAACTTGTTTTTCTATTTTCAAAATGTTCTGTAATTGAGTTATTTAAGAACGTAACTATGATGACTGATTACAGGTGTGTCGTCCTCTCCACAGACACAGTATTTCCAAATCCAGACATCATGAACCTGTGCAGCCACTGCTGATGCTTTTCCCCGGGACTCTCATGGGGAACAGGAGGAGGTGCTTCAACTCAGTGTGATACAACATTCACCCATGGCATGAATCTTCAGAGACTAAAGACGCTGCACGCTGTTATGCTTGTAGGCATTTCAGCCCTCCAAAGAGCCTTGAGAGTGCCTGGTGGATTTGGGATTAGGAGGAAGGAAACGTAAAGAGGGCACATCACATTGAGGGCACATCGGAGTCAGATAATAAAGAAAATTACCTGGCACGCTTTGAGACCATAGGAAGGGATGACAAAAATGTCAAAAAAAAGAAAAATGAATGAAGCCAAAAATACAAGCAAAGCAATTCAGACAGAAGTTCGCTGCCAATCCTTCCATCTCGCCTTGAGGGACATTCTTCACTTACTACAGCAGACGAGAGAAGGTCTCGGGCAGATAAGTGCAGGTTTCAAACAGATGCTTTCTACCTAGTCTTCAATTAAATGTTAAATGAGCTTGACAGTCAGTTCTCTAAAGAAAACGGTAATATCATGGCTGATTCCCTCAAGTTCCTCAATTTTACAAGACAAGGCTGTGTTTTTGTTTAGTTGAAGTGAGGACTTGGGACATGAATTACGCCAGTTCAACAGAGTCTTAGAAAGCAAAGAATGGAGTGCAGAGGCCTCCTGATGTAGTACAGCTGACATTGTTCATTGAACCACGCAACAAAGTCTTCTTTGAACTACTCAAACTGTGCAAAATTGCCGTTGCAATACCAGCAAGGACAGTTTCATGAGAGCTTCTTGAGTATTTCTACTCCGAAACAGGTCAAAACTCATCTAGCATCTACTTTGGCAGATGTCACTAAGTGATTCTTAGATACTAAGTTTTAAGTCTCAAAGGGCAACGGACTCAAATATGAGTGATTTTATTGACATCTTTGCAAGAAAACACAAAACAATAGCATTTTTCAAACTACATTTATCCCCATAGAGGGGAAATTGTACAGTCATATTCATTGGCAGTGATAAATAAAATGTATGTGAACACTGAATGTCTATTCTTGTGTTATTGTGAGTGAGAGTGACAAACCTAGTCCGGTGCTGATGGTGGTATAAAATCCCTGAAAGGCCACAGAGGGATGGAGCTACAGGAGACAAGGAGCTGCTAAAACATTTGTAAGTTCAGGGGGAGAATCAGTAGTAACACCAGGACAGCCTCGCATCAGTCCTGTCATCTGCACTGTATGATAGTCAATTACAATAGCCACTGCGCCCGTCGTGATTTTAATTCTGATGAGCAGCGAAAGGCGAGAAACCTTGAAGGAAATCTCACTCTTATATTTGTCCTCATTACCAAACCAGCCCCATGCACGCGTGTGCCTGTCTTTTGTTTGATTTTCATCTATTCGGATTGACAGACAGGCTGGAATAAAAATCACAGCTCAAACTTTAAACTCATTTCATGTTGCTTCAAACCAAGCAGGACCAACACACACACCCACACACACACACACAATCTGATTTTTGCCCTGTTTAGACAACCATGAAAAGATCTGACCAAACGGTTACAAAAACAGATTTTCTGTTCTTGGTTAAAGCCGGTCCGATGAATGAGAGGAGGGCAAGTGAGGGTCTGGGGGCCTGTCGCGTTTTAAGATGCAGAGGACGATTCTACACCCAGAGGCGCGCACTTTGGTCAGAGAGTGAATTCTGTGTGGTCCGTCATGTGAATTTTATCAGACCCCGACCGTGCGCGGTGCTGTCATAGGCGACATATTTGTGCGGGAGTTTTGGGTGCGAGAGAGAAGGGGGCGGGGTGTCAGTGCGCGGGGGTAACATCTGTTTCAAAGCAACCCGGGGCCCGTGCCTGTGTGTTTGACCTTGCGTCAGCAGAGTTGGCTGGGGCTCTCTTCCATGGACAGCACGTCGCCCGTGGCATAAACAAAAGGAAGTGATGCTAAAACACAGCCCCGCTGCATCCAGAAAAGAGCAGCGTTATTCCCCCGGAATCGCACTTGCATCCGCTCACACCAACACTGCTGCGCCGACACACAATTTAATGCCGTTGCGCTGAGCTCCGTATTTCCTTGCCTTAGGCCTCAGCAGGAGCACTGGAGTACAGTCGTCTGGCGTGCATGATTGCAACATGGGGTCAGCTTTCATGGACGCAGCTGCTCCCCCTCACGCATCCCACCCACCCTCAGCCGCGCGCTTGTGACAATTATATTGATGTTCGTCGCGCGCACGCACATGCAAGCACAAGCGGAAGCGCATATGCACCAAAACACACACAGACACAGACGCTCAAACAGCCCTCCAGGCTTTATTTGTATAAACAGAGGTTGTGCTGGAGCTGTGAAGCCGACCTGCTTTTCAGTGTCTGGGCCTCCTTTCTTCTCCCTGTGGTCTTAAACAACAGCTGTCCCGCTCCTGTAGATCTTTCCTTCCCTGCCGCTGTCTCTCTATTACCCTCACTCTCCAGCCTTTGTCATCCTCGTTTCTCTCCCAGCCGCTGTCCTCTTTTCTCACTGTCTGTCACTCTGTCTGCCTTTTGCCATGTCTCATTATCAGAGAGGGGAAGCCAAGAATGCTTCACTTCTGTTTCTTCCCCTCTTCCTCTCCTCTTTCCCTTAGTTAACCCCTACCTAACTCCCTCTCTCGCAGTTTCTCCCCCTTGCTTCCTCTTTCTCGCCTTTCTCTCCCAGCACACTCCTTACTGTCTATCACAGGCAGGAGTTGCCAAAGCTTTTGCATCCCTGCAGCAGGAGGAGGAGGAGGAGGAGGAGGAGGAGGACAGGGGCAGGATGTTAGCGGGAGGAGAGCGAGAATTGGCACTGATGTTGGCATTTGACTGGCATAGGGAGCACCCAGCTAAGTGGAATCAGATACACTGTGCATTCTTTGGTGCACTGCAGTGCAGGAACTGTTGGTGTTCCAAAAAACTGCATCCAAACTCTTCGCCCCTCTGCAGTCCCGGCGCCGGAGGAAAGCAACTGGCTGGGCATTCGTTTTTTTAAGGGTGAGCCCTGACAATCAGCAACAATGGATTGAATAGCTCAGTAGTATGAAGGTTTATATTTCTAACAGCTTATTTGCTGTATATTTTAATGATGACACTTAAAATTCGCTGACAGTGCAGAGCATTATTTATAAAATTTATAAAAAGTATGCTAAAGTTGTGTAGTCTCACCCCACTAGGCTGAGGTGTGGTCAGTTATGAGAGCAAAAGGAAGTCACTAAAACAGCAACATTGCAACCAATGCATCAGCACCGTGGACAGCACGGCACATCAAAAAGGCAGGACTACGACAGCTCAG
Organism: Chelmon rostratus; assembly: GCF_017976325.1. Lineage (NCBI taxonomy): Eukaryota > Metazoa > Chordata > Actinopteri > Chaetodontiformes > Chaetodontidae > Chelmon > Chelmon rostratus. Next base: position 23,589,324 of record NC_055663.1, read on the forward strand.
GAGACGTTTATTCTACTCTCTCACATCTCTATTAATCAGTATTTGCGAACAAAAACTGAAAGAGGCGATATATTTTTAACAACCTAAAAGCTGGAAAACGATAACGACTTATACAAAAATGATACGACTAATGATCGTGGCCTACTTACTACAATTCAGGGTCAGGGGGTTAAAAGGTGATGCAGCTGCAATACTGCCATCTACTTCTGAGGTAGCTGCTGGTGGCGAAGAGGGAAGATGGCGGGCGAGATAGCACAGTGGTGGCTGCACTTGTCCCTGCTGCGGTTACTCGATGTACCATGAAAGCTAGTTCCTGTTCGATTTCTAGAATCTGCAAAACTGCTAGCTGCAGCTGATTGTTGTAGTGCGGCTCCAGTCGTGTCCATTTCCACAGATGAAACATGATTGCTAATACTTAAACCAAGCTAGCCAGATGCTGGCTGAAGTGAAGCATCACAGTGACTTTAAAAAAAAGATGCAAAACACACATGTTGTTACGCAGAACTCAAAACCAGTCTTGCGGATCACCAGCAGAGGTCATACTTAGACCTTATTAACTGAGTTTGAATCCAATGAAAACATGATATATCAGAAGAAAGATGTGGATAAAGCACATATACATCCAACAACATTAATGATACTAATAAATCACAAAAGAAAAATATATATGATAATACTGCTGATCGTAATGCTGGACACTAGCCTCTCTGTTTTTTCTCTCTCTATAAATTAAAATATAAATATAATATCAGAACTGATGTTTGGTGGTCAGAGCTCTGTGCAGGCTTTTGAATTGCGTCTACAATAAAACCATTTTTTGTGGACTCGCCTTTGTGAAACGGGAAAGAGACTGTCACAGAGATGTCTACCCCTTTTAAAAATTATCATCAATTGTTGCCAAACTTCGCAGCATTTCTTTAAGATGGGAATACATTATGTCAGCATAACATGGGCTACTCTGACCAAGACAGGTTGCTTCCATTAGGAGAACATTTCAACATGTCGGGAAATACGCTTCTTTGCTTTGTTGCCACGGGCTATGAGAAGACTGATACCGCCCTCGTGTGTGTCTGTTCAAAATGAAGCTGGAGCCAGCAGCCAGTTAGCTTAGCCTTGACAAGAGAGAGGGAGACTGCGAGGGCAACAAAATCCGCCTACCAGCACCTCTAAATCTCACTTTTAACATGGTTTATCTCGTTTTTATGCTAAGCTAAGAGAATCCTGCTGCTGGGTCCAGCTTCATGTTGATCAGAAACAAATTGCATTGGGATTGATTTTTTCCTCTACAGAAATAAGCAAGGCTGTAAGGTAGCAAACCCTTACAGCCCCAAACATTAGCAAACAAAGGTATGTAGAAAGAGGTGTCTACATACTTTTGGCCAAATAGTGTGGAACATACAGTAAATAGGCTACATCAGCAGGTTGTAAATAAGTCATCCATCCATTATTTATAACCCAATATCCTTAGCATCTGACACAGAGCGAAAGGCGGCGTGCACGCTGGACAGGCCACCGGTTCACCACAGGGCTGACCCAGAGACAAACAAGCATCCACGCTCACATTCACACCTACAGGTCTACAGGCAATACACAGAGCCACCAATTACAACCTAATGCCTGTCTCTGGACCCACACAGACATCATCGAACCCAGAACCTTCCAGAACCACTTCACCACCGTGCCGCCATAAATGAGTCATTTAAATCTAAATGTTTTTGTTTCCCGTCTCTTGATCTCTTCCACTTCCCTCTCCTCAGTGCAACCCCCTGCTGCCTGTTTCCATCTGTCTCCCACTTTTCCTCCAACTGTCATTCTCCACCTCTCTCTTTCAGTCTGCCTTTTCTCTTCTCTAATCTCCCATTACCAGAGATGCCATGTTAGAGAATGAGTGTTTTGAGGCAGCAGAGGCGTGTGTCTCTCCGTCTGCAAAGAGGCCGGCTAAATCTGAGACTGCTCTTTGAAACGTATACATCCAAATCTCTTCCACCCCACACACTTCCCATCGCACACTCTCAATGCCACTTACAAAGCTATACATTTACAGAGCAGTCGATGGGAGGTGAGCTCTGTTTTCATGGCGTGTTTATCTGACTTATGGTAGGAAAAAAAAACAAGGGGATTTATTGAAGCACAATGTGGCCCCCTTGTGACAGGCAAGGGTACTGCAGATGCTCTGCAGAACTCCTTCAGCCTGCTGCCCGGTGCTGTGCTCTCATTCTGTTCACACACAGTCTGGGCTTTCACTGTGAAGTCTGCAGCTGATTTAAGAGGGGTACTGCAGACTGAAGTTGCATCCAAAGGCTGCAGACTCCTATTTGGAGAGGCAGATGGTTTAACATGTTAGTGAGCCTAATTTCTCAGTGGGTAAAAACATTTGCAGTGCGTTTAGGGTTTTAATAGTTTCAGACCGAATTATGACCTTGTGGGTCTGAGTAGTTCAGTGGAGACAACATGGCTCCAAATTCACCAAGGTCAGGAGAGAGATTCCCACTGTGATTATCCACCCGTAGAGGGTTGAATATGCGGGTGAATGGATTGGTTTGCGGTGCAGATCGTTGTCACATCCTTCGCACACACTGGACATGTGATAATTAGTAGTAGTCGAGACATAGTAGCTGGAATGTGATAAAACTGCCGTTTTTTTCAAGAACCTGCAGCTGGTGGGCTTGTAAGGGATAATGCCTGACGAGGTGTCCATCATCGGGAATTAATGGACCGCATGGATTCCATTAAATCCTGATTATTGACACACCAAAGGCTTTATCCCATTTACGCCACGGTCACTTTCATAAGACATAAATCAGTTTCCCTGGTAACATCTGACAGTTTCTTCTAATAGCTGGAACAATCATAACCATCCTATTGGGTTCTCATGCAATGGAAATGTTGTTTAATACTCCAGTAAATAGGATGACCCTTAGATACGACTTGGCAGCGGGAGAAATCCACTCAGCTGACACAACCTTTTGGCTCAGGTATGAGCCAGAAAGCTAGCATTATGCTAGCAAGATTCAAAGTCAGTCACCTAGCATACGGCTAATGATTGGCCAGGTGTGCCGTCGGCCACAGCTTGATGTAGCGTGATTGAACAACAAATGGATGCGAGATGAGCGCTTATACATATACTTGATACAAAGTGCAGCTCTTGCAGTTTGTGTGTCTCAGTTGCCATCCTGTGGTGTTCAGAGAATGAGGTAGAGAAGGATTTCACAACTCGTGTGAGCTTGTTAATGCGTTGCAATGAATTCTCGAACAGGCTTTGACTGCATGCCTGTTGCTATGGCGCTCATTCAGTCTGATACTATGTAGCCAATCAGAATCAAGTATTCACTCAGCCCAACGTATAAAAAGTGTGTTTTGGCACATCCGCCATAGCTGAGTCTACAGCCATGCTAACATCTGTACTGAGGCACAGCAGTGTTTTGGGCTAAATGCTAATGTCAGAGTGCTAACATGCTTATGTTTAGCAGCTAATGTTTTCCATTGTCACCATGTTAGTTTTGCACTAACGCTGGCTGTAAAATTCTCTAAATGTAGCTCAGGGTAATGGTCATTAAGCATTTTAGATGTAAAACAAAGTGTTGGACAAATTAAAACTTTAACCTGATGATGGTGTTAAATGAAAAGCCAGGAAATCAGCAGTTATTCATCCTTTGGGAACTATGAATGAACATCGAACAGACCTTCTTTCACAGCATTTTGGCTCGTCATGGCAGGAAAAGCACAGGTATAATTGAAAACATTTCATTTAGATGAGCCTATTCCAGTGGGCTGGTACTCACTGGCATGACTCAATGGGACACTTGATGGAGCTTGAAATTGTTTTAGCTGTGCTTTTCCTACTATAACAAGCCAAAAGGTCTGTAGTTGAGACCTTTCAGTCTGGACCAATGTCACCATTCCCAGAGCCACGCCCGCTGAATGGACCAAAATGAATCAGCACCATCTCTTTCTTTTCAGACAGTGAAATTGATGAAAATACTCCACTAAATCATTTTCCTATTACATGACTTGTCATACATTGTGATCTATTCAGCAGCTAGTATTCTCTAGCAAAACAAGATTTTATAACATCCATTTAATCCTGGTTTTGATCATGGCCAAAATGTTTCACATCGTCTCATTGTGAGTTTAAAGGCTGAGTTTGCACCGTTTATTTGATTTCCAGTTGGAATTTTTGGATAGTACAACCACGTAACAGGTCTGATATGACATGTGCGAGGTGTTGAACGGCTTGTTGACATTTTCTGGTGCCATCCCATTATGATTTTAAATAAAATCCTTGTAAGCCTATAATTCAGCGAAAGTCATATTTGAATACAGCTAAACCTTAAATGGCCAAATAAATTCCAGATTGCCTTTTTAAGCAGCAGTGACATAATGAAAACAATACATCCACCGAGGCAGCCAGGCAGACATGTTGACACTGCCTGCGCCATTTCCAAGTGTTGTTTTTCTCCTTCCTCAGATGCTGGAGCTGGATGGCAGGTTTTCCGTCACCGTGAGGAGATGTAATCTCGGGTTGGTGACAGTGTGAGACATTAGAGCGTGAGGCACATCATTATACAGGTATCACACAGAGCATTAACGAGCAGAAAGGTAATTGTACGCTTACTGAGGAGCATGCACCTGATGAACAGTGCACACATGAGCACGCACAAACACACACAGAGCAATGTGTAATGCGTCAATAAGGAGTTTAAAAAAAGATGATTTCCTTGATCTCATCACCCTTTGCCTCTGAACTCATCCTCAGGAATATCATAACAGCCAAATTAAGCCTGCATCATTGTTGTATAAAGTAGAAGTTTCCTTGTCTAATGTAAAAAACATATCACTCCAGCAACATCTGCCAGTGAGTACAGCAGCATTGCAAAACACATGAGCATGATTCATCACCCAGGGAATACTGTACGCAGAGCAGCCGGGGAAGGAAAGGAGTACACACTGGCTGATGAAGAAAGCAGATAATTGCTGCTTTTTTTCAAACTTAAAGTAAGAAATGTCACGATCAATAAATTATGAAAACGCTCAGTTGACTGCCACTTTGCTTTTCAAATATTTCCAACAGCAGGAAAGCTCGGTGAGGAACCTGTGCAGCTTGTAAGCTCCTGAACGCACCACCTACAACCCACCGCCCACCAACCACAGCTCCACACCCTCTCCCACGCCCACATACCCCACCTTGTACCCCTGCATCCCGCACAACATCTTGCAAGCCTCGCTTCGCTTTCACTTGCTTCCCGTGCAGCGAGCGGCCCTGTGGCACCAGTCGGTTTCTGCAGCATCCTCTGCAGTACAGTCACACACACAGTGAGGCTTTGTTAAATGAGTCAGTTCGACAGAAGGACAAACATACATGCAAGCACATTTTAGTTTACGTGGTTTGGGAACCTTCCAAGACAACTCAGAGGGCAAGAAAAATTAAAATAGTCGTGACAAGAATCAGCTGGTGCTCTAAATGGTGCGCAGGCACTCTGTAACCAGTCTTGCTGGTATAGTCCCATAATGGTCCAGGCTTCCTGTGTAGCTGAAGCTATGGAGCAGAATATGTTTTTGTGTGTCGGAGCCATGGAGTGGAATTAATTTCCGTTTAAAAATATCCACATTCCACTGATCATTAATGTTGGAAGTAAACAGAGAATGCTAAAAAGCTCTCCTTTGCAAACACTGGGTTATGTAACCCATCTGTTCACTGCTCCGGGATGTTTTCTGTTAATTGTTTGTAAATTATGCATTTATGAAGAACATACTGTACGACTTTAAATCAGGGTCTGACATAAGGCCAAAACTCATTAAGCGTGAATTTGACATGCATCATGTTGAGTGCTTCCTCTGATGTTGCCATGGGCGCACCACAGATGGGAGAGTCGAAGCAGAGTTTTGAATAGCACTGGGCATAGGCCTAATTAATATAGTCTTTAAAGATATTCTCAAAACATTTCACATTCTAAAACATCAAACTTTAACCAGTTTCTCTTCTCTGCAACCGAGCCGCTGAGAGACCAGAGGCCACCCATGATGGAGTAAAATCTGAACAAGGGAGGCAGATACTTCCTCGTCTGTCTAGCAAGCCAATAATCTCAACATTTCATTAGTTTACTAAGCCACAGTTAAGACCCACAATAGACACAGTGCAGACTGGCTGACTCAGACTATCCCAGTGGTATCAGCTCACTCTAAAAGATGTACAAGAACCACCATGTAAATAGTGAGTTTTGCCAACAAAGTATGATACACTTATTGTCATTGCCTGATTTGTGCAGTAGAAAGCCTGCAGCTCATTAATGGCTCTGGTCATGTCGCTCTCCTCTTCAGTCATTTTGCCTCCTTCGTTATAAACGTGAGGATCGTACAGCTGTTCGCTGTTGCTTTCATGTGAAAAGCTGGTGAACAGACGGCAGCATTTATCAGCTGAGGACCCGGCTCTTTCCCTCCTCAGGAGTTGGTGGAAACCAAACTCGGAGCTAAAAAAGGGCCCCGTGAAGTCTGTTTTAATTTTTCACCAAATGTCATTTTAATTTGTCTGAATTTGTTTATACAATGTAAACACACCCTCAAAAAGAGTGTCTAATCATGTGATGGATGAATTCAATTCAATAAGAAAATACCCAAACTATAATTAATATCGATGAATGTCAAAGTGGTTGTGCGTCTGTTGCTAGCTTGTTTCCTATATTTCTGTTGCGTATATGTGTGTGTGTGAGAGAGAGACAGGCACCAAAACATTGCAGCAGTATTTTCTGTTCATTTGGTTCAGATGCTGTGAAAAAACACTTAATATTGTAGGAAAATCCTGGCAAGATCACTCCATACGTGTTTTCTGCCTCACGGAAATCACGGGATCCTATAAAAGGAGAGTGAATGTTGGATTTATATTCATCAGGTGGCCAGAAACCCAATTCCAAATTAATGCCAACGTTGTGTGCATGTGCATCTGTTTGCTAACAAGTCAACTATATCAAATTAGAAGCTCATACCAGTGCTAAAGGCCTGTTTCTGCTGCCCCCAGATGGCCAAAAAAAAAACAGTTACTGCAGGTTTTGAGTTGAAAAAAAAGCATTTCTGATTTGTCTTGAAGAGCAAAACCACACCAGCATTTAAAAAATATGACCAAACCTTAAATGTGTACAGTCTTGCTATTGTTCTAAAACACTGTTCTCAACTCAGAACAACACTGTGCTTACCTACAGTAAGGTGTTTCCATATATCAACATCTCTTCTGGTTACAAAATAATATTCAGCCCAATTTAGTGTCTCACCAAGGCTGATATACGAGCTACTGTAATGGCTGGGCTTCTAACTGGTGACTTTGCAGCTATTGTCCACAGTCTCTCTACCACTGAAGCAACAAAGCGCAGTGACACTGATGCTAGGCGTAAAGAGGAGAGGAATTTCATTACACGCCTGTCATACCTGGGCACATAACCTTAAACAGAGAGAGTGGGGCTCTGAGTTCAGACTATTGACTGTCGTTCACCCCGGCAGTCTGATATTACTGACAGAGCTGGCCCCTCTTGGCAAATTCAAACTGGCTATGAAGGATCCTGAGGCCGACTCAATAAGTGGCTCTCCAAGCTTTGTTTATCCAAGATTTCTACAGGCTTGGCCTCTCACCCTGATCCTCTAGCTGGACTGCTGACTACTGAGGGCTTCTGTTTTAACTTTTTTACATTGCTATACATTAGATAGGATAGATCTTATTCTAATTACAAAGTACAGCGTTGATTATGCTGCTTATGCGTCGTGCTTGAGTTATGCTCAACAGGAGATCCAGCCGGTTAAATAAACATTAAATGCAACAAAATTAATAAATAATGTAAAAATGTGTTTGCATTATTAATTTAAGTGGATCCAATGCACATTTAAAAGCACCTTTTTTTTAATGCAGTATTTAACATATTCTCTTGTCCTCACTATTGTCCACTGTAACTCAAGATAGTGGACGACCGTCAACAAGAAGCTGTTGTGATATTAGCAGAAAAATGTGTTTATTACACATGAAACTGACCCTAATACTTTGCAGTGAGTATTTGTTCAGTTTTCTCCCATTACCCTCTTTTTTTTTGTAGCTTAAATGTTCTGAGTCTAAATAGCAGGCAGGCTTTTGATAATATAACTGTCATTCTGAAATGAGTTCATTATGCACTGTTATCATGTTAGATGTGCTAGAAACGGCGCTGCCTGAGACTTAACTTCTCACTTGGCGTGAGAAGCCCAAATTTATTTTGCCAGAATTCAATACCGTCATTTAGTGCTTCGCTCCCTCTCTTGGTTCGACTAATCCTTTTTACTCCCACACTGACGGCTGAGAGGGGAGGGAGAGAGAAAGAGACGGAGCGAGATGGAAAGAGGACGAGAGCGTGTGAGGGAGTGAGAAATTAAGTCAGAAGTTGTGAGGGAGGACGGAGGTAAGGAGGCGGGGGGGGCGAAGGGTGTGGGAGAAGGGAGAAGTGAACATCAGGATAAGGAGGATGAGGAGGTGAGGGAGCGAGGACAAGAGGAGCCTGAGAGGACATGTGGCTAGGAGTGGCCGTTTGCACAACAGCTCAGCGAGGCGCTCTTGGCCTCTGCAGAAATGCAGCAGGAGTGATCCCACAATGGCTCTATCGCCGAAGGCCAAACCAGCACCAAGACCCTCTCCAAGAGCACGTTTCCTTTATAGGCTGCTGGCTTTTCCATGTGCTTCTCTCCCTACTTCCTCTTCTGAGATTTCATGATATGAGCACGATGTCCTTTCATTTAAATACTCTCCGCACAAAGAGAAGTAGATTTTGTACAGAAAGACGAACAGGTGACATTGACATGAATGTTACTCAGGGTTTGCGTTTGCAGGTCCACGTGTCCTGAAGGATTTCAATGTCAAATATCTGTTTTTATGGACCCTATTTTCCCATGTTTTTGTGTCTAAGTGACTAATGGGGATAAGAAGTATTGAGTGAGAATGCTGCATCTGTCAGCCGCGAAACAGGCTGCGATGCAATCCCTCTGGGTATTTGCAAACCGCCACTGTACGTCCACTAAAAGTGTTTGTCTTTGCCACCGACAGGCTCAGATTGTTTTTTTTTTAAATGTGTGACAACATTATGGGAAGGATCTCTTCAGAGACAGACCAAGATCCTCTTTGTTGAACTGGAAACAGCCGCTGTATCGCTCTCGCCAAAGCCCCCAGACTCCATTTACAGAAACAATAATTTTTATCATTGTAAAACACACATCATTCAGACATGACAGAAACGAAATTGAACTCGCCAAAAGCTTGTAGGGTTGTCTTTCAACTGTTCCAACAATCACCAACTCTAATTTAGTCAAAATAAACCCTTAATTCACAGAGTTAGACGTAAAATTTGGAAGAGGAGTGAGAGAAAGGGCAGACATCAGAGAAGCAGCAGGGAAACTCTGGAATTACTTTCACCAAGCATTTCGGCCAGAGAGATTTAAATATGTCAGACCTGAACAGATTTTCCCAGAAACCCTGCTGTCGATGCTCCATTACAATTTTCTTTCTTAAAGCCTTTGTATGTGATATAGTTGCCACAATATACCACTCTCATGTTAATCTATCTGTATAGCATAACAGCGTGGTATGAAAAGACCTTGTGAAAGAGCTCAGAGATCAGTGGATTCTTAACCACAGTGGTGCTACACAAGTTCAACATAAACTGACTGCATCCTTTCATGGCACCAAGGCTGTGCTGAAGAATAAGCAGCATAAATCATATAAGCAACTCGAGCAGACACAAGAGGAAATAAATATTTTGTCAAATTGAGTTTAACGTTGAGAGGACCCTCGCCAAGGCAGAGTCATAACATGCAAAAGTTGCAGTAAAGATACAGTGAAGGAGCTTCAATAGCAGTAAAAGTGGCTGTTCTGAGTCAATGCTTGTCATTAGATTTATTATAGCACATAACCAGCTGGTGAATGATGGTTTGCTTATAGCAGGATAGTGTGGACCAGCAATGCAGCAGCTCCATTGTTTAACGGGTTTTAAGAGATGCAGGTCGCACAACCTGTGAGCTCTGTGCATTCTGCAATCAGCAATTACAGGAAGATACAAACCACACCGTGATTCATATGAATCATGAATTTACTTACAAGGTTTTGATATATGCATTCATTTGTGGGATTGTGAACAAGTCTCAAAGACAGCTGTTTTTTTTTAAAAGTATTTCTTAAATCGTCAAAGTAAGCACATGCAGACACCTCGAGTTTGGAACTAAACGGCTCTCTGACCAAAAGTGACGGGGAGAAAAAGGACAAAAGAACAAATAGCTGCCGTGATGTTGTACAGTCTGGTGACGACTGTATATGGACAAGTTTTCTCAAATTGGAACTACATGGGTATCAATTGGTACACACGATTACGTGGAAAGATTTAGAGTTTGTGAACAATGCAATTCCAGCGCAAGTATAACAGGATGAAAATCACCCGAATCATTGTATTGGCAGGATTATTGAAAACAGCTTTCTTTTCCCCCCATTTTTCTCCATCCGGAGGAAAGGAAGTCAAATGGCATTTATTGAGCCTATAAGGCCAGGCCAGGGATAATGGAAAATTGCTCATGAAAGCGAAGAAAATGCCTTGAATAGAAGAAGAAAAATCAAGGCTGGATCCGGCTCTAAGCCATTACAATAGTGTAGAGGCAGAGAGAAGAGAAAGAATGTAGGGCGAGAAAATGAGTGGGCACGATTAAAGATTAGGTGGGGCCTGAAATGGTCGATTCTGGGGAGGTGCGGGGTGGATGGGGGATAAAGGATGGCGTGCCATCTTGAAATTAACAACTCCATCTGATAGTCTATATTTGGCCTGTCACGCACAGTAGGTGGAATTGAATCCCACGTCTCTCTCATCTTCCGCTCGTGCAGCCACTAGCAGCACATGCCCAGTGCTCCAACCTGCGTCCCTGGCAAACAAGGAAGCAGCATCCCCTCCTGCCAGCTTCACGGCTCACTGACCCCCTCTCGCAGCTTCATTTTGTAGCCTAATAAATAATGAAGGTTTGGTCTCACAGAGGGGTGTCTGCACACTGTGCACCTGGACACCCTGCATGTCTGCTGGCAGGCATCAAAAAGAGGCCGCCAACACAACTCAAAGAACCGCCGCCACTTCCTGCCACCCACCACATCGTGCTCAGATGAGAGGCATTTTGGCTAAATTGACGCTTTTTCTCATGGGATTTTTGCACATATTGGTGCCATGTTTTTCAAAGCTTCACTGGCAATTGCTAACATAAATTAAATGCTACTGCCCTCTCCAAAACGAGCAACACGATTTTATAAACGCTGAATTTCAGAGGTCAAAATCGCGAGGTGTAAAGATGGATTTCTAGTTTCAGCGACAATGATGAAGCTCATTTATTTATTTATGTGGATTTTGAACTACTCTACATGAGGTCCACACGAGTAAAAACTGCATCATGACGTAAAAACAATTCTGGAATTAAAAAGCAAATGCAAAAATAAAAAACCTCGTCTGAGGGATATATATATATTTTGAAAGGATTGTTGACTTTTTAAGCCTTGAATTTAAAACACCTCCTGAGTACAAGAGGAGTTTGATGCCATTTCACTATGTGAATCCTCCTGACCTTTACAGTGTACTAATCTAATGAGAAAACACAGGAAACAAAATAGTGGAAACAATCGTTGATAAGGTAGTCAGTCCTTCAAATGGAAACAGAAGTAGCTTAATGATTGGACAGCCAGTGACCAGTTCAAAGCTCCAGACTGACCGGACTATCTGGGTTAGGCAGCCACAGGAAATGTCCACCCCCAGGTCCTCTTACATTATTACACATCACAGTCTGAGATGTTCAGTGCATTCCAGGTGTTATTTCCTGAGGAAATGGTGTCAGTTACTTTTTTGTTGCGTGCATTTTCCCCTCAACCTCGTCCACTTCCACTTCAGTAAGCAATTCCCCACATTGCCCAGAATGACTCGGAAATCTCCAGAGAACAGGCGGAACGTATTGCATTCAGCTGCGGGTTATGCATGTAGGTGGAGAGAGCACGACTGATAGCAATAGCATTATAAAAGCAAGAGAGCGTGAGCTTTTGCACTCCCGTGAAAGCTGCACGCCTCACACACAATGCAACATGTCTTGTGGCTGCACTGCATTCTCGTGTGCTGAGGATCCTGTTGGGGTTGAAACGTACATCTTCTATGATGGATTTCTGCTTGTATGATGAACATGACTGCACAATGGTGTGTCTATAAAGAAACCTTTTCTCTGTGATTCTGAGCTATTGACAACAAAACCATTCAGACATTCAGGCTAATACATTTCTCCCTTCATAGAAATGCAGCAAAAAACATGCTGCCATCGAAAGAAAGACTAAAGGTCCAGTGAGCATGTTTCAGGGGCATCTTTTGCCAAAGTATGGTAGAAATGGAACATAAACACTGATAAATATGTTTTCATTATTGTATAATCACTTGAAAAGTTGTTTTTGTTACCTTAGAATGAGCTCTTTATATCTATACAGTATCTATCCTCTTTCACCATGTTTCAAGGGTGAGGGGATGTCTATTCAGTTGCTTGCAATCCGCAATCCCACCACTAGATGTCACTAAATCCGACACATTGGCCCACCAAAGCGCTAATTCAACAATTTTGGAAATATTCTTGTTCTTATTTGCTTTCTTGTCAAGAATTAAATGACAAGATGTATACCACTCCTCGTTAAATATGAAGCTACAACCAGGCGGCAGTTAGCTTCGCTTAGCACAAACACTGGAACCAGGGGAAAAAGCTAGCCTGGCTCTGCACAGTCGCCAGGCAAACTGCAACTGCAGGAAGTTACATCTCCCGGCCAAGGCACATAACCTTTCATTTTGCGCTTTTTTGAACACAGGTAGCAAATGAGCCTTAATTAATGGACTTTAGAGGTGCTCACGGGCTTATTTGTTACCTCTGGACAGAGCCAGGCCAGATGTTTCCCCCCATGTGCAGTCTTTGTGCTAAGCTAACGTTAAGGTGGCTTGCTGCTGGATGTAGATTTATAAAGGGACAGATATGAGAGTGGTATCAATGTTCTCATCTAGCTCTCAGCAAGAAAGCAAATAAGTGTATTTCCCAAAGTGTCAAAGTATTCCTTTAAAGAAACACATTTTCCCAGTAAAAGCACTCAGAAGTTGAGTCACAATACTGAATTCCATTTATATAGTTCGCATAAATTATAAAAGTATTCTAGGGTGTATTTTTCCTTAATAACAGTTCCAGTGACAGTACCAGAATGTGTCTCATTGAGGTTGTTCTTGGCAGTCCCTGATGTGAAATGGTGACATTAAACCACATTAATGGCATTTGACTTCTTCGAAAAAACGCTCCTGGGGAAATGGTAAGCACTTTCAGTCGATAAACCAATTTGTATTTGATCTCGGAGTTGAATTAATCAGAGCTGTAATCAGGAAAACCTTTGCTGATAACCAGGTGAAATGCAAACTGGAGCGAGACAGCACAAAGGCTGCGCTCAGGGACTTTGCAGGAGCGGTCCAGTCTGGCTATTTCTTCATTTTCCTGCTGACCAGGCATCAGTACTCTTTAATAAGATTCATTCATCTTCCCTTCATGCTCTCTCTGCTTACTTCTTTATTGGATCAGACTGCTGACGGCTATTATTCCCCATGGAATCTATTTACTTACCATTAAGGTAATATTACACTCACTTTGTATCAGTGTGAAGCAGCAGGATAGTATATTAACCCTGGCAACATGTTTTAATAGCTGGATAACAGATAAGCACGTTATGGGTCTGGATAGACTAGCTGGTGCGTACCTGGAGGCTAGATGAAGAATTATGCAGTAAAATGCAAAACACTTTGAGTGATTAAGCGCAAATATTACCGTTTCAGTTGTGCCAAATAATGACGAGCTGGATTTCTAATGTCTGGAGTCCTGTTCTGGTCAGGCGATGCACCCAGCTAACGTGTCTCATTCGGGCATTATCATTTAAGGTGATATGAGAGAAACAGGCATGAAGAAACATTAAATGCATCATCAAATAGAGCGGGTGCGCTGACACAACAAGGACAGAGCCTTCAATGGCATTAGCATGCAACAATATGAGCTTACATACTTAGCCTTCTCTTTATTGGATTTCTGCACAGTAAGCCTTTTTCATATTTCTCTGTGATATCTTCTAGCTGGAAGTTCAAATATCTGAACTAATACCTCTAATAACACCCCTAAGGACGACAGTGCTTTATAGCGTTTCCCACACTCTTGCTTTCCTCTCTTCGTTCTTGCACACTTCAGACAAAAGACTCAGCGCGTCTCAATATCCTCATTTAACCAGACTTCGGCTATTTGATTGATCCGATCTTGAAAATGCTGTCGTATCTTGCCCATTGTAGGCCACAGAAAGCCGTCTGGTTTATATCCTATTGGTGTCAGCTGTAGCTGAAGGCAACGTGATGCATCAGAAAAGCTTTGGGACTCATTACCGATTCTCCCTTCCAAAGACGGATTAAATATTATTTATAGGGCAGGGGGTAGAGTTAAGTTCACTTCAGTTGCTTCTGCCTCTCTTGTCAATCTAAATGATACGCTCGCAGGCGTGAGGCCTTTATTGGAGATCTGGATGTGTTGGAGAGTTTAAACTCTCCATCTCGCTGCAGGAAGTCTGTGCTATGAGCTGCAACTCAAATTACACCGAATGCACTGGGAACCCAAAAAAAAAAAAAAAAGATATTGACTGACAACTTGCAAGCTATTAGTATCCGTCTATTTATTCTGATCTGCAAGTTATCCTCAGAATATGACTATTGATCACTTTCCGTTTTAGCTAAGTATAGATGAAAAGGGAGTACGCTACAGGATAATAAAAGCTTTTGCAAATTAAAGACAACACTGAAGAACAAACAACCCCCTGGGGTCTGTCTGAAACGCTCATCTGCAGCAGAAAGTCACGTACAGCAGGTTGTTTTTCTTTCGTAGCACCACCCGCGCCTTGCCCATTCGTCTGAGGTTATGGTGCACTAAAACACACTCCGCTGCCTCCGCTGACCCTGTCCGGCATCATAGATCTACATTACAGACTTGGGCCGGCATAGGTTGTCTGTATGACTGATTCCGCCATGTGACCCCCCTCCTCCTCGCTCGACAAGGGCAGAACTCGGAGTTCCTGTAAAGTTTCTGGAGGGCGGTGGTGATGTGATGGGCTACAGCTTTTCATTTGTTTGTGACGCCCCTTTTATTAGCCTGTGAAACTTCATCAATTAGGGGAGCAATCTTGGAGATGGCATCTTTTTAGAGATAAACTTCTGAGTGATTAATGAAATCTAAACATTCAAAGTTCCTTTGTGTCTCGGCGTCGCAGCGACTGAACGATAAGGGCGCCGATGTCCTTCAGCACAGCCAAGTAGCTGCTGATCTTTGAGATGTTTGCTGTGTAATCGTCTAATCAGCACAGCTCTGGCAACCAAATTCATTTTGCTCTGGCGAGCCGCAGCACAGGATCATTAGCAGTTCTGCTCGTCACTTAGCTACCCACGTCGGGATTTGTCCATCCGTCACCTGCTTTCTCGTTGGGGTCCGGATCCTTTGTCGCAGGACTGTGGCTTTGAGAGCAGGTATCCAGCTCAGTTTTTGGATGCTGATTTAATGGCGGCGGAGGATATTGATGGGCTGTACCCAGAGTCTGTCAGATTTCATTTAGGTTGAGGGTCTTTTGATGTCTCCTCCCTCAGACGAGGTGTGAAGTTATTACCTCCTCGTTACCCCCCCCCCACACACACACACCTCTTTTTTTGCACTGCCCCTCTGTCTGTCCTGATCAATGTGTCTGCTGTCAGACAGGGTGGGAACAAAGGGGGAGGGAAAACATCTCAATACAAAGTAGCCTTCAAAATCTCAGCTCCGCTAAAAGCAATTCCACCATGACGCCAGCAAGGCTGAGCTGCACTGTATCAAAGGTGTCAGCTGAGTGCTTGACACAAGCCGTTGGATTTGTGATGGGTTATTTTCCCATAGACTTACTTGACAGCGCCTGTTTTTGCCTTAACATTTACAGCCTAACTGGCCCCAAACTCAGGATTTTGAATACACAGACACATGGAAGGGTTGCTTAAGAAATACAAGTTTTCTTATTTGGCATACTTTTATTGAAAGATGTAAACATGAAGAACTGCTACACAATTTTTCTGTCTGTTTTCACCCGCTGCCTCTGTGTATTTGAATTATTCACCTGCCAGGGAATCTAAACCCTAAAAACAGAAGCTATTCCCTCAATAAAAAAATATTTGTTCGCAGTGTTGTTGAAGATGAGAACAAAAAGGATGAGTCATCATTTTGTCCTTGATAAAATCCTACGTCCCTCACAGAGTATTTATAAACTAGAAATAAATGTTGCTGTAAATGTCCCAGAAGCACTGAATTTATGAATTCTGTACAAAAAGGTCCAACCAGATCGCTCTGTTCAGCACTGAACAGCTCTCGCCTTACACAAGCAAACTGACAGAACATATGTCCTGTGTCGTTCAGCCTCATCGTACTGAAGACCGTTAAACTGCCTCATGTACTAGGTCACAGTTGTCCGTCATGCTGGAGGGGGCGAGAGAGCAGGAAGGGAAATGAAAAGTCGAGGGGAGTGTTCGGGATGACTTAGCCGTCCTCGCCGTGATGAAGCGATGTTGATTAACTCAGATTAGGATGTAGATGCCTGGCCTTCAGTTTGCCACTATCATTTTGCCAAGGGCGGCCAACGTCCGGGGCTTCCTTCGCTCTGGGCGACATGGGCAGTTGTTTTAGCACCGTTGCTACCAAGTACTTTTCAGCGTCCGTGACATAAATATCTCATAGCTGCTGCTAACAGGCACCATTGGATGTGGGCTTTGAAAGCAGTAGTTCCTGTCGTGATGTACTGATCTCTTTCTCTATCTGATCTCTATTCTGTTAAGTCTGTTTGCTGCAGGTATTTATGCCAATATGCATAAATGCTTAAACTTAAACCAAACAATCCTGACTGAAATAGGCCTTTTAATAAAACATATTCTACAAATAAGAAGTGAGTAATCAGGTTATTCAATTTTCCTCCAAATCGAGGGCAAGGACAGGTTGTGTGCTATGCTGCCCTTGAGGAAAATTTGTGATTTTTAATATTTGTCCCTATAAATAAAGTTGACTTGTCACATAAAGAAAACGCAAAGGAAGATCTTACTTTTATTGCGGGTGACAAACGGCAGTCAGCAGATGACATGACTTCATTAACAGAACTGTGTGTAATTAAGATGACAGATTAAGCTCCACCTTTTTAAAGCACACTCAATCTTCTGCTTGTTAAGCCTTGTAATTAATGGTGTAGTTAAGAATTGATTTGTAATCAGATGTATATGTAGAGAGCTTGAGTTTACATCACTCTGAGCTATATAACGGTAGTGACTTTTTTTCAATATTTTCCAGCACTTCACGACTGTAAACATACAAAGAGAACGTACTGGAATTATTTTAAACACATACAGAATTAATACAGACACATTACTGCTAGCAGTTGGGTTTTCTTCTTGACTTACTGTGTTTCCCCCCCAGAAAAGGCTGCTGGTCTGCACTGATGTGCGGCCATAATGAGATGCCATAGTGATGATGTTGCATTTAAAGATAGCGCTTTCATTAAGCTTAAATAAATCAATTTAGGAAGGCAAAATTAAAATTACCCAGCTATGAACAATTTGAAGCTCGTGCGTATTAGCGATCTGTAATTAAAGTGAAATGTAAAACCAGTTAGTCGCAGCTCATTAAAGGCGAGAAACCCGCCTGAAACTTTAGTTCAAGGAGGGTTCAGAAGTTCAGCGCAGATACGTCTAAATGCTAAATATAGGCATCGGAGAGGGCACGGCCGAGATTTTAAGCACCGCTTTTTGATCAGGCTAAGTGAAGACGATTAGCTGTGATCTTGATGCAGACCTGCCGAAGCAGCTGCATGATTTTCTTTCTCTAAGAGAGCGTGAAGCTGTGTTTAATTCCTTTAATGCTCTCGAGTAACTACATCTAATCCTGCACTCTTAATTTCTCAAATTCTTGTTTCTCATGAATCGCTGACTGCTTATCCCTCAGAGCCATTTCCTCCTGATGAAATATTAAAACGGCGGTAAACAGAGTGGACCCACATCGGTCTTTTGGTCATACAGGAACCG
Source organism: Chelmon rostratus (assembly GCF_017976325.1). Classification (NCBI taxonomy): domain Eukaryota; kingdom Metazoa; phylum Chordata; class Actinopteri; order Chaetodontiformes; family Chaetodontidae; genus Chelmon; species Chelmon rostratus. Next base: position 23,607,458 of record NC_055663.1, read on the forward strand.
ACTCATGCCAGCTGAGTGTTAGCATGAAAATTTGCTTATTTGTAATACCCAGGGCACCGCTCTGACCAGCCATGCTGGAAGGACAAGAGCTGGGCAATAAAATGCAAGGACATTGGGCCCCCTCCCCACCACCACTCACCCATCATACTGCTCTCCCCTCCCCACTCACAATGAGGTGGGAAATGATGCGTTAAACACGGTGGAGCCACTCATTCTATAAAACAGCTCCATGAAGGAGAGGAGATATTGCCAGTAAAAAAGGCAGAAATGACAACTTGTTATTCACAGCTCTCAGACTCTGTGCCTGTTGTTTTATGACGATGAGCTCCACAACTGGGCACAATGATGAATCTGCCCACAAATCTCTCCACATAGCAGATGCACACTAAAACTAACAGCTAAGTAGCTGGTCTAAAATTCATCATCACTACAAAATGGACACGAGGATGCCACTATTATTTAGCAATATTGTGTTAGCAACATCCCCTAGACGTGCAGATATGCAACGCTCAGCTCGGCCTGCAACACCACGCGGCGCTCTTAAAGGACTGCGTAAACAAGCCAACGCAGCTCCCCCAGAAAAAGCCCCTCACAGGTCTAAAGGCACCTGGGACACGCAGGAGTATCGAGTTAGAACGTTCGCTACTGTAGTTAATCTTTCTGCTCGGCGGACTCCGCAAAAGCATCTCAGGAAGCAGCAGGTGTATTGCAGAAATGTCTCGCACACGAACCCATGGCACAAATATGCACAATGCCCGCGACGCAGAGGAAGCACGGCGGAAGAGATTGAGGTGAAAATTGAATTGCTGAACCTTATTTGTCAGCGATGAACGAACAGAGGAGCTGGAAGTAGAGGAGAAGAGCAGCGGCGGTCGCACAGAGACTGAAATTCTTCTCCTCCTTGTCTTGTTTTAATTGCTTTCTGCTTCTTTTTATTTCACCCACTGGTAGATAACTTCTCCTGCTTCTGCGCTGTTCTGAAATCTGTATCTCTGTAAAATGACCGTGGCAGAGCAAAACTATAATATCAATATGTTATATAAACTTTTTTTTTTCCGGTGTTTCCGGCGTGAAACACATCCCATTGTAAATTTATTTTGTCCTGCATCAAACAGTGTTATTCCTCCTAGTTTACAGTGTGTGTACATACATGCATATACAAAAGAACAAATGTGAAGTTCAGGAATAAGGGGGCAACAATCTGGGAACTTAAGAATTTATACGTTAGGTATTTGTAACTGTATCTCTGAAAGACATGTTTCATAGAAATATGTAAACATTTCAATCATAAATTCGTGATTATTTGACTTCATACAGTTATTAAAAAGGTGGTTAAAAATGTTATACGTCTCATTGCATTGGACCTTGTTACAGTTTAAGCGAGAGCATGACTGTGGCATTGTGGGTCAGAACCAACATGGCTGCGAAGGAAAGACACACAGCCCCAAAACAACCCTTATTCTAAGTCTAAGTCTAAGACGCCGTAAATTCATTTGGTTTATATTTGTGCATCAAGTTAATACACTTTTAGTAATTCTAGTTGATTTCAGCACATTTCTGCTGTGCGAACGTGTTTGGGCCTGTGTGTCAACAGACACTAGCTTGAGAGACTGTAAAATGACTGCGAGACATATATTTGAATGTTTTTTTGTTTATTTCCTGTAATTTTCACAGTGTCTTCTGATGAAAAAGAGGCACATGAAACAAATATTCAGAAGACATCAGTACGATGCATGGCCATCACTTCATTGGACCAGTGTAGTTACAGGTACCTGCGCTGTGATTCATGTCAAAACACATGGGGGTGGACAGACGATAACCAGGATAAACAAACCACACAGTTCCTGAAGAAGTACAGGGTACATTTGTGTTTTTTCTTGGCAGTATTGTCAGGAACACGCTGCAGGCATCTAGCCTGTATCTTCCTGGATATGTTGAAGGCCTACGTACAGAATGGGATACAACAATGTGCATACAGAGGCTTATGTGCATCGACACTGTTGTGACACAGAGCGCTGTTCATTGCTGTTATGGAGTCCAGGAAGCAGAAAAGCTTATTTTATGACGAGGCAGTTGTAGAAGATGATTGATTCTATGTCCTGTTACAGCGTTACTGTCATCAGTGAAGGATGCAAACGCAACAGTCACTTAAAAACTACAGCGAGTCACTGCTCAAGATCAAAACTAGAATATGATTTGACGAGCTGTGGGTCATTTCATAACTTTTAAACTCAGCACGTCTGCTACGATGTTTAACTTCAGACAATTCACTCTTGCAACCAAGACCTAAAGCCAAAACCACAGGCAAACATCTCTCTGTGCTGAACATCTCTAAAACAGCTAATGAGTCTCAGCGACCACTAACCTGTGACCTGTGCGCAGCCCGCAAGGGGGGTGGATTAACACCTTACAGTTTAGTTTAAATTCTCCAAAATGTCACACTGAACCCACTTCTGACAGAGTAGGAGCTTAACAAACACCCACAGTATTTTTTTTTTCCACAACTTCATGTCTTTTTCAACCGTACCTACATGCTTCAGTCCTGTCCTGTTTTACCATTAGTACAAAATATCACTCTGTAAATTGGAAAGAATAATGCTGCACAAGGCGAGCCATGATCTAAAGCATTACCCGATTTTCTTTTTATATGCACGAATAGAGTGAAACACAGATGTCCCAAGCCAGTCCTAAAGGTTGGTATCAGGGGCCAGTTCGGGCATATTTGAAAGGATCAGCATAAGTTAAAATAAAGCAGAACTAAATCTGGTCTTTTCTTTGCGGTGCTCTGTGTTTTCTCCACCTCAGCCTCCGCAGCTGAGCTCTGTATTTGAGTTACTGAGTTCTGACACCTGGCTTGCATTGGCAAAATGAATTTAGAGAGCTCCAACTGTCTTTCTCGCTAACAAAGAGCAGCGTACAAAACATTCTGGCAGCAGCTTCTCATTTTAGCCGCACGCTTACGGTTAAAATGACAAAGGTCAGAGCAGCTGTCGCTAATTAACGGCAGTTCTGAGAACGACTTGATGGCAGGCCAAAATTAAACCCTGCTGCTGTCTGGTTAAGCTTCCGTCTGTCCTCAGACAAAGATTTTTTTGTGAGGGAAGAACCTCCACAGTGTGACACCACAGTATAAACATGAGTGGACTCAAAATACTCGTCGTCTCCTGCAGACTGTGTCAATAATTTTGAACCAGGACCTTCAGCATTTGGATCTAGTTGCTGGTGAAAATCAGGTGTGTCAGATGCATATTTAAACAACATTTAGGTAACTATAAGCATGGAATTTCGGATCGGGAGCAGGACCAAAAAGACTTGGCAGGGTCCTAACAGGAAGTCAAAGATGATTTTCTTGAACTTGATGTCTGGGGACGTGGTGACGCAGCTGCACCCGAGTCCTACATTATTGCATCAACGCCACAGCACTGCCAGATTTCAGCAGTTAGCTCGGTGAGTAAAATCTCATAATAACTGACAATGATGGATAAAATAAGGGCCTGATTTTAAACACTGAATTTTCTGCTCCATATACCACAGAGGGGCCGGTTTAGATGTGTCTGCAGAACAGTGCTGCAGTTTTTCTTCGAGCCAACATGAGGTTGTCTTGTCTTTTTCTGCCAAAAAGCACAATTTGAGCTGAGTAAATGACAAAGACAGTAAATATTCCTAATTGCCCTCAGGACAAAGTAATAAAGATGTGTGCCATGCTGTTATTTTGTGTTGTGCGCCGCTTTGCCCGAGGGGCCCCCAAAGTCGTCGTTCAGCAGCGAACAGACAGCGTTATTAAAATGTTGCTCAAACACACCGGGGCAGCTAATGAACCTGGTCATGGCTGAACGCCCGTGCAGAATCACAGCACATTTAAAGTCTGCTTCCTTCATTTGTGCAGCCTCCATTTCAGTAGATGTGACGTTTTAAGATGAAAACGACCTGGTCACCAGCTGCTCGTGCCAACACGTCCAAGCTGCATCCAAACTCACGGAAATGAGGAAATGCGACGGCACAAATAAATAGACATTTCATTTCAGAGAGCTGTGAGTCAGTTTGGACAGATTGTCTGCTGCCTCCAGACAAGACAGGTACATGAAAGCTCGGGTGTTTGTTGTGCAGACAGCGATAGCGTCAGGGTCTATTGATTTAGCAGCCAGCTCCTGGCATAATCAAAGCCCATCCCAGAGGCAGCGCCGTCACTGCTCCACTGCACTCCAATCATATTTGCGCTTGATCACATCCCAAAGAGCTTGTCACCTCAGTGTTTTGTGACACTTAAACCCAATATATACACCCCCAACTTGTTAAATGGAAGTTGACCTTCTCCTCAGGTAAACTGCAGGCTCCAGTGACCTCTGAATGAGATGTTTCACTCTGCCACCATGAAGAGCTCGTTAATGCCAATGCGTTGTTCCACTAACCCAGTAAAGAAAGCTTGGAACAAACCTGGCCTGATGTGGCAAATTCAAGTTTGGTAAGGGCTTGCAGGTAGGCAGCACAGGTGGGTTTAATGACTTTACAAGCATGGAAGGCCAAATAATCAATCCAATCGCCAGAATAAACGTTGCCACTGTGTCACAGATGTTTCATATGTAGCATATTTCTACAGTAGGTATGAGACTACTGGTATATGTATATGAGATGACTTTGGCACCAGAAGGAGGACTTTTTTCAGCCATGTTTGGGGGTATTTATAGTCAAAGCATGACATTTTCTGAACCCAATTAAAGTGTTTTTTGTGCCTTAACCTAACCAGACTTTAACCACAGCACTGTCACAACAATGAAACTGAAGTTTGAACATAAAGATACTTTTCAACATATCTGCGGTTTGCAGAAATGTACAATTCTGGCAGTAGGGTTGGTGCGAGCATGCAGAACCAACGCAATCCAAGCAAAAGAGCCGGGATTGTTCACAGTTTAACACACATGCTCAGGATGTTGTTGCTACAGAGGGAAATATGGTGGCCCTCCAACAAAGATCAGAAACATGAAACCCCACCCTTCTCTAAAACTCATCCCATGACCGACCCGGTTAGCATGACCAGCTTAAGAAAACAACTTGTTTATTGTGTGGGTTAAAACAAACAAGTGTGCAGACTCGATGCACGAGGGAATGAAGCTTTGATGCGCTATGCATTGAAGTTAAGTAGGTCTAAACTATATGATTAATTATGAAGTATATGGTGTTTTCTGGATGTTCTAATATTAAATTGCTCGGCTATGAATGTTTCATGGGCAGCTTTGCGTTCTGCTGCACTCTGTAGGCCTTCACATGTTATATTCTCATGCCCTGGATGCATTTATTTCATTGCTCTGTGTGCCAGACTGTAAACATGAACACACTTCGTCTGGGGAAATGGGAGAATTACCTATACAGTGGAGGCTGCGAAAACGAGATTTGCTGAGAGTTAGCTCGAGCTGTCTGGAGTGTTCGGCATCAGTGAGCCTCAACCAATGGAAACTCCACAGAGACAAAGCAGTATCTCTCTCCTGTCTGTCCAACTGCCCCAGACTGGCATTATTTAGCTGCTGGTCGTCTCAGTCTATCCTCTCTCAACTCTTCACTTGCCTTTTGTAATCCATTCTTTTCACATTTCTGCTGTCTTGTCTCTAAATTCACGAGGTGTGTTTCAAAAGTTTCAAGAGTTTCTCACAGTTTTTTCTTCATCTTTAAGCATAAAGAAAGACACGTCGTGATTACGGTTTGGTTTTTGGTTGCAAACTCTGATGTGATGTGCGTCGGACTTTTGTGCTTTTTCGCCGTCGTGCAAACACAGCCTGTTGGCTCGGAAAATATCAATGAAGCAGGGCCACAGCTCCGTAACGTCCCTGTTAAATGGAGCATGTCACATACAGGCTTGACCCTGGAAAAGGAATTGATTGATAGATGGTCGGATGGATTAATGACAGACAGCATTCCACCAGAGACCGGCTGGCAAAAAGACATCTCCGGTAAACTGTGTACGAATCGCCATTCTAGCCAGCGTGCCCCTTCCTGTCAACTTGCATCTGGCTGGTGGGGCAAGTGATTGATGACAGCTGTCAGTCTGCCATCCGCTCCACCTCGTCACCCCCGCCGGTTGCAACTTCTGCCTCGGCAAGAGTCCATCTCCCTCTCCTGGCAGGTTTGACAGAGTAAAGCCACATCGAATCTAGGTCTCATCCACCCAATCAACAACAGCTGCCCTGTCTTTCCCTTCAAAGCCCCGGTGCCTGAAAACCAGGCTCCGCGAGAATGATGTGGCTATATTCTGATTGAAGTGTGATCAGTTTTCTGGGACAAGTGCGACATTTGGACATTCAGAGATGCCTCAACAGCCAGCAGACTGTAAGGAGAAGCGAGGACCTCACAGGATGAATTGCGTTTTAGCTGCTGGAACTGAAGGAGAGAGAGTGAGACTGAAAGGAAACGAGGGGAAAGTCAGACAAGCAACGTCAAGTGAAAAACCAGAGCTGCTGATCATTACACACCAAACGCGCTTTGGCTGTAAGTAAAGCTTCAGGATGACGACTGAAAGGCTTTGAATGTCATTAATTAATTAGTCTAAGCGAGATCACAGGCCTCGACATCTACATCAAAGCAAGCAGCTTTACTTTCATTTTGCGAGCAGCGCCGGGGAGCAGGATGCAGCAGTGCGCGGCAGTTATGCTTTCTTTGCTGGTGGAGTTAAAACAGGTGCCCGCTGAAACATATGAGCTCGCACATGCAGGAGGGAATTGCAGAAAGATGTAGACACCAATTTTGGCTGCATGTCAAGACACAAAATTGTCGTCTAGATTGCATGTGCACTGCAGTGCGTCTTTAATCAGGCACCTGAGGCTAGTGAAATCGATCCTAGCATGGATGTAAACACAAACAAAAAAAGAAAAACATCTGTTCGGGTGTTAAATGAGGGTAGATTTTGTACATTTATATGACTCAGGAGGTCTGTGCTTATTCTGCATTTTATGTACTTCTTGAAAAAAAAATATTCATTTTCTCAGCATTTGCATTCCCAGTAGGAAATGACATATGCGCTTTCTAATAACAATCTTTATCACACACCTTTAAAATTTTGCAGGTATGAGTCATGGCGCTCGGTTTACCATCTGTTTTGTACCCACATCGACCTCATCAGACACACAACTCCTTTGGCTGCCAGCTGCCCATTGGCTGAGCGCCACAGTTACACTATTAAAAGCTCAGCATCTAACTGTACGCAAGAAGAAACACCTGAATGCAACAGAAACACCGAGACTTTCTACAGGAGCCTTTCTTAGAGCATAACACGAACATATGCAATATGAAGCTATCAGAGCGGTGTCACTCAGAAGTGTTGTTGCTCGTAACAGTAACGCTTCAATGAACTTGATGATTCATGAAATTGATGATTGATGATTATCCATAAAATATCTCCATATATTCCATCCTAACAGACTGCTACAGTGCCAGACTGCATAATGATTAATCTACCAGTCTATCAATAACTCTGACCTTCCAACTATGTGCAGGCAAGTTCTATTATGCAGACTTTTATATGTTCACATGACATAAAGCAAACCTAACATGATATAAAGTTGCAAGGCTCGTCTTTTTGGGTAGATCAAAATACCCATACTTTCATTTGAGAACTATTATGGGGTTCAAATGGATGATAGTTGCAGAGGAACTACACACCGTGTGGTGTATTTGCATTTGTTAATCAATTTTACCTGCTTTACTCGAGCACCAACCTTAAATAAACACTTACTAAACTTAAGATACTTGTATGAAAAAATAGGCCCATCTTATTAGCACAAGTCAAAAAGAAACAATGCAACAGAGAACAGCATTTTTACCCCTCAACTGATTCTGACTAAGTAGACTGACTCTTTTATTTCCAAATTTAATTCCATGGACACTGGCAAGAAATCAATTTCTTGCACAGGAAGTAGAAAAAAAGAAAAGCTGCCTGTTGCTGGAAAGTTATTTCACTACTTGAAGTTAGAGTTTGCCTGGTGCAGCTTCAGATTTATGAATAAAACTAATACCAGTCATAAACTGCATTGATGTGTTTCCTGAAGCAAGTTATGAACGCCTCATCAGCTCTAGTGTCACATTCAGAGTCTTGAGGTCAAAAGTGATTATCAGCACATCAAGAGAGGCAAAGCTTCACAGGTAAGGAACAAGTGAAGACGCCGGGAGAAGAATTAAAGGCTTTCAATTTCAAGATGAGCGATGACTCAAAATCTTCTTAAGTTTTGTCAGTTCAGGTGCGGCGCTGTTAACAGTTAAAAGCAGTGATAGTTTCATTTCCTGTGATGTGAAGCAGCAAGACTCAGGGCTATTTGGAATTAACTGAGAGTATATCTACTTTTCAGAAAGTCAAAACAAACCGTTACAGCTATTTATCTCGAGGCCTGCGGCCGTGATGCTCCGTATACTGTATCTGAGGGTAAAATAGTGCAGATTCTCACCGGACTCGGTTGTTAGCAGCAGATATGGCTGGTTATGTGCATGTTCCCTCTGGTGACTTTTGTCGCAGGGGATTAAAATCATAAATATGGTCGGGGAATCCAATAACCATGTGCAGTGAAGGGAGAATGTGTTAAGGCCCGGATGCTAAGCTGGACCCAAAAAGGCAGGAGACGTTAAGGCAGTTAGTCAATGTCTTTATTGTCTCACCAGAGACACAGAAAAAGGGTGCACCAAATTCAAACAACAAAGGAAAAACTTTGCAGGCTGCCGCTGCTGGAGGCTGGCTGAAGATCTTAGAAGGGGTGCGTCGGCATGGCACCTATCGAAGAAACACACAGGCAAAATGATCAGAACAGGAAGAATTTTCAGAGGATTCTGACAAAGCCACCTGAACCTGGCACTACCGAATGAGACGGAATTATCTGGCAGAGTGGTGGAGGAAGAGCCGGTCTTTATGGAGAGGTGAATTGGCTACAGAGTGCCATCAGGTGTGCCCAGCTGCACACAGCCAGAAAGTAGGTCAGCCACGCCCCCCAGTCATAGCCTGCAGTGCTGTAGAAAGAAACAGAGGCCTAGGGTGCAGACACCCTCCAAACACACAGAAGCAAAACAAAACTTAGACCATAACAGTACCCCCCCCTCAATGGACGCCACCCGGCGTCCGCCCAGGCTTGTCTGGGAACCTGTTATAAAAATCAGTCAACAGACCAGGGTCTAGAATAAGGGAGCGAGAGATCCAGGAGCGCTCCTCGGGACCGTACCCCTCCCAGTCGACCAGGTATTGGTAACCCCTGCCCCGCCTGCGGACATCGAGAATCCGGTTGACTGTGAATGCTGGGTGGCCGTCGATAAGGCGGGGGGGTGGAGGCGGGGGATCCGTGGGGGGATGAAGATGGCTGTCCACCACCGGCTTAATGAGGGAAACATGGAAAACTGGGTGAACCTTGAGTGAGGCAGGGAGTTTCAGTCGGACGGCACTGGGATTCACAATGCGGTCAATGGGGTAAGGACCGATGTACTTAGGGGCCATTTTCCTGGAGTCGGTTTGAAGAGGAAGGTCTCGGGAGGAGAGCCAGACTTGTTGGCCAACCTTGTAGTCCGGAGCAGGCGTCCGGTGGCGATCAGCGATCCGCCGGTTTCGGGCAGCTGTTCTTTCAAGAGCAGCGCGAGCTTCCCGCCAAACCCGGCGTGCTCTGCGGAAGTGAGCCTGGACTGATGGTACAGCCACTTCAGTCTCCTGGCTAGGGAAAAGAGGGGGTTGGAATCCATTGACCACCATAAAGGGAGACATACCGGTGGCAGAGGAGGCCAGGGAGTTATGGCAGTACTCGACCCAGGGAAGATGCGTAGCCCAGGAGGCCGGGAGACGTGCAGCCACACAACGTAGGGAGGATTCCAGACTCTGGTTAGCTCGTTCCGTCTGGCCGTTTGACTGGGGGTGGTAGCCAGAGGTTAAGCTGGAAGTGACTCCAAGGGTCTCACAAAAAGCCTTCCATACCTGTGATGTGAACTGAGGGCCTCTGTCTGAAACGACATCCTGGGGGATCCCATGAAGGCGAAACACATGGTGAACCAGCAGATCAGCTGTCTCCATAGCTGAAGGGAGCTTGGGTAGGGGGACATAATGGACAGCCTTGGAGAACCGATCCACAATGGTTAAGATGGTGGTGTTTCCTTCGGAGGGAGGGAGTCCGGTGACAAAGTCTACTGCTATGTGTGACCAGGGGCGGTGAGGAATGGGCAAGGGCTGAAGGAGGCCAGCTGGTGCGCGGTGTGAGGACTTGTTTCGGGCACAGATGGAGCAGGCTGCGACGAATTCTCTGGTGTCAGTAGCCATAGTGGGCCACCAGAAGCGCTGTTGCAGCAGGAAGAGAGTTCGGTGGACCCCAGGATGGCACGCCACTTTGGAGGAGTGTCCCCATTTGAGCACTGGAGATCTAACAGGTGGTGGTACATATAATCGACCGCGGGGGCATCCTTCTGGTTCTGGGTCTCCCTGCTGAGCTTCCTGGACAAGCTGTTCCACTTCCCACCTGGTTGCCCCGATCACACAGGCGGAAGGTAGGATGTTTTCGGTAACTGTTTCCACTCCTTCAGGTGAAAACTGCCGGGAGAGAGCGTCTGGTTTAACGTTCCGGGAGCCTGGACGGTAGGTGAGGGTGAAGTTGAATCTGCCCAGGAAAAGGGACCACCGGGCCTGACGTGAGTTCAGTCTCCGGGCTGAGCGGAGGTAGGACAGATTCTTATGGTCGGTCCAAATGATGAAGGGGTAGGAGGCTCCTTCTAACCAGTGCCGCCATTCTTGGAGTGCCAAGACCACTGCCAGCAGCTCTCGGTTCCCCACATCATAGTTTCTTTCAGCAGGGGTCAGACGGCGTGAGAAGAAGGCGCAGGGGTGGAGTTTCTGGTCTGCAGGGGAGCGCTGGGAGAGGACGGCCCCGACTCCTGAATCGGACGCATCAACCTCCACAATGAACTGCTGGGCAGCATCTGGGTGGACCAAAACAGGTGCATTAACAAACTTTGTTTTAAGCTTATCAAACGCTGCCTGAGCTGCAGGGGACCATTCAAAACAGCTTTTAACTGAGGTTAACTGGGTGAGAGGAGCAGCTGTGCGGCTATAGTCACGAATGAACCTTCTATAGAAGTTGGCAAACCCAAGAAACCTTTGTAGCTGCTTCCTCGTAGCCGGAACCGGCCACTCGGCTACTGCCTTGACCTTCTCTGGGTCAGGCTTCAGCTGCCCCCTCTCGACCACATAGCCTAGAAATGAGACTGTTGACACATGAAATTCACACTTTTCAGCCTTCACATACAACTTGTTCTCTAGGAGTCTTTGCAAGACTAACCTTACATGTTTTACATGGTCTTCATGACCCTTGGAAAAAATTAGAATGTCATCCAAATACACAAATACAAATCTGTTCAACATGTCTCGAAGAACATCATTTACCAATGCTTGGAACACAGCAGGAGCGTTAGTCAAACCAAAAGGCATTACAAGATACTCAAAATGTCCCAGGTGTGTGTTGAATGCAGTTTTCCATTCGTCACCTTCTCGGATCCTGACTAAATGGTATGCATTTCTTAAGTCCAGTTTAGAGAATATGGTGGCGTCATGGAGAGGGGTGAAGGCAGAGTCGATGAGAGGGAGAGGGTATTTGTTTTTGATGGTGATGTCATTAAGTCCAGTGTAATCTATACAAGGTCTCAGTGTCTTATCCTTCTTTTCCACAAAGAAGAATCCTGCTCCTAAAGGAGAGGAGGAGGGTCGGATAATACCTGCAGCTAAGGAGTCATTGATGTAGGTCTCCATAGCCTCTTTCTCAGGTTTGGAAAGGTTATAAAGTCTTCTGGTGGGAAGTGGTGAGCCAGGTAGCAAATCTATGGAGCAGTCGTAAGGTCGGTGTGGTGGGAGTGAAAGAGCTTTATCCTTACTGAATGCATCCTGTACGTCATGGTATTCGCTGGGCACCTTACTCAGATCAATGTTTTCAGGTGGCACAGGAGTCAAGGAAGATGGTGTTGGGACAGCAGACAGTAGGCAATGTTGATGGCAGTGGTCACTCCAGTTTCGAATAGTGCATGTAGGCCAGTCTATGTGTGGGTTATGAGTCTTTAGCCAAGGTAACCCAAGCACGATGGGAGTGAGCGGGGATGATATGACAAAAAGTTCTATATGTTCATGGTGATTGCCAGATAGAGTGAGTTTCACAGGGTGAGTTTTGTGCGTAACATGTTCGATTAGTTTCCCATCTATGGCCAGCACTTTTTTAGGTGTAACAAGGTCATACACTGGGAGATTGTGAAGTTTAACGAGCTCTGAGTCAATGAAATTGTCATCTGCTCCTGAGTCAATTAATACCTGCATAGGCAGTGTCTGTTGAGAGCAGTGCAACATACCTTTGGTTTGTATACGGTGGGTTGGAGGAGAGGTTGAGGAGGTTCGGCTCACCAGCGCCCCCCTGCCTGCTGGTGAGCCCGGCCTTTTGGCACGGCTGGGCATTGAGAGCGGAAATGGCCCTTCTCGGCGCAGTAGAGGCAAAGGTGGCTCTGTAGTCGTCGCTGTCTCTCCTCAGGGGTCAGCTTGGCCCGGCCGAGCTGCATGGGCTCATCGGGGACAGCCGAGGCGGAGGGAGCGAAGTCCGCTCTGGTGTCACCGGAGTGTGGTGTCACGGGCATGGCACTGGAGATCATGGGGCTGGCTGCAGAAGAGCTGATGGGACGAGTCCTAAATGCCAGGGTTTTTTCCCGGCGCCTTTCCCTCAGCCTATTGTCTAGTCTTATTGCTAGGCTAATTACCTCTGCTAGGCTTCCTGTCTCATCCCGTGCGGCCAACTCGTCCTTTATTTCGTCGGATAGTCCTTTCAAAAAAACTGCCTGGAGAGCAGAATCATTCCAGCCACTTTCTGCTGCTAATATCCGGAATTGTACTGCAAATTGAGCAACGGGCTGAGACCCTTGTTTTATCAGCAGTAATTGGCTGGAGGCTTCTCTCCCTTTAACCGGATGATCAAATACCTTCTTCATTTCTTGAGTGAACTGAATGTAATCTGAACATAGGTCTGGGGTGTGAGTGGAAATAGCTAGCGCCCAGGCTGAGGCTTGATCGGTGAGTAAACTCATTACAAATGCAGTTTTAGCTTGATCTGTGGCATAAGTGAGTGGCTGCTGACTAAAAACAAGAGAGCACTGGTGTAGAAACTGAGCACATGTCCCTAAATTACCTGAGTACCTAGCAGGTGTGGGGATGTAGGGCTCTCGAGGCATGGCTGGCGGTGTCATGGCAGGGGCTGCTGCTGGGGGTGGAGGATCCGCAGGCGGAGTGAGTGTGGAGAGTTGGGTAGCAATGGCGTCCATCCTCCCTCCTAGTTGAGTCATGCTGGTGGCTAGTTGCTGGATATTGTCCATCATGAACTTAAGTGTCGTGCCATGTTCACCTAACATGGCTCCTTGGCTTGATATTGCCTGCTTCAAACGATCCGTCTCCGCTGGGTCCATAGTCTTGGCCAGATAATTCTGTTAAGGCCCGGATGCTAAGCTGGACCCAAAAAGGCAGGAGACGTTAAGGCAGTTAGTCAATGTCTTTATTGTCTCACCAGAGACACAGAAAAAGGGTGCACCAAATTCAAACAACAAAGGAAAAACTTTGCAGGCTGCCGCTGCTGGAGGCTGGCTGAAGATCTTAGAAGGGGTGCGTCGGCATGGCACCTATCGAAGAAACACACAGGCAAAATGATCAGAACAGGAAGAATTTTCAGAGGATTCTGACAAAGCCACCTGAACCTGGCACTACCGAATGAGACGGAATTATCTGGCAGAGTGGTGGAGGAAGAGCCGGTCTTTATGGAGAGGTGAATTGGCTACAGAGTGCCATCAGGTGTGCCCAGCTGCACACAGCCAGAAAGTAGGTCAGCCACGCCCCCCAGTCATAGCCTGCAGTGCTGTAGAAAGAAACAGAGGCCTAGGGTGCAGACACCCTCCAAACACACAGAAGCAAAACAAAACTTAGACCATAACAGAATGTGCATCATCTACACCTCACAAACACAAAATGTCAGCAAGCATAGCTGCAGCTGTAACCTTGACAATGACAATAATGGCTATTAAAATGGAAATAATGATGGCTTTACCCTGCGGGATTACCATGTCTGATCTGTCTGCACTGGAGCCACCAGTGGCTAGAATCATAAACCCTATTACAGCGATGATAACCCCACCACAACCTGAGACTGATGGCCTCGTAAACATAGCTTACAGAGGATGATATTTAGCTAACCATGCTAACACAAGGTTCGGAGGAATGTCTGAATGCACATTACTGCCTCATACACTGCAGTATTTCCTTTCGTAGTGACAAGTTCCTTTATGCGAATGGAAGCCACATTTATTGTCTTTACGCTATATCATTAATATCACAATAGTTAAACAAGGGCTACCTCTTTTTTAAAACCTACTCTTACAGGATTTGTCTGAAAATAACAAACATAAATGGAACTTTGCACCGAATTAATCCAAAAAGATTGTTTGCATTAGCAGCTTACTGCTGGTTATTGTAATGTTGCAGTATTACCCAAGTGCTATCATTAAACTAGCCAAAAAAAGAAAAAAAAAATTGCTTACAGTATAGTTAACTGTTTTGCTGCAAATTAATATGAATTTTAAATTGATTCAATGCTCCCAATCCTGATGGAAAGCAGGAAAAACAATAATGCAGAGCTATAATTGCTATAGCCTTATAAATTCCACCAGAATTTTTTTTTTAATTCAATTTCCCTTCCTAACCCAGCTACACACTCCGCACTCTGTATGCAGACAAGGGTTTTCTGTCTATGCACAGTCTTCCTTTATGTTGAACGTTCGGTAGGTCAGAGCTTAGCCTGTTATCTACGTTTGCACCTGAGGAAAATATTTCATTCATTTACTGTGATCACTGTTCATTAAAAGGCTAATCTTTTGTTCTTTCTTTTCCGCGTATCGTGTAAATCAATTATAACGGTATCAAAGTTTGAGCGGAAACTGACCAGAAAACTGTGCATGCAAAAGTGGAAAAGTGGTGGGAGTGAGTCACCATTAAAAGCAGAAGTTAAAACAAAGATGTTGTCTGGGAATAGCGTCGGGGAAGATACATTGTGTGAATGGTGTCTTTTAAAAGATAGTCACACAGTAATGCTGCTATGTTTATATTACAAAATGTTTCTTACTGTATTTTTTTTAAGTTTAATTCATCCACCACATGATTAGAGTCTCTTTCTGCATGATGAGGCAGTGGCAAAGTGGATGATTTTGTTGATGTAGTTTCACATCACAGTTATCTTCTTCTTTCATCTCCATGTGACGGCAGCGCCAGTTTGCGAGGTTAGCAAATGTGGCGTTTTCATCTCTGGCAAGAATTAGCCGGGTCGGTGTCCACCAGTTCATGTCAGTCGGAGCCCCTCTATGATCTCGCTGTGCAGTTTCCATCAAAACAACAACAACTCCACATTCTGCCTTATCTCTATTAACAGATACCTGCACGTGAATGCAGATGAATTTGAAAAACAAGATAACAAAAAGTCTCTTCATGACTTCAAACTTTATTCACATTTTTTGTGCTCCCGATGTTTAGCCCAAGTCGGCGCCGGTGTTGCTAATCAATCTAATGTCAGCCAGTTAGCAGGACTGATTTCATTCACCTGAGGGCACTGGTGATTATGCTAACATTGCCGCTGCCTTCGGGTGAATTGCTGTAGCTTTTGATTTGAGCTATCATAGCCAATTCAGCCTCTGGTCTGCTCATCACCGAATAACAATTTTGGCCGATTCTTCCCTCCACAGCAGGTATGATCAATTAAAAATGGCTGCAGTGTAAATAAAGGAAACGGCACTAGCTGTTATTTGCATTTAGCTAAAGCCCTTCGCTGTATGCTGAATGTCTTTGTGGTTTTTGAGCTCATGCTACTTGTTCAGCCAATGACAGGCTATTTTTGACTTGGATTATGGAAACTGAAGCTGATGATTTGTGTGTGTGTGTGTCTGTGTGTGTGTGTGTGTGTCTGGGTGGAGCCATCTGCTACCAAAGCAACTACTGTGCATCTGAGTGGCAAGACGGATGAAATTCTGCATCCGTTTCTGCCGTTTCCCAACTGCTGATCACTGAGAAGTGCACGCTTAGCATGCAATAAAAGTGCCCAGTGCCCAAATACAGGTCTGGTGAGGACAAGACTAAGAATGCATGACAGGGGATACAGAGAGCTCTTGGCAGACTCTCCAGTCAAATCAATACAAATGAAGATGTCTTTTTGAAATAGGGCAATGGGCCTTTGCCTCTTCCTGTTTTGGCTCCCCTAACGGATCAATTTGACGGGGTCGTGTGCGAGGCAGGTCCACAAACACAAGTCACTTAAGCATAAAAAGTGATGCTGGCTGTGTTCCACCCCTGAGTTTTGTCCATTTCACAGCACCCTCCCTCACAGATCTTCGGTGACCGGACATAAAGCCTTCCCGCTTTATACCTTGTTATTTACACTCAGTAATTCAACTAGATCTCTAGAGGCGGCAGGAGAGGGGGGTGCCTGCGTGTTTGTGTGAAGGGATTTAAGTGCCAGCAGAACAAACAAAGACGAATGCCGCGCATGTTTAATTAGGTGCATCAGCTTTAATGGCAGTAAATATTAAAGCGGATATCAGTTTGAATTTGGATTAGACGCATTATCACGAGAGGGTGCAGCGCGCTAATCAATGGGAAAAATCAGTGTTCGAGGTAATTACAAGTGCAACATATCACAGACTTTATTCTGTTAGCTGTGAGGATAGCGGCGCTGGCAGTTCATTTCTGGCGTTTCATTGTTTGTCTTTGTCTCCGTTACAGTGTTCAAATAGTATTCCAAGTATAGCTATTAACAAGAGGGAAAAGCCCCTTTATTCACATTTCTGCTTTTATTAGATGGTGATAGGTGGAGAGAGCGGGAAGGGAGAGACAGGGAGTGACCTGCAGCAAAGGGACCAGACTGGAACTGAACCCACATGACTCTACAAGGTGAGCTACCAGGGCGCCCCGGTACACCTCTGCTCCTAAATGAATCCAAGTTGTTTGAACTGACAGTCTTTGTGAGCATGAACAAACACTTTCCTTCAAACAGAAAAGGCTGCAGTCTCGTATCATGTTGCAGAGCTCACAGACTAAAACTCCTCCACTGACATCCTTCATATAATAAATGGATAACAAGCGCAGGCAGTTCATTTGTTCGCTCTTTAGTAGATCATATTTGTTGTGTTTTGCTCCTGCTGTGTGTGGGTGCTTTTATTTTGTATGACAAGGAAATTGTCCTGCAGGGAACAATAAAGTAAATGTTATTGCGTCTCATTATCAAATCTGAGTGAATTCATTATGTCTGAATCCAAATGAAAAGAGACTTTACTATATCATAATAACAACAGGTATTCTTATCAGAAATATCTAACTGTTATTGCAGCCAGCTATTGAATGTGTTGCTCATGTATTTGTGTCATAATGGCTTAAAATTCAGATTGACTGTGGATGTTGAGGGTCCTTTTTCAAAGACCCACACTCACCAGCTCACATGATTATGTGTTAATTCATAGCTCCAATATTCAATATTTTTCTATTAACAATTGGTCACATAAAAACATGTTATATGAATGGGATTGTTTGTTGTGAGATCATTTGATTCTGCAGCCCCCCCTTAGCTCTACCAATAATTTAACTCATTTCCAACGGCATAACAGTTCTGTTTTCAGTGAAATAATCTGATAAATGGACTGTACACTACCTACCCAGCGCTGAACTACAGAGCTTGCAACTAGCTGGTGAAAGAGTCGGTGGAGACCAAAACAGAGGAAAAAAGTGAGTGAAAATCGGATTTGGATTCATCAGGTGGGCAGAAATATGACCTCAAATGAATGCTGATGTTGCTCGTTTGCATCCAGTGTGAGCGTTTTTTTCAGTGCAGTGCAGCAACTCAGAGAAAGCTTAACGTTTTGGTTCAGTTTGTGAAAGTATTACAGTTTGGATGAAAACTGAACCACCTATTTCACAGCCACACTAACTAAGATTTTCTAACAGAGCAACTGACTGTGTGCATGTGAAATATTTTCAATGTATAGTTATTCTCAAAGTCTGCAGTTTCCATCACCTCTGCAGAGCCTTTCAGCCACTTTTAGCTTGTTGTTTTGGTTTTCAGGCCCACTCCATTGATTTGTGTCTGCCAGATATGGAAATAGACAGCTATGCCTTGGATATGCTTACTTAGTAATTCTATGATACTATGTCAGATGTTATATTTTCAGCTTCTGTCACTGCCAAGAGGCTAAAAAATGAATTAATGCAGCTTTGAGTACTGGAGGGCTTGCTCAAAATGCTTGTTGGGATAAATACAGCATCAGAACATTTTGTGCTCAAGTGCTGACAATATGACCACCATTATTGTATTTTATGACTAAATAGTGCTAAACAGACGCAGTTTACAATTCAAAATGTTTTATTGTAGTGCTAATCTTCTAAAAAACGTGTTGTACAGCGCAGATACATACCGAAGGTGTCACATCACTGCTTAGAAGGCAGGACACGCTTTGTTCTTGTTTCTGACTGTAAGAGGATGCAGAAAATGTTCTCTAATACAGACAGTTTTTTTGGATTGTAAGAGCAACACACAAAGCTAAAAATCAGCATTATCCTCCTTTTAAGCCACTGTCAACGAGAGACAAGAAATACTCCATCAAGCTTCAGGGAATTGTAATACTCCCACACAGGCTGTGCAGTATTGAATAACAGCCTGATTTAAGTGCCCATCACTGTCCTAATTGGTTTCCTCTGGCTCCGTGTCTACTCTGCTTCCTCAATCTCTCCCAAACGTTCTGACCATCTCTCTGTCTCCCTCCCCGAGGCGGCGGCACATCTCTCCCTTACAGTACTCTCCGGCTCGGCTTTATATGTTGCTGGCTTGCCCTCCCTCAGCAATGACTGTGATTAAAGTGGAGTCAGGTACCACTTACATTGATCAGTCCTCGTTCAGCCACTTTTGACCACAGACCAGCATTAACCAACCCTTTCAAGGACATATTTTATTTTGACAGCCGGTTTCACCTCAGTGGATGCCCTGATAAGTCCTGTGTCGACTGTATTAGAACTCATATACATATACAATAATAAAACAGAATGTGATCATTTGCTGATCCTATTTGACATCTACTTATGTGAAAACACTAAAAAGACAACAAGCAACGAAAGTCTGGGAAAGTTGAGGAACGCTCCAAAAACACCTGTTTGGAACATCCCACAGGTAAACAGGTTGATTGGTAACAGGTGATAGTATCATGATTGGGTATGAAAGGAGCATCCTGGAAAGGCTCAGTGGTTCACAAGGGAGGATGGAGTGAGGTTCACCACTTTGTGAACACATGATTGGATAAAGGCGATTACTGCATGGCACTGTTGTCAGTAAACAGTTCATTTGCAAATGATTGCGTTCCCTTTTTATTTATGTTTTTGCACAGCTTCCCAACCTGTGGGGACTTGAAGGTGGAAGCCTACCACCAACGCCAAAGAAAGAGAGGTTCTGCGTTTTAGTGTGCTCTCAGTTTGACTCTGTTCCCCCATCAGCAAGAACATGAATTAAATGCACACAAAGTATAACTGAGGAGTTAATTTGCAAAAACGGATAAAAGCCATTCTTAAAATGAATAAACCAGCACCAGTTCAGTTAATATTCCTTTGACTGCACAATTAAAAATCAGGATTTAGGAAAATAAAAACAGAGATAAATGTTTTTGCAAATGAACCCTTCACACATCTGGTTCTTGCCATTACTTGAAAGTAGTTCTTGTTTTTATTTTGCATTCCCTTGTGTGTCCACCTTTTGAGCTGCTGGAACTGCAAATTTCTCTTTGGAGATGAATAAAGTATCTATCTATCTATCTAGTTTCTGCTCCTGTTCACCTCTGTATTGGTAGAAAAGGTAACACCTTCTTTTATTTCCTGGATACATTTTATTCAAAGGAAATACGTCAATCACAATTGATTTCATTGGCCAAATGCAGTATATGTACATGTATATGGCTTTGCATTCCCTCAGAAAATGAGACAGTCATATTTTACATATAAATATGAAAAAAGTTATAGTATGTATGGCTGGGTTTGTAACATGGGTACACGTGTACAGGCACATCGTACAAGGCCACCAGGGCCTCACGTGTGGTTCAGGAGGACAATATCTGACTTACAATGGACAGTAGACACCCCTATGCCGCCACGGTGTGTACTGAGGCAGCATAGCATAGGGTGTGGAAAAGGAAATAAAGCTCATTCAAGTGTAAAAAACCTCAAATAAACCCTCTGTGTGTCCTAGAAGTCGGTCTGCCCTTCATTGTCAGTAGCAGCTGCAGGCTTTGCAGAAATAACTACAGCAGGCTAAGAGTCGTAATAACCTGCGGTACATTGTAAATGTTAACATACATTTCTCAGCTATCACTTCCATCTCTCCTCATATGAGCTTCAGCATTTCCGCAGCTGGTTTCACCCTCAGGGCTTCACATATTGCGTTGTTTTCCCTCCATTATATGCATTTGCAAGCCAATGTGCTGTGATTGTGTTCTCATCACACAGGTTCCCCTTATTGTGCGTCTGCATGCTCCAGATTTACTGTGTTGAAATACATAAATTATCACTGTAAATAATTACCAGGATTTCACAATAGTCAACTGTAAAATTTCACTCTAAATTGCAGTATTATCACTTTACAGGATTTAACTGTAATGTTCACGGTATGACACTGTAATTTAGAAGTTTCCTATAAAAAGAGTGCCATCACAGTAAACTACTGTATTATTTGTTGTTTTAATTATTACTAGGGATGCACGATAACTGTTTTTTAAAACCGATACCGATAACCGATAACTTTCAGCTCCCAAAGGCCGATACCGATAACACACACATATACCTAACATACATCATGACATCAATACCACGAACAAAACCAAAATCAG
This sequence comes from Chelmon rostratus, assembly GCF_017976325.1. Classification (NCBI taxonomy): domain Eukaryota; kingdom Metazoa; phylum Chordata; class Actinopteri; order Chaetodontiformes; family Chaetodontidae; genus Chelmon; species Chelmon rostratus. The sequence goes on from NC_055663.1 coordinate 23,628,368, forward strand.
TTTTGACTCTTTAAATGAAGAGATATTTATTTTTCCAATGAAAAACTATTGGTAAGCCTTTCAAACATGTTCTTAAAGCTATCAAACAAACCTATTTGATATCTCACATCAATTTAAATAAGGTGCATTACTTACTGATATAAAAAATAAAGGCCCCTTGAAATGATGCAAATACGTGCATCAGGATTACAAACTGAAAAAGTGCATTCCAGAAGTTTGCAAAAAATAAATATACATAGAAAATTAATGCACTGGCACAAGTTAGATTCCAACATTTCTATTTAAACAAACTGAAAAAGTGCATTCCTCAATGACAACAAAAATAATGCACAGTGCATATCGTACTGACAGAAGTTAGAAGACGGCACTCTTAAATACTCAATTCTGATTGGTCAATCGCGAAAATTCAGCGGTGTTCCTAACAGTCACAGACTAAAGGGGCAATCCCTTAATGTACCAAGCTCAATTACAAATCGTCAACTGATTTGAGAGGCAAAATATGGAGCATTTTCCGTACATTATTTTTAATTTGTTTGGAGAGGACCAAACACTCGGCTGGAGAATGATGTCCCCAGCAAAAAAGACGAGAAAAGTAAAGAACAACACTGGACCGACAGCAGGAGCGATATTAAGACTCAAAAGACTTGAGGACGCAGAGATTGACCAGATTGAAGCCGACAGACACGAAAAAAACACCAAGAGAAACACAGCATGGACGATCGGTCTGCTAAAAGACTGCTGAGTGGAGACAAAACTGGAGACAGATTTTTTAATGTCTGACGCTGAAAGCAGAAATCAGCTGATGCAGGACTTTTATCCATCAGTCCAAAAAAATAGTGGTAAACCAAACACTGTCTCCAGCTACGTCTCTGTCGGGTCTGGGATATTTTACATGATTTCGCTGAATAGCTGTAAAGAAATAAGTTTTCCTGCCTGCCGGCCTGCGCGCAGTGAGGGGCGGTTGCTAGGCAACGTACCTGTTTACTTTCAGAGCCGCTGCGCAGTGAGAGCGGTGACAGGCGAGAGTAGGCTCATTTTAAATCAATAAAATATGTTTTACTCAGTATTTTGTGTCACACTATTGAATGCTTTAGTAGTAAGCCGTGTCCTAAGTGGGATAACGTATAGTGAGCAGTTTCCTACGGAGAAGCGTTGCGTCGGGCTTCTATGTCATCCTGAAGGAAGATACATGATCCCTTACTTAGACTTATCTATGTAAACAAACTGAAGAAGGGCAGTCCATAGTAAGTCAAGCACGATCACGTCCATGATTAAATCTTCAATAACCTTAGCCCGTGGGTCATCTATGGCAAATTTCTTGGACTTTTCGAAAGCCTCTCCGTCGCGTAAGTCCCGGTGGCTTCTTTGCGGCTGCCTTGCTAACGTTAGCGGCCGGGCGTCCTCATACGCTTTCCAAACTCCGTCAAAGCGGTGGTTATGTTTCAGGTGACTGATCAGGTCTGATCACACACTGACATGACACACTGACATCACATCACACACTGACATCACACGGTGACATCACACACTGACATCACATCACACATCACACACTGACATCACACGGTGACATCACATCACACATCACACGGTGACATCACACGGTGACATCACATGGTGACATCACACAGTGACATCACACTGACATCACACGTGACATCACACTGACATCACACGTGACATCACACTGACATCACACACTGACATCACACACTGACATCACACGGTGACATCACATCACACATCACACGGTGACATCACACACTGACATCACACACTGACATCACACGGTGACATCACATCACACATCACACGGTGACATCACACAGTGACATCACACGGTGACATCACACACTGACATCACACACTGACATCACATCACACATCACACGGTGACATCACACGGTGACATCACACAGTGACATCACACTGACATCACACGTGACATCACACTGACATCACACACTGACATCACACGGTGACATCACATCACACATCACACGGTGACATCACACACTGACATCACACGGTGACATCACACTGACATCTCACGGTGACATCACACACTGACATCACAGACAACACTGTGACATCACAGATCACACTGAGTAACCCCGGTAACAGGGTTTAACATGAAATATTTCCAGTTTATCAGAAGTGAAAACTGACAGGAAGTGGTTGTAGCTTCTTTACATTTGATCTAACAGCTCAATTTCTGTTTCTGTAACTCTGCCTCCATGTAATCAAAGTAACAAATGAAGTGCTTCTTTTCCAACATGTGCCATTTCTCACTCCTAGTAGAACTCGCTTGGAACATTTGTTACGAATAACCAGCGAACTGTCTCCTTCGGAAACTTTGAAGAAGTCTGAACTCTGTTTTCATAAGCACGCTGTACCGCATGCTGCATTCAAGGTGTAACGTACATTCCCCCGTTCCCTCGTTTGCCAGTCGTTCTTTCGGCCTATTTAAGTTCATGTTTCTATTTTTTGTGTGTAACATGTGAAGAAATACTGCGAATGTTAGTTCAAGTCAGCAACTAGCAAAATTATGACCGAGTTAACGAGTTGTTTTCTGGCATGAGGGGGTATTCTTGATTTTTCCCAGTGAGAAAGAGTTTTTCTGATTATGCTAACGTCACTTGAACGCAGCATTCACTGCAGGCCATTCGGGTCTCATAGTGGGAGCGAGGCATTGCCGTGCTGACAAAAACACATATGTTATCGGGGCTGTTCGTCATGATATCGGACTTATCGGAATGACGTCATAATTTCCTGTTATCTGCCCGATAACTATCGGGCTGATAATTATAGTGCATCTTTAATTATTACTGGGATTTCACAGCATTTTATTGTGTTATTTCAGTGCAAAATACTGTATTAAGACTCTCCACGCAAAAACACATGAACCGCACTGAATTGTGGGACCTGTCGGGATTTTTTCAAATATTATTAACTGTCAGTGCATGGACTTGGTACCACCCGCCCGGAGAACAAGAGAAGGTAATTTAGCCTCATTTTCCACCTTTGCATTTACTGTATTGACATTTTAAACGAGTGTGACGTTAGTCGTATTAATTACTCTTTATTCTCTGACGCGTTTATTTCTACACGGTCAAAGGCTGCGAGGGACAATCGTCCGGAGGATTAACACGGTTAGTTGGTTTGTTTAACTATTTGTCTGAGCTAAAGGGACGTTTTGTGTCGCTGTTTGCTCCACATTTTGATTTGAGGCTGTGGTAACGTTAGCAGGTTAGATAGTTGGTTTGATAAGGTGCAAAACACCCACGCTAACGTTAGCTTACGTTTCTCTTTCATCTTGCATGTGAAATTCTCAGTAGAGCAGCACGTAGGCTAATATAACACTAGTCCTTTTTTAAAATTCATTTTTCCAAGCATTTCTTGATTAATCAACGGCTTGTAACCAGGGTGTTTGTCTTTTAGGCCTTAACAACTTTATTTTTATTTTTTTTACAGCCATCAAATGATGGAATAAAAAGTTCATATTGTAGCTAAATCATTGACCTGCTGCATATGCTCTAGTTCATAGTTTGATTTGCATCGGTTGTCCTTGTTTGTATTGGATCCTTAGTTGACACCCTTTTTTACTCAAAAATGAAAATCGTAATGCACACACACACACAAAAGAACGTAAATAGCGCCATCTACTGATGGAACAGTTAGGCATCAAAATCAGTTTTTGTTTTTTGTTTCTTTACAAATCTTTGACTTATCCAAGACTCGGATACCAGATAAAATATCCCTCCCCCCAGATCATTTATTATATAGAAAATCAGCCTTTGCATTTGAAATATTGAAAAATTGAAAGGAAGCGTGGAGGGATCAACGCACATGTAAGCACTCTAATGCGCAAACTGGATTGAACTGCACTGAAAGATTTTGAGTGGCAGGCAATGTAGATGGTTGTACAAGGTAGAATGTTTTGTTTTGTTTTTTAAAAAACTTGTGAGTGTCCTTATCTAAAAAAAATAGCTTGTACTGACAAAGATAATGGACCTACTGACTATGACTATAGGGGTTATGGCAATGGGCCAGTTTGCCAAAATGTTGAACTGTTCCTTTAAAACATGCCTGAATTTTAGTGGTTATACTGTTGTACAGTTTTGCTGTTGCACATTTTAAATCGTTAATTTTTCAAAGCTGCTTGTAAAGGGTGTCCCTTTTGTCATGCAGCCATTTTGATTTTATGTAAGAGCCAAAAAAATCTGTATTTCCTGTGAGTGGTTTACTGTTGCACATTTTTGCTGTTGCACATTTTATACATTTTGTAAAGGTGCTTGTATGCTTGTTCTGAATATGTTGGCAGCATGTTTGCCCAGGAAAATTTTCTGTTAAATGTAATATTGCACTTATCCCAAGCTTGATTAAAAAGTGAAAGAAAAAAATCATTATTTTGTTTTGTCATCTTTTTTGAGCATAAAGTGAGAGGGTGCAGAAAAATTACAATTAAGAAATTGATTTTACAATTAGGCTGTTAAATTGTAAATTTACAGTAAATTACTGGTTAATAATTGCATTACTTTTACAGTAATTCAACGTAAATATTTTCACAGCAATTTATTGTACTTATTTAACATTAATTTACAGTAAGTCTACAGCTAATTACTGCTATATCACAGTAATTCCTTGGGCATGGCAACCTTGAATTTACGGTAAAGTGTTGCTGTTTTATTGTAAATTACTGTGGAATAATTACAGTAAAATACTGTGAATTAATTACGGTAAATTGTTGTGAAAATATTTACAGCTAATTGCTGTGAAAGTAATGCAATTATTAACCAATAATTTACTGTAAGTTTACAGTGAAATTTATTACAGTGCACTCATACACTCAAAAATTTAGAATTCCAGCAAACTACCTAAAATATTGGTTAATCTTTTCTAATAATAAAAATAAAAGAGCAGTTGAAAGTCCATCACAGCTGCCCAGAGTGACATCTTCAAATGTGTTGTTTTGTCAGTCCGACACTCCAAAGGCCAGAAGTAATATAAATATTTAACATACTAATACAGGAAAGTAAATATTTGCTGAAAAAGTCCAGTGAACTAAGCAACATCCAATAATTGTTACTTAGACCTATAGCGTGGCTCTCTTTATTTTTAACATTTCCTCATTTGTGTGAACTCCAAACCACCAAAGTTTAAAATGAACTGCTCCCCCAGTTAACGACCGTGTCCCAGATAAGAAAACATGAATGCGTTAATAAAGTCTGCTAAGTCCACATGCTGACAGAGACTTCCATTTCTTCCTGTGGGTATCAGGTGATTGACAGGAAGTGGAGCGTAACATATTGTGTGCACCGATGTAAAAACACTCGAGCACAATAGAACAACACACACACACGCAAGCAGTGACAAACCCAAATTTAGGCTCGGTGTTTGCTGCGGTGGATTATTTCACTCCGGTAGAAGTTGTTTACTGTTCATACTGTACAAGAACGAATGGCAGCAAACGGAGAATAACAAGCTCTGACCCGTCCACGTGAAAATATGCAGACAACAGGGAGAGGAGGGGCAGCAGCAGCCTCTCAGAAAGGACTTGCATGAATAATAATATTAGGATCCAATGAAAAGAAAGAGTTGAAACTGTGCGGATTAATGTGTATTAAAATATATGGTAGAAACCAACTAAAACACTAACATACTGAACAAGCCTGCAGAATAAATGATCAAAATTTGCAAATGCTCTAATTTTTTGAACACACCAATTATTCTACCTTGCCACTGTCGTTTTTCGTGGGTATGCATTTGAACATGTTCTATTGTAAGATGAAAAATGTATCACTTCCTGAAGTTTGATGTATTTTTCTTGTGAGTACAGTGTCTTTATATATTTCACTGAAGTGAGGTTGTGAGCGATGGCAGTGAACACAAATGGGAATTCTTTATAGTCGCCTAGCGGAAAAACAATTAGGTATATCCAGAGGCAATTCATATCCCACAGGAATAACCATTTTTTCCTCATAAGAAAACTTGATATTAGCATGTATGCAAAGTGAAGATAAAGTAGGATAAAGGAAACGTCAGAGGAATTATTGGATACCAAGCACACCTACGTCATATCACACATCATACAATAAATTCGTAAGCACCAGACCTCTGCACAGACAACAATCACCGACGACACACAGCCAATCAGACCTACACAACCACCACCACAGTTTAAATCGGTTCAAAGCCTCAGCGGGCCCTGCCCATGGTGTCCGCATGTGGCTTGCACACAATGATAAACTTGAGCAACATTGGACCCAACACAATCAGCAACACCCATGCACATGTGGCATATTCTATTTTACCCATTTCAAGAAATACAACCACAACAGCAAGCACAGAGGGAGAAGGAGAGAACGAATGGGATGTTTTTGACTCACCCATCGCCGATCTGGAGTCTACTGTGCGTCACGGTGGAAAGAGCTCTATTTCCTCCTGTGAACAATTGTTCCAACTCCAGACATGTTTTCCATCCAGTCTCGTCCAGTTTTTGATTAGTTTAGTCATTTAAATTAATCTACTTGGGCTCCCTTCACAGTTTTCTTGAACATCCAGTATCATGAAGTCACTAATTAATGGTAATCAACTTCACCTGGCCTCCCCTCTCTAGGCTTGACATGACTCCTTCAGCAGCACCGCAATACCATTGTTCACCACACAAACTGACTGACATTTAAAACACAGTGGAATCCAGAGGGGCGCTGTTTCACCAGGCAGAGTCAATGAAAACTGGAGGGTAAAGAGTGTTTAGGCTTGAGCTGAACAGTCTCCAGCATGACCAGCTTTGCACATTTGCATGGAGCCACACATCCTGAGCCTCATACGGATGCATAGCAGTGAAAAATGCAGGGATGTCTGATGAGGTTTGCTACCTTAAACACTGATTGTTGATCAATTTTTTAGCATGCCAGCAGCTGCTCTTCAGGATGTCACTGCAGTCACAATTTTATCTGTAGGTTTCTATTTTGCTCTGGCCCACATTGTCATGAATTTGCCATCTTTTGCTGTATTGGTGAATAATTATACCTTTATCATATCACAAACTAATGGCTAGATTTCCATTAAATGTGCAGATGTTTGGATATGCATGGTCCCAAAAAAAAATAATAATAATCAGTGACCTCAACCTTCAAGTTTTTCTTCTCATGCAAACTTAACATTTTTGCAGCACAATTCCTTTAAGAATAGCAAAAAGGATCAGTGTTGTTCATTTTGATTATTGCTTTCCTATTGTAGTGTGTAATCAACATTAGAGACTGTTAGGAGCTGTTGGTCGGGCTTAAGAGCTTGCTGTTTTACAAACACACGCCAAGAAACAGCCCATAACGGAATGGAAGAGATCGCCACACTAGATCTCCAAAAAGATGCAAGATGAGTGGGGGGTTGTAATCTGCATCACACAATAAATACAGACATGCAGCAAAACAATTCATACAGCTGGATTTTCCCCTGTGTAAGGACACTTCAGTGGAAGCCTGCGTATATAAAGGCGAGATTTCCGGCACTGCTGTCATGAACCTGTGTATTCTTTAACAGCTGAAACGCATCTTCTATTGAAACCCTGCATATGAAATGGGATTACCCAGGATCGCATTCACATTATGGCCAATTAAGTCACAAGCTGCTCAGCTCTGTGTGTGAGAGGATCTCTTACTGGCGTTAACGCTGACGTCTACTGATAATCAAGTGTTTGGCCTTTGTTTCATATCCCACAAATATTAGTAAGATATGATACATTTAAAACTAATCGCTCTGTTCTTCATCCTATTAAATCACATTCAGTGAAAAAGTTAATCACACTCTCCTTCCCAGCTGCTCCATCTTTAGATTAAAAAGTGGCATGAAAGGATAAATCTGGTTTATTTGGAAGAAGTAATGAGGAACAGTAAAATTATTCAACTCTTACCTGCAGTGCTGCACTACACACAACAGTTAGCAAAGAATGATGTGCAAACATTATGCTTTAATACATAATAAAGTCTATGAGTAAAGTAATTAATCCAGCTAAAGATGGCGTATTAACTACATTAAAACAGTTGGATTATGTTGGATTATCTTGTGCTTCTTTGGACTTTGTGGTGGTAATGCCACATTAATAATTCAGATGTTTGGAACAATTTTATCATAACTGAAAGAAATTATGGACAAAAACTACAAATATTATACGAAAGTTGTCAGTTATCAGAATTGTTCTTTAAAGTTGTTTCTAATGACAGTGTTAAAACAAGGCGTCATCTGCCTATATATCATCTGAATCTGCAGCTCCCCTTGGCTTTATGGAGCTTCATGCTCTAAAAACCCACATGACACTTCCTTCCTTAGCACCAAACAGCAGGCAGACACAGTGCGCCAGTAGCTGGTGACCACGGTGGAACGTTTAGCAGCTAATGAGCCAGATACCTCACTAAAGAGTCGGTGGAGACCAAAAACAGAGCTAAAAGAGAGTGAATTTTGGACATAAGTTTGCCACGACTCCTAACTGAGGGATGTATAAATAAGAGACTATTTGCTAGCAAGTTTGCATTATTAGCTTAAAAAGTGATGATATGTCCCACATGCACCATAGGTGGCCATAATAATGAGTTGTTGCAGGCTTAAGTAATCCTGATTTAGACAATCTCTGTTGGTGTGAAATTCTCCAACCTTCTGGTGACAATTGACATTAATTATGATAAAATATGATAAAGAAAATTATGATTCAATGATATTATTGATGCAGAAATTTAACATAGTCATCTGTTGGGGTTATATTGAATATCACAGCATAAATTGCTGTTAAGTTAGGTGTTTGTCACATGTCTAATTATAGTTTGATGAAAGAGTTTTGAAAGCCAGAATCCCATCAAACCTCCCATCAAATGTAATCGTCACTTTCTCACTCTGACATTAAAATCTTAATTGTTATTGCACTTTCATCCATTAATTCATTTACTCCTAAAGAGTCATATCCTGAACAAGTGTTATGATGGAAATGTGTCTCAAATTGTTTACCTGTTTTCTGCAGAGCTGAATATGGAGATGCACCATGTTATTGTTGTTCACGCAGTTGTTTTCTGAACAGATTCAGGCTTTGACTCAGAGAGACAATCTCCTTGAGACCCAAACACGGCAGCTCCGATTTTTTTTTTTTTTTTGTCTCTTTGAGTTGTGAAAGAAAAGTGCAATCTGTTTCAGTGATTACTGGCTGACTCACAGCAAAACGCCAACACTGAAGTGCCGGTGGTGCCTTACCTCCATTTTTACAGCGGCCCTTTCTCCAAAATGTCTTGTGGCATCTTTCAACTGGAAACAGAAACACTTCTGAGTCAGCCCAGGTCTGTTTTGTGACTCTTTGTCTTTTACAGTAGATAAAGACAGCAATGAAATGCTCAGCTATCCTCGCCATGAAACAGCTCAACAATGTTTACATGAGCTGCAGGAATGAGATGCCTTATGGCCAAATAATTGCTTGTGAAACCACCTGTCATGTCAGAGAAATGGCAAACCTGTGGCTTCATTCCCTTGCGCATAAGAAACCCTGATATGAATTTGTGTTAAAAATCAATTCCCTGCATTCTGACAGCCTCCTGCTCAAACACTCCATGCTGACACCTTACAACAGTGTGAGTCATTAGCCCTATTCGCACGGGGTTAGTATTACCTTTGGACCTCTGGTAATTTGTAATAATTGCAGAGGTCGTCTGTGATTTTAATCCCCGCAAATCTGCCATGTCTGTAGTTCGTACAGTAAAAAGCTCACCATCTCACCAAACACAGGTCATGCTATAATATTAGTCTGCCGATGCGATCTCACTGATTTGGGGTCTAACCCTAACCCCCTAACCCTTTTCCAATGGTGTGAATGTGTTGCACAAAACACAGACATGTGGGGGTGATATCTGAATCACACGATTTAGTCTCCGGGTAATGTTAGTCACATGCAAATAGGGCTTTAGAAAATAATTCCAACTACTACTATTAAACTGAATACACTTCCTGAACCAAAAAAAAAGGCTGGAACAATGACCAGGTTTGATTTATTCCACCTTAAGAAAGGGGATAAAAACAATAGATATTGTAATTGAGGGTAACAGCTGTTCTTACTGTCGCATTTCCTCAGAGGAAGACTCAGGTCCATGTGGGAAAAGTCACTCATCGCGCTTTTGGACCAGATATTTAATTCAGCCGAGTGGATGTGAGGCTCGAAAATTTGTCATTTACATATTCATTTGCATGTCACAGTAGATCTGTTTCAGTGTGAGTTTGCTCAGCTGCAGTGTCTCTGCATACATTGTTCAATGTGAAAGTCACTGCCTGTTGGAAAAAGACCTTCGCAAAACTCACTGCGGCAGCCATGTTGACTTGTTTAACCTGTTTATTTGTTTGCTGTGCTTTCATCCGTCCCCTCATTCACAGTATTTACCCCCTTTAGAAATGTTGTCCTAACTTTTACATGGAGGTCAGAGGTCAAACTAGGCCAGGCCACAGAACGGCGCCTGGGGAGCTGCTCTGGATTCAGTTTCTTCCTCGAGGGCCCTTCAGCAGAACAGATGCTTGCTGTCGCTCAGGCTTCTACGGAGGCTGACAAGGGCAAAAGTTTGTTCATTTGCAGCATGCTATGTATTTTTTAATTGCCATCGTCTCTGAAGCTGCACCACGTTTCTCCTAATGGAAATGTTTTGGTCTTTTGCAGCCACCAAAGGCTAAACCCTGAAACAGTGTCAGAATTCCTGCAAGTGTGTCTGTTGTTCCAATATTATTTTTATTAATATAACCTTAAAGAAATAACTCCAGTATGCAAATGTTTATCACATTAGAGCCCATAATATTACTATAATGTGTGCACACTTTGCCACAACTATACGGTGAAATGAAGCTAAAAGTGCCATTTTAGAGCTGCAGTAATTAATATTTTACATATTTACACTGAATCAACTGACTATTTATAGCATGAAACTTGCTAACGTATTAGCCTTTTACTTACTAAGCTGATACTGTGTTGGGGCTGTAAGTCAGTAAGTCTTTCAGAGGTCTTCTTCTGTTTTTTTCTTTTCTTTGCAATGATCCTGTATGCACAAAGTTGCCGTTCCATCTGTGGCCACTATGCTAAAAGGCTCCTCTTGGGTGCTGGCCCTACATCAGCAGATTAATTGTCTTTCACACAATGAGATACATATTTCTCTGAAAGTTTAGAAAATGCCACAGTTGTCAAAGGAGTAGTTTAGCCATTCCTGAATGCGACAAGGCTTTGTGTGGAGACTCTGAAATGCCATGAGGTCCTGGATGAGGGCGTGGATCCTGCACTGTATATAGACTCCATTATAATGACACTGCCCAACCTTTTCATAATACTAAAAAATCATTTCAGAAAAAAATTGGAATGATGGGGCAGAATGGCTGTCTGTTTTATTATTATGCAAATGATGATAACTAGTGGAAACAGGGAGCCCTGGAGATTTAAACAATTACTATTATTGTGAGAGACAGCAACAAATGAAATTGGCAAGCCTGCAGCTTTGAAGAGGTGACAGAAAAAGAGGTTAGGAAAGCGGGGAGGGGGGAGGGGAGCCAAAGGCGAGCTGTTGAACCATCTCCATCAGGTTAAGTGCTTAAACTTCTGACAGTCTGATTGCAAATGAGGTCTGCGAGCTCCCATGAGCTGCGGTGTGACAAGCTGTCTCTCACCAGGCTAACACTGGCCTTCAGTGCTGCCTGGTGATCTGCCGATCACAGGGTCGGCAGATGTTGAACTTTAAGCAACAGCTCCCCCTTTAGAGCACGGTCAGCTCCGAGCTTTGTGTCACAAAGAATGTAGGAGGAAGTATGGCCAATTAGTGTTGCGTCTATTGAACTCCACCGTCCAGATCTGCCCTGAGGGGGAATTTGGACTGTCTCCGCTTTCCTCTCGCCGTCCTGAAACAGGAGCAGACAGCCGTGGAGATCTGAACGCATACATCTTCATACTGACCACACTGGGTGAGACAGATGTGAGGCTGAGTCTGGGAGCACACTCTGAGTCTGCAGCCTTTTTCTTTGCTGTAGCTCTGTTCAGATTCATGGGCTCTTTAGAAGTCATGTGTGTTTTGCGTGTGTTGATCGAACCCAAACTAAGAAATCTAGATTTTTGCCTTCAGAGCTAAATTCCCTGAGAATCAAGTTTGATGGAGCAGAGAATCAGTCTCAGGATTCAATAATGCAATTGTGGACAAACCACAATCATTTGGACCAGTCAGCATCTGATGAAGAACTACTGGCAGCTACTGGCGTGGTTCATGTGTTGCAGCGAAGAGGTTAGCGTAGATGCTGCTATAGCGTCAGTTATATTCTTCATTGAAAGAAGAGCAAAGAACAGCATGAAGGCTTTTCTCCATGGAAAACACAATTTCAGCCATACGCTTTGTTCATCTGATTGAGTTCAGTTAGCCTGGGATAGATGGTGATGGACAGATGGTTCATCCAATCACACGCCAAGTATTTTTTTTTTTAAAGCGCCTGCTCTTTTCCAAACAGTTTCCAAGGACGACCTCTCAGACGGCTCTGTGGAAGAAAGTAAAAATAAAAACTAAAACTAAAGCTTTAGCTTTAGTTTTAGTTTTTATTTTTTTTCCTTTTGATAAGACTCACTTGCTTGTGCTGTTTAAGTTTCTCCGCTGAGAATATACACATGCACACATAATTTAAAGTTCTGATGCATTTAAATTAAATGTTATAATGCTTGTAAATTGGATCATGTTTTCATATCTTGTCAGTGTATGTTTCTACTTTCATATGTAAGCGTGTAAAATAGCAAATAGAAGCACTGTAACACTGAAGCATCAGAATTAAGCGAATAAAATAAAAATAGGAAATAAGAAATATTTCAGAGAATATGTATTAATATGTGCACTATACTACAATATAAATCAACCATAAATAATAAACAATTTGACATATGTCAGTGTAAATGACGTGTGATGAACAACTTTCAAATACAGATCAATCTTCAAGTAAGGCACAACTTTCAAGTAAGAGGCAAAATCCAATACAAAATACAAGATACCAATATAAGAAAAAATAGTGAAGTAAAAAATAAAGAACTAAGCTATACAGGATAAACATCTGAACTACACATTCGAGCAGTTAAATATGTGTGCAGTAGTGCAGTTGTGCAAAGTAGCAGTGTGCAATAGTCGGTTTGAGTCCATCATATGGATGTGTGTGTGATGGAGTCCAGTATTTAGATGTGTGTGTGATGGAGTCCAGTATATGGATTATATGGAAACTATCTGTATTATGCTAATATTAAAAAGATACAGTAAAACCATAATGTAAGATAAAGTTTGGCCAAGTGCAGTACACTGCATTTTGTGTATTTTAGACTATACATAAAAATATAGTACATTTAACATTTTGTACTCACAAATGTCTCATTGTTTTCATCCTTAATGAGTCAAGAAAGACCCAAATGGATTTTTTATCCCAGCAGCTGTAATTATCAAACCAGCGTTTCAGCTCCTAATATCAGAGCAGTTCAGACATGAGCCGCTCCTCCTGAGATACTTGTTATGCTTCGTCTGCCAGCTCTGCCTGGCCTCATATGTCCTCTCATACCCTCTGTCTCTTTGTGTCTCTCTTCCTTTCTTTCTTTCTCTCTCTCTCTCTCTCTCTGGTTTGAAATGGAGAATGTTTTGTGACTCTCTGAACACCTCTCTCACATAATTGTCCCAAAGTGAGTTTGCTCTGTTGCTTTTCATGCGAGACTGAAATGTAGACAACTTGACCCTGATTCTCAGAATCTTGTTCAAAGCATCAGGGTCTCCTTATGGGGGGATTGGTATTTATTCGCTCCTGGGCCACCACAAAAATGGGTCATATCTCACTATTCTCTAAGTACGTTACCTATGAAAGATGTACCCTCACTTTCACCTCTTGCATAAATAACAAGCTGCTGATGTTACACCTGCAGGTCGGCTCAGCTGCTGCTGTCGTCGGTGGAGGCGATGCACTGCGGAGGGCTCGTACCACAAGGGCATGAGAACCCCGAGGGCACGGGTGGGGTGGAGGTAAAGATGATGGTGATTTGTGGGTTTGCGTGTGCCTGCGTGGAAGCAGTGGAGACAGTACTCACATCCTTTTATCTGGTAAAAGTAGCAATAAAACAAAGTAAGAATAATGACAAGTAAAAAATCCTGAATATGAAAAATCACTCAAGCGAATTACAGAAGTAGCATGAGTAAAAATGTCTTCCTGTAAAGCCAAGTATTAATCATATTAAAGCCTATTTTTGATTTATGGTCAGCAGTTTCTTTCTGACAGCAGACGTTTTGGCATAGCAGAAAAAGAGCAGGTGTTCCAAGGTGCTGCTATTGTGATGCTGGCTCACTGGATTTTTCTGTTATGACAAGTCAAAGCGTCCACCGTGGAAAAGGCCTTTAGCCATTTAATGTGTCTGCATTTGCCAGTGCAGGGTTTCTTACTGTGCTGCATCGGTAGAATCGCGCCTTTCCCACACAGCACCGAAGCACAAGAGATTTACAGGAAGTGATGTTGCATGTATGAATTTGAAGCAGAAGACAAAAGCTGGTGTTCGACAATATTGCTGTTGCCTTCTTTCGTGAGGGGTGACCCGTTATTCCCGCAGTCCACTGTTTGTTCGGCTTCACTGTAGACATGTGCACAAGCTGCTCTTCTTCCATAAGGAGTGTTTGCTGCCCCCAGTGGTCGATGCATGTACAATTTTAAACAAAACTTGATTTCTAGTGTTACCAAACAGAAATTGCTGTCAGTGGGAGTTTGAAAATCCTCCAGCACTGAAATCTTAATTATTGTATATTGCAGTAATTAAAATTAGTACAATAATACTGTATTCCAGTTACCAATTATGCAGAATTTTAATGTTCTAGCTGATCGCATGTGGAGCTAATTCTAATGCTGTTATTACTACTATAACTTACAGTTCAGTAGCATCATATTTTATGGTGCTATGGTTATATGGTTGATTCAGAAACATTCAGGAGAGCCAGTTGTGTGAGCTGTGTGATTCGGGTGAAGTTGAAAGTGAGTCCTGTTTTCTTTTGTACTGTACAAATGACGATGATTTAAGTGAGATAATGTTCCATGAAATGCCTCGACAAAACCCTGAAATACTCTGGTGTACAGATGAGCAACAACTGCAATGGCTGCTTAATTTGGATGTGTTCAAGTTTGCCAAATTTGTCTCGAATGCCTGGAAAAGAAAGCAGGATAGATCGTTTAATTAGTGTTGATTCTGATTTTTCCAGTTCTGCACAGTAAATGTGTCTGTCAGAGATTTATGAGTTTTGTTTAGTTGTCTGAAGATGCTTTTGCTGCTTTTTATTTCTGGATCCTGCTGTTTGAAAATGTGTGTGCTGGCTTGTATTAAGCCCATGCATGCTGGGCATATTTAGATGCATGACACAGTGATAAAAATGTCATTCATTCAGTCATTTTATATATTCATATGTTTTGTATATAAAATCTCAATCTGCAGATTTACTAATAATAGCTGTTAAACAAATGTATCTTAAAAAGCATAATTTTCCTGCAGCAGAATAAAATAGAAAAGAAATATAACAACATAATCATGTAATGTACAAGTACCTTGAATTGTAGATTCAGTGCATGAGTAAATATTGACTTTCCACCACTGGAAAACAGGAAATAGAACCAGTCTATGTCGCCATGCTTGACAAATTGTTGTCTTCAAAGCCCAGTGGACGGTGCCACATTATCTGTCTTCTAATCGTTTACTTTCCCACACTGTTCTGATGATGCAGTCATTTGCCAGCTGCTAGTTTACTTCATATGTGTAGATCCTGGTGAGTCCTCAGTGCCCTGTTTGTGCGTCCATGTTGCAGGTGAAAGCTCACGGCCACGGTCAACGCTGAACCTGTCACCCAGCGCACCGCCCTCGTTCAGGAGAGCCTTTGACAAGTTGAACTCGGGCCTTCGCTTCCCACTCCTGTTTCACTCTTAGATGTTTGATGAGTTGACCTAGAAAGAGCATATTCTTTTCTTTTTTCTTGCTTTGTTTTTTTTTCAGTTTGAGTGTGTTTGATTTGGAGGAGGTGAGGTGTGTTTGGTTTGTGGAAAGCGAGAAGCAGCACGGGTCGAATTGAGGTTCCCAAGACAAACAAAACACTTGATATGAGCAAATTTCAATGGTCCCATGTTGATTATTCAATTCAGTTGTTAACAGATGATTCCAGGGGACAGTCTGGAAGGTTTTGAGGGTTTTTTTTTTTTTTTTTTTTTTTTTTTTTGTTTTTTTTTTTTGGTTGATTAGAAATAAATAGCAAAACAAGATAGCAAATCCTAAACAGTGAACTCTGCCGACACTCGAATATGAGACGCCAGGCCAGACAAGAGCCAAATTAACTCACTCGTCGTGTTTCCATCAAGGTGTTTTTATGCGCATTTTGAAATATCGCATTGAAAGGCTTGATGGCAACAGCAACATTTGAAAAAACTTCCTCAAAAAAAAGAACATTTTTATGTTCGCTTGAGGAGGTATTTGCCTCTTTCGAAATAGTGTTAATAAACTCAGTGGGAAAAGAACATCATTGACACCACAGATCAGCTGTTTCTGCTACAAAACCCGAAGAAGAGGAAGAAGCTGTTTCCACCGCCATTGTCTTCCTGAATATTCACACGCGAGAGCATGGCAGGTAGTAACAACAGGTACGTGAAAACATGGCTAAAGCTAACGGATATAAGAGCAACGGCAAGAACAATTAAGATCAACTTTATTAAATGAAACAAATTCCTGCAGACCTTTCTCAATTTTTCTCTCAGGTGGCAAAGAATTCCAACATTCTTCTCCTTCTAAAATGATAATTATAGCCATAGCATAGCTTATATCGCCAACTTCTGACAAAGCTAACCTTTGCATAGCCTAGTTAATTCACTGCAAACAAGTTCATGAAAATGCACCGAATTTGCATTTTCATTCCAAAACTTCACTTAAAATTAGCTTGACTCTCCTCTAGCTTACTTTTGTCTCCTCTTACAATTTGTGTTCGTTTTTTGTCCGGTTTGTCACCTCATACCAGAAATATCGCAGGTGTAGCTGGCAAAAATGCCACTTTATTTTTAGGGTCAGTTTTGAGGTAAAATAAAATAAATGCTGTTAAGGCTTGTTGGACACCAGTCGCAAAGACAAATCCAAGTCTGTCAACAAAAGACGCCCTTTTTGATCCACCAGTGTGCCTGAGACATTTTGTCAGTCGAATGCCTTTTTGAGAATCAGTACCAGACTATAACAATGATAACCTTGACTTTTCAGATTATTGCAAAACACCAAGGTTACAATTTAAGATATATTTTTTATTTTTATCAAAATTTGGGTTCAAGTTTAATGAAGCTGAGAGTTTGAAGGAATATACACTGTGTGTTGTGGTCATCTGTGTTTATGTAGTGAGTAAATCTCTACTCTTTGATTATCTGCTGTAGATGTAGCCCTTCTGTGTGACATGAAAGCGTAATACCATAGAAACCATCAGAAAGCAGAGCATCTGGCCTCCCTTGCATGTTCTGATGAACATGTGAAGGGACTCACTGTTTTCTGTCGCAAACTGTGTTTCCACTACAGCAAAATGTATTTTGCAAACTGACAAGAATGGAGCTGCAATCACTTTCAAAGCTATTAAGGAGCCTGTGAGCACACTGAGCTAATGTGACTTTGAATTTAATGTGTCTGGACACACTGTGCAACAGTCTGGGCGGAGTGAGAGGACATGAGTGACAAACCTAACCATAACATAGTTATTTTTCTTTTTATTCATGTGCACCCACTGGCATTCAGACCACTTTGATGGCTGCCTCAGTGTGTATTAGTGCATATGCGACTGCACAGACACACCAGATACTCACACCTGCAGCTATTTTGTCTCCATCTGCAAACAAGATCTGCTTTTGAGGGATGGTTAAATAAGTCTCGGCAATATGGCGGTACTTAAAGAAAAACCAAGCAATCAATACTACTTTGCAGTCATTAGAAAGTAAAGAAAGAAAGAAAGTTCTCCACGGTGGCTCTGCCTCTGAATAGCCGTTGAAAACGTAGACCTGTTTTCAGGCTGTGTGATGTTTGACATGTCAACAGTGGAAAGCAGAAATGCCTAATAAATCACAATCCAAGTCGAAGAAAAACACAAAGCAAGTCTTGAGTGTATTTTCCGTCTGTCTGTTCTCAGGAGAAAAATAAAGATCCACCTCTTTCCCTCTCCACCTCCTCTTAATTGTCTTTCAAGTCCTTCTTTAGAGATCTCAAAGCAAGGAGAAAGGATTAACAGAGGAATTATTGACTAGTTTTACTTTGAGGCGAAACCATGGAGGCCGTCCATTTGTCTCTGGTTTGGTTTTATCAAGTGCAAAAGTCCAGCAATTACTTTTCCCCTGACCTAAGGGAGATCAGGAAAGTAGGCTTCTGTAATCCTTGCTATTGTGCGATGGATGTGGCGTCTCGTTATATTCACACCAGCTTACATTAGAATTCACTGCTCATGTTGATGGAGGCCAGCAAAAATCAATCCATTTGGAAAGCCTCGGCATTGAGAATCTCGGCCGCTGTATTGGCGTTATTTAGCCATCAAGGGTTGCATTTAATTAACTGGCAGTATGTCAGTTCCCGAGGGTCTGGAGGGTTTAGCATCTGGTCATGTCGGTAGTGCTACTGAACTACTACAAGTCCGACTGAGTTAATTCTTCCTCTACATTAAATTACCTCTCTTTGTATTAACTGGTTATTTCAGACTTGAAATGCTGGCTCCGGAAAGCATTCACAACTGCGCCCAAGACGCCGATCATTTCTGCTGCTTTATTGTTGGGCTTGAAGGACAGCATGATGATAAGGGGGCAATGGCTGTTTGAGGCACTCTGCAATAATGTGATCAATGGCGTTTAATGGAATCTGACTTCCATAAAGAGATAATGTTGGTCAGCCTTTGCCTCTAATTTGCATGGAGAAGGCTGCTGCGTCAAAAACACAGCAGAGAGCCATCTGGAACTGCAGCCCAATGGCAGCCGCCTGCATATGCCATTAGCAATAAGTGCTGTCACTGTACCTAAGCCAATCAACATTACATAAAAGGCCCACAGGGTGGAGGCGGCTGGCAATGTCCTAGTCCCAGTCTCAGTCTTGGTTGCTCCATCTCTGTCATATCTTTATAGTTGTTGGGGTTTTTTTGTCTGCGTTAACATACTAACCTAAACACCCACAAAAATGCAAAAGTGCAAAATACCTTCTTTTTCTGTCCATACTGTCCAGATATTCTTTGCCAACAGCCAATTAAATAAATTTAATCACTTGCTGACACTTGTGGTAAGACATGGAGACATGTCTTGTGTTGCACCTTGACCTGCTGCACCACATTAGCAAACATACGCTGAGGAAACAACCACTGCTAATGTGTTTGTGAGCTAGATTGCTAATTAGCTCTTCAGCCGCAGCACACCGAACAGCTTGAAAACGTGCCTGAAAATGTCCACATCTAAACTAAATCTCACTAAATGCCGTGGTTCTTCTTCTACGGCTGCTATCATTAGGCTCCTTAGCTTGTAGGCTAGCTGTCAGCAGAGCTTTGTTTAAAGTAACTCAGCTGTCAATCAAATGTGCAGCCATACCAACTCAGAAGCTTGAAGTGTAAATTAGCTTTATGATGTATCTCCATAAAAATATTAACAATATACATGAAGATCATTTTGACATGATTTTTGACTGCATGGTTGGACTTTTTTACTGCTGTACTTGATAGAGTTGCGCAAAACTTCAATATTATTATGGATTTTCGCATCATGCTATCCTTTTTCTCTCTCTTGTCCAATATTCTAAATAAATTTTCATTAAATTTGCTAACTTTTTATTTTATACCTCTCAAGGGTTTTAAATTCTGCAGGATACTGGTAATAATAATGAGATATTGATTTAAAATAGTCACAGCACACACTGGAGCAGCCCTAGAGCAGATAGGAAGCGTCTTCTTAGCTTCCTACCTGCTCAAGGTGAACTTCAACCGGCCAGATGCTTACAAACACTGAGGTTTCCATTCCTCAGACCTTCATACTGCACCTCTTAAATAGAAAATGAATCATTATAATTTTAATTTTCCTAATAGATTTTTCCTTCCTTCCTCAGATCTTGCCTCGTTCCCTCCATCTTACTACATCTTTATTGGCTTCAGCATTTGTGTCGTTTTTATTGCATTTGGCTCACTCTTGCCTTCTGATTCCACCTATTGGCATTCAGCTGAGTGCTAAGTGAGTAATAAAGCATAAGAAAAGGGACGTGGGGAACATATGCATCTTTTCTGGAGCAGTTTAGCTGCTGTTAAAGCTACAGGCGTCTGCGAACATAATGTACACAGGCATGGATGTGCTAATGTATGCATGTGCACTGGTGTCAGTATGTGGGCGGGAATCTGAGCTACAACCTTTACAGTCTGCATCTTCTTCCTCAAGGTGTATCGCCTTTTACTGGAAATACAACTCAAGATAGAAACAGTGTCATTTTTCCTGTTTTGTTTTGCTTTCTGTCCAGGTGCAAACTGTAAAATCAAAAGGCAGCTTCCATAATATTCATAAAGCAAACAGATCAGGCTTTGTGTGTCTCCTGCTCAACTAATTAAAGGGAATTCGCTTTGGAATTTTCAACACAGTTAAGCACTTATTGAGCATCAAATCCATGCTATTTGTATTGTGCTGATAATATCACCCATTTCATGGCACAGATAGCCTTCCAACGTAAATAATGAACATATAACACGATTGTTCCCGACTGCAAACACTGACATTCATTTTCAGTTTGTGTACCCGAATGCTGCTGACTATAAATAAATAAACAAATACATACATTAAAAAATAGGTGGCAATGCACAGCATCTACAGTTGAAGCAGTGCAGAGCTTTGCTGCAGTATTTTCTTTTGGCAGTGTGTGAGGCCTTATTATTGCAACAGAAGCCAGGAATCCTTAATCCACAGGGGTCTCAGTGGGAAGGAAAAGCTTCTTGAACAATCCCCGTTCTTGGAGCCTGTGGTGAAATCCAGCGATCAGTCAACCCTGAGCCCCTGAGCCTCCTGAGGGCTTGGGACTTGGGCCAGTGTTTTACAATGGCCCCGGTGCACTGAGGAGAAGGCAAGGAAGAGACAGGGAGAGGGAGTGAGAGGAGGAGACGGACAGAGAGGGAGAGAAAAGACAAGAGATGTGGCGATTGAGAGAGAGAGACAGCCAAGGTCTGCTGGGAAAAAACACCATAACTCACAAACACATAAAGAATTGGCTCAACATTGGTGTATTCATAGAGCTGCATTACAAGGCTGGCGGGACACAGGAGTGGGTGTCGATTTCTCACAACACCTACACTCACTGATACACGTCACATATGTGTGTCTCTGTCATGCCGGTGCATTTGTGTCGGGATGAAAGTCTTTGCACAGGGGACCATTTTTGTGAACAAAACCGCCTTTCAAACATCACCGTCAATATGATTCAAGGAGCGAAGGTCCAACAGAAGCACAGTGGAGGCCATCTTGTTCATTTTAAAACAGTGATTTAGAAACCATGCATGCTGCACTTTGCATAATCTTGCTATGGTACTTACCAGAGCCTCCTCTATCACTCTGGATTGTTGCATTGTTGAAATGTGAATGGACTGCCACATGGTTTTACACAGCTCATAAAATAAGAAAGGCAGCTTTTGAAAAATAGGAACCTTTTGCAGACTGATTGCTGGCATGAAGATACAATCCGCTGTTAAATGTCACTGAAATTATGAGCTGGGCTTTTATTAATAAAGGAGCAGGATTTTAAGGATGGAACCTGCTGTCCTTCACAAATAGTGTACAATCAAAAAAAAAATCACATTTAACATGGGAACACACATTTTCACACACAGCAGTTGCACTGCTCATGTGAGACAAGATCATTTTCTCTGATTCATTCAGTTGCCATTTAGCGATGACAACCTTTGACCGCAGTTAACTAATGAAATTACATTCACATGAATGAATTAATTTTTACAAGCATCCTGGGTTTTCTTGTTCCCAGGGATCCAGAGACTGACCTTGCAATTCTGACCGTCTCAGTCTGACCTGCATGTGAATCCGGCAGCACACGGGAAATGGCTGTTTATCCACCACAGTGTTTGTTGACGCGGTTAATTCATTCCAGAGGCTTGATGTCACTCGACAACAATAAAAGTACTCTGTGAACCAAAAGCATTTCGCATGAGATTTTTTTCCCATGGAACATATTCTGCTGCATCATTTTACTGGAAAACAGTAGATTGCAACAATCTATTCATCATAGTCTTACACTTACGCATTCAAGTGTGTGCAGGCGAAGAGGCCTGATGGGTGGACATCAAAGCACATTTGATCCTCCACCAGGGGGCAGTGCTAAATGGTCTCTTGACCTCAGAGCTCTGGTGGACTCTCTGGTGGTGCAGCGGCTGCGTCCCATCCCACCGACTGCTTCACCTCAGAGCTGTGTTTATTTGTCATCAGCACTCACAGAACACTTTGCATGATGATATGAAGTAAAAAAAAAAAAACAGTCACTAATTACTGCAGATGTTATCACCGTCCAATAGATTGATGGTATTTTCTGTATTCCCGCAACGTACAGTGCTACTTGGTAGGCATTGCAGAGCTTTAACTTTCAGACAATGTGGGATGAATCTTTTCTTGCCTTGACTCCACATGGTATAAACCCTCGTTCCTGTTTCTCAATGCGTGATGGGAGGTGCTTTGGATCTGTGCCAGCACCTCTCAAAAAAGAATACAAGAACAGAGGATGCACAAAATCAGGGAGAGCGTTGAAACCGAGCCTTTTTTAATCATCGCCTTGTCGCTCTGTGTTAAGCTTTGTATCTCACTGTGTCTTTCGTGACTGAACAAGTCCGGCGCAAACACAAAAGGCAATAAAAACATGACTTTAGGCTCCCCGCAGGTTTCTTTAAATGTTGAAAAAATGAATGATACCGGGTCTCAACATGGCCTCCTCAATCAAGGCTGCAGTGTAGAAGTTAATTGTAAGTCTCCTGTGTGCACCATGAAGCTAATTTCTGCTCCTGACAGGAAAACCTGGACCAATGACAAGGCTTCCTCATCTCCTATGAAGTGTTACTATTTTAGAATATCAGATCTCTGTAGCCTTTGGCCCTCTTTCAAGAAAACATTGTTCGTTGTACTTTCGCATTTTGTATTACTTAAAAACAACACATTTATCAAGACTTTCTTTTGAATATCACAACTGTAAGCCAAGTCTTTTTTTTCTTTTTTAGCCTGTGCATTCACTGGTTCGGCCAAGGCTGTGCACTGACCTCTGTAAAGACGAGCGTCTCACCGCCCACTTCTTGGCATTCAAACTACGCCATCACATTACGTGATATAAATATATGCTTCCAATTCAGGAACGAATGAAGTCTCTCTGTACTCTTTAAAGCGAGGATGCCATCTCGCTCAATTATGCATGTGTGCAAAGTGAGAGACATGTGTTTTGCAAAGATAACACTGAGGATATATAGTGACTAAAAGGACATGGGGTACATGATCGTGGATTCCACTAGGGAGTAAACATGTGCACCCAAAAAGAGCTTTTCTTCAACATCTGTCCGACCAGGCAACATGAATTATCTTACCAGTACCAAGACTTTTCTCCCTTGTTTGTCATAGTCACTGCTGCTGCACTGCACCAATGCTTCAGTATACTTCAGATATGTTTTTGCGATGATGGCACAATCGTGTGTCACTAACTTTCCACTTAAGAGAATGGGAGACATAAAGAGGATGTCTGTAAGGTATTTATAAAGCAACAGCCAGCCACCGTGTTAGCTTAGCTTTGTAGCAAGACTGTTAGGTAGGTAATAAAATATGCCTTCCAGCATCTCAAAAGCTCAAGACTACATGGAATCGCCAGTCCCTACGCCTGATCAAGAGTCCGGCAGTAGAGCAATTTCAGATTTTGGATTAAAAAAACAAGATGTAATGGGTTAATAAGTGAGCTATTGAGGTGCTGGTAGGCATATTTTATTACCTTTTGACAGCAGGCTAGCCGTTTCCCCTTGTTTTCAGTCTTTGTGCTAAGCTAAGCTAACCAGCTGCTGCCTGTAGCTTTAGATTTACCCAGCAGACAAAGGCCTTGCAAGGCAGTCACCTTGTGAGATAGATTTGTAGATTAGTTTTAGCATCTTACATGTTGTTTGGATTCAGTTTTGTACAGTAGAAACAAGAGTTTCATGCACAGCTTGCGGTCTCTCTCCTGTTTGTGCTGTTCCAGGAACGAGCTGTATGCTGCAATACATTACTTATTGATTTCAGGTGAGAATCAAAGGATGTTATTTCAAGTAAAAAAAAAAAAAAAAGCCTCACAGTCACACGTGCCTTGACTGTTCTTTTCACTGCTTGGTACCGGCGCCTTCACATGCAACTTCATGCTGCATATTTGCTGCTTTAAAGCACCATGATATCCAGAGCACAGCAGGGGGACTCAGTGTTACAGTAACGATGTTTGCCACCCTCCCATCTCTCCTTCCATTTAGCGAGTTCATATGCGAGCAGCTGAACGGCTGACATTCCCCTCTTTATCAAGTGAAGCCGCGCGTGAAATTCTGAATTTAGTTTTGTGTACATGCTGACTCTGGCACACAGCTGATTGTTCGAAAGATTTCTGTCCCGCTGTCACACTGATGATCTGTTGGCTTTGATGGAGGGAAAATCCAGTTTTAGACGATCAGCTGTGATGTTATGCCTCACAGTGTTATGCGTGTGTCAAGAAACGAGATTATAAAAGTTTTTCCTGTGTTAAAGCAAGCATATTTGTTAGAATTTAACCTTGAAATTCTAACCGATTCAAGTGGTAACCTTGTAGTGAAGAGACTGCTTGTAAATGAGGCTCATCAGCTATTATTCCACTGAAAAAGAGGAAAAATAAAATGTTTTCTGTGGTTACTGTCACTGTTTTTGCCAGGTGCTATCTTTATCTTTAACAGCTCTAAGTCTGTTTTCATTAACACTTCTGCTTAGTTATTCATCCTCCATTTTCCATGCATCTTTGTGTTTAATTTATTTATATGTTTCCTTTCTCCAAAAGCATCATTTAATACCTGAGGAGCCCCATCTATCTGCAGACAATGCGCCCCAGAGCATCGCATTAGGGACGGAGATTCAAAGTCACAAAGCTGTCAGGGAAAAGATAAACAAACTGGATGTGGTGAGGATTTAGCCAGGGAGCCCTGCGCCTTTGAAAACTACATGCTAATAGAGATTAAGACCCCGAAAATGCCAAAAACACAATTTATTATCAAGTTCTGCCATTTTAAAGGCTGTGGAATTATTTGATTGGCAAGCTTAATGCTCTCCTCTCCTTCAGCAAACATGTCTAAACAAGTGATTACTGAACTTGAAGAAAAATCTGAAGGGGATGCAAGTATTGTCGTAGGAATTTCCACCATTAATGAACATGGGAGAAACACTGCATGCGCTGCAAATGACTCAACCATTTCCAGCGGTGTCATGCATTAGCGGAGGTGAGAAAGGCAAATTAAGTTGACACTGCAGATGGATCGCCAAAAAAGGACTGTAAGAGGCTTACAGTCGGAAGAAAGTAACCCTGACAACTAGCGTCTGCTCGTGATGCAGCACAATATAGAAGTCTGAAAAATTATATTCGTCATGCCTTTTTATGATCTGAAAATGTTCTGTTGGTCGTTTGGAGTCCTTTTGAAAGTTGAGAATAGGCCACTGAGTGTTCAGTTACTGTCAGTCAGGAGAGAACATGCAGCCCTGGTCGTCTATTGGTTATTAAATTCTATTAATCCCATGAATTATTAGAGCTTCATTTTGCCTGTGTGATACAAACCTCAGGCTTCATCCTCAAAATCTAAGCTAAATCAACACCTCTCTGGCAATGTTAGGCTTGTTAATCACACTGTAACACCTCTGCCTCTGAGAGATGGGCCGACATTGATTCTCACATCTTAAGATAGATTTATTTGAATTAACAGTCCACCCAAAATGTATCCATATAAGCCTGTTAACATCTCCAGTGCAGGACGTATTTAGCTCTTTGGCAGCGAGCCTGCATACAGAATCATATACAGACGCTGGAATCCTAATCTTATCTTAATGCTGTATGTGACAAATTCCTCTCTGGACTCCAGAGCTCGTTCCTGGACAGAAACACTTAAAATTCATCCAATCTCTGCCATGCATCAAGCCACAAGTGGGAAGAGTACCATGCTAGTATACAGATTCAGATTCAGAGATGATTCCTTATAATAACTATTAACATCTGGCACAATTTGTAATAGAGCTGCAACTAACGATTGTTTTCATTATCGATTAGTCTGATGGTTTTCTCAGTTAATTCATTTAATAGTCAATGAAGCGTCGGAAAATAGTCAAAAATGTTTTCATGATTTTAGCAGTTTCCTTGATAAATGAACCAGATAATTAATCAATTATCAAAATACTCAGAAATTAGTAACTTCTTGATGAACTAATCATATTTGAGATGTAGCAGAGCAATGAAAAGCTCAATGTTTAATTGTGTAATTCTTTCCCCTTTCACTGTTTCATCTTTGAGGTTGTTCTACAGCATCACTGATCTATAACAGATTACACTTTGAACATAACCTTCTTGCCCGGCGCAGAATTAACGTCACCATGAACTTTGCCTCTCGCTGTGCTGCTTTCTCTCACAGCCACACATCAAAGTGTTTACCTGTGCTGTTAAATGACAGGGGCTCGCAACCCGCAACCTCCTCAAGAAAACCTTTCCACTCGTAAAATCCTGTCCGGCAACCACGCTCAAGGCGTCCACCGCATGGGGAGCGCTGATGTTACGCAGGTGGTTTCAGTTTATTCTCAATTTAGGCTGACATGGAAAGGGGGGAAAAAAAAATACTCGCAGACTCGTGGGTTAATATTATGAACGTAGTCCGATAATTGAGCTGAGGAAAAATGGGCCAGTACGAAAGAGACAAAAAGTGAGTGGGCTGAAATCAGCTAAAAGGCATAGAAAAGTCTTATCTCCTGGTCAAACTGAATCTTTTATTCCCACAGCAGGGTCCTTGCTGCTGCCAGTGCCCCTAAAGCTCTTTGTTCAGAGGCCACTTGATTATTACAGTGTATTTTAAAAGCAGTAAATCATGCTGATCAAAACAGACCACTGTGATTATACGGCATTTGGCTCAAGTTCTTATCCTGACAGTGGAAAAAAAAAAAAAGAAAAGAAAAGAAAAGGTCTAGAATAACATTGACATACTTGCTGTGGTTTAATCAAGTCTGGAGCTTTGAGAGCATAGCGGTGGTCTGGCCAGACGGCTGCAGCAACACACGAAGATGATATTTGAGCCCGTGCGGTGAAAGCCGAGCTTCTTCGCTCTGCCCCAAGTGACTTGAGAGGTGATATTACGGCAAAATGTCCCAAGTTACTGCTCTGTGTGAGGATTGCATCAAGTGGGAGGGAAATGAGATCTGATAAGAGTGTCTGAACTGCATCCAAGCTCAGGGAAGTTACAGAGATATAACATATGGTGAGAAGGCAGAATCAAATACTGTACTGACACATATTTCTATTTAAGGGAGCTTGACTTTTGTGAAGGAGTGTGAGAGATGGTAAAAAAAACTGCACTCTAACATGCATCTGAAGGCTTTATCAGTCGGAGTTCGTCAGATCATGTGAGGATCTTAAGTTACAGTCTTTTCACCCGGACAGTCTTTCCTTGCTGAGCTGCGAGGGAGGGGCAGAAGCGAAGAGAGGAGGGAGGGAATTTCATGCTAAAAAAAACCTTTATTTTGGAAGATACCGTTTTGATTTGTCTAAGTCTCGCTGCTGAAGTCTTGCGTTAGCTTCGGCTTAATTCTGGAAGCTATTTTTGCAACAGGACTGTGGATTTTGTTCTCTTACACTAGACTTGTGCTGGGAAGGGGTAACTTCACCGCCAGCATGCAGAGGAGGAATGATTGCAGTAACCATTAATGTACATACGGGCATGTGTGATGTATTAAGATCGACTTGAACCTGTCTTCATGAGCTGCAGTGAATAAAACGATCAAGTGACCCAACAGAGAATAATCATATGTTTTTATGAATGCAGCTCCATGAAGCCTTTTAGCCTCTTTTATCTCGTTGTTTTAGTTTTCTGGCCTGCAGCTCGCCAACCCTACATCCAGATATCCAGACACAGCAGCAACAAATAAAGTTCTGATAAACTCGCTATACGCTACCTGCCCTGCATCAAAGGGTAGAGAGACAAAGCACAGTGGAGCATTTAGCAGCTTAAGAGGCAGATATTTCCCTCAGGAGTTGGTGGAGATGAAAACAGAGCTGGAAGGAGAGTGAATGCAGGACTTAAATTGTTCAGGCGGACAGAGACACAACTCAAAATGAAAGTGTTGCTCCATGTCTGCTGGATGAGTTCATGGGAGAATGTTCTCTAACCGGCTTGTAGCAACTTTA
This sequence comes from Chelmon rostratus, assembly GCF_017976325.1. Classification (NCBI taxonomy): domain Eukaryota; kingdom Metazoa; phylum Chordata; class Actinopteri; order Chaetodontiformes; family Chaetodontidae; genus Chelmon; species Chelmon rostratus. Next base: position 23,656,812 of record NC_055663.1, read on the forward strand.
AACGTCACATGTTGTGTTTTCGTTTTCGTTTTCTGCTGCCCCAAAGTAGCCAAAAAAACATATTAATGCAGCTTTAAAGAACTTTATGGAGCTTTTTGACTTCTGATTTTCTCTGCATAACGTTTCCGTAAGTAGGTCTTCATATTGTTTTTATCTCGTGTTCTACCACCACCACAGGGATGCACACGCACAACACAAGCAGGAGGTTAACGTGATACAAATTTCGCAATAAAACATAGCAATGCAGCTATAAAAGAGGAAAAGAAGAAGAAGAGCACACGCCAGTGTAAACAATACAGCTTTGAGAAGATTAAAAAGGGGTTTGCACATGTTTTAAGAGGTGGAAAATACATTCAACATGTTTTTAGGCCTTAAGGATACTTATAATGGATGATGGTGAGAATAGCTGAGAGTAAACAAACCCTGTTTGTTCACAAGAAAGGCTCCACAGGACATCTTTAATCATCGCCTGTCCATGCATTATTAAAGCAAAAAAAAAAATAAATAAAAAAGTCAAGACTTGCATCAACTCACTCTGATAAAGGTGGGTTCACACACATTTACTTGCATCAGCTGAAGTGCTTATGCTAAAGGGGCCACTGTGTTGTGCATTACATAAGACTGCCTGCGCCCTCACATACTGCATCAGCCCACTCATAGCAGTGGGTGACATCCCTCCAGGTCAAATTATGCCTCCCTAGGGAGGCGAGAGTATGTCATCGCTGCAAACGGTTGGCCGAGGCTCAGAGGGAGCCTTTTAATCGCAGCTTCAGCTGTCATGCTGAAATAATCAGGGAGTCTGCGATGTCAGGAAAGGTTGCCTGCAATAAACAGTGTCGTGTTACAGGTGCCATGTGTTATTTTACAGGTTCCCTTACAGCTACAACCACTCGCATCCTTGTGCAGCGTAAAGAGATGAGAGGTCCACTTCATCTCCGCTGTGTTTGCTGCTTTCCCACCAAATGAATGCCACCTCAGTGCTGTGTTAACTGTCAATGGAGGTGCTGTTCATCCAAAGAAAAGACATATTAAGGTTGTTTTTGAAGGAGAATTTGTTCTTTTCTGCACAGATCAGAAGAATCAGATGAAAGCCATATTCCAGTGTGGATATCAGATTCAGTTATAATGGAGAAAAAAATATTTTAAAAGCAATATTTCTGATGTGTTTCTGATATAATGTGAATTCACGCACAAGTTTACAAGAAAAAAAAACTTTTTATGCAAAACGCTCCTCTCATCCTTGTGTTTTGGAACGCTTTATCACTGTTTATATGCCAGTTAATTTGGAGAGAATTTCTGAGGAATTGTTTGCTCAGTTGAAAAGAAAAACTAATTGAACTGTATGGGCTGCACTCAACAGTGAATTACGGTTGTAAAGTTATTCCACACCTGAGAGGAAGTGTTTAGAAAATTCTAATTGTATTCCCATTTCAGCTGTCAGAGAGAACGAGGCATAATTTGCCAACCAGTTGACTGTGAGACAGGTGAAATTGAACGTTCAGGCTTTGAGAGTGAACTTGAGGTTTAATCTTAGCATCCAACCAGAAAATACTAATCCTAGGGAGGAGTGTGTGCATGTTCATTAAGGGGGGGGGGAAATGAAAGTAAAAGCCAAGTGGAGAACAATCAGTGACGGCACTCACCGCGATGAAAGTCTCTCTCTGAGTGCCTCTCTGATAACTTGAGCAGTGAAACTTTTCCATTGTCCCTGCCCTATCAATAGAGGAGAGACAGTGAATGCAAATCCAACACAACCCACCTCTATTCCACGCTAAAGTGTGAGCTTAATTAGCTTCGGGAGCAGGTTTGTTGAACAAAAACCTAAAGAACGAGACATTGATCAAGGGAAAGGCTAGGGAGATAAACGCAAAGAGAGTTGGGCAACCTGATTTGTCTTTAATTAAAAGTAAAAGGGTTATCCTTGCAGACGGCGGCCTCCGGTCTCCAAAGGCCACTTCAATTACTGAGTGAGACAAAAGAGGGAGTTCTACGAATCCAGGCAGGGAGGTAGTGCTGCCGTGGGGGTGTTTGATTTGTGGTGTGGTACAGGAAGCATGTTTGTGAACTGATGTGGTGAGTGTGTGTGTTGTTCTGGACTGCTGTTACGGCATGATAACTGTTGTTAAGTCTAGACAGCGTGTAAGGGCTGGAGGTGAGTGCCACCCCCTCTAACTTGCATCACTTCTGTCAGAACTTACTGAACTATAAGTAGAGAACGCAGACTTCCTGTTCGACGCTGACCTTGATGGTGAACACAGTTAAGAGATATCGCACTAACCATGTGTCAGTCGAATGCAGAATGTGTGCGAAGACAGAGGTAGATGTGTGTCAGTGTCACGGTTGTGTACCTGCGTGTGTGAAGGTGCAGTACCAGCAGCAGTGGGAGGTGGAGTGGAAGTAGCATAAAGGGTGACAACATCCGCCTAGGGATGGAGGTCCAGGGTAGAGTAGGTGGATCCAGTGTAGCAGGTTGCTATTTTAAGCCAAACCTAAACTTACCTTTTGGTGCCTAAACTTGACCAAACTGCGGCCGTCATGTGAGATGTTTCTCGGCAAGCTTTATTTTGAAAGTCTAACCGGATGTATTTATTATTGCTCACTTGACTGCAGAATGAGCAGGCGTTGTTGTCATGGCTGGGCAACGCAAAACGCGACGCTGACACAGTGGACCAACAGGTGTGTTACGTGCTTTGATAAGAAAAGATAAGATAAAACTTTATTATTAAATTTGGGGATTACAGCAGCATGTGATAGCTGTGGGAAGAAAATAGCGGCACAGATAGAGAACATTCGAAAAAATATATATATACAAAATAAAAAGTAGACTACATATATATATACATATATATATATAATGAAATTTTACTATATAAAAGAAAAAATATGTAGAAAAAATATATAAAATCATGTATCGACACCTTGTCCGAGATGGACCTGGAAGTCATTTCTTCACGGAATAACTATGTTTTGTGCTTTTTAAGGTAGAAAATAGGTAAGAAAAGCCGAATTAGGGATTTGTTTGTTCGACAGTATGTGATGTAACTGCTCTTTTAGTTAGTTTATCCATTATTGAGTGACTCCCACTTGCAAGCAATAAAGAATTCTCAGGAGCTAGAGACAAAAACAGATGTTGCATTTGAGTATTTCATTACCGCCATGGAAGCAACACTGGACAGCGTCTGGTTTTCTGATTGGAGCAACAGTTCGGGGAAGATTCCTCGAAATGATTGTATGGAGGACAGCTATGCACAGCTGGAGACGCCCTCCCCAACTTGCATCACCACAAGTAACTTGTTCACAGAAAGGTGAGTAATTGTTTAATTGGTTTTGTTTTGTTTTTTTTTTTTTTGCACTCTGCAGATCTTGAACTTGTGAATGAGTGCAGGGGCAGGAGGGAGAGGCAGGAAACAGGATATGATTTTCCAGTCTTTGAGTGTGCTTGTGTGTGTGTGTGTGTGTGTGTGTAAGCGTGCTGGAGGGGGGTGGGGGTTGAGAGAGGGCGTCCTTCTCATGGTCCCTCCCCAGCCCTGCCCCTTCACATAGAGGAGTATCCTGTAGCAGGTCCCAAAACTGGAAACTCATTCAGTCCCTTCTGAATGGAGCGTCTTTAACGTGAGAGTGGAGGACTTAACTTTCAGCACGAAAATATGAGAGCCCTACATTCGGTCCTGGTCGGCGCCTTCCTGACCCTGCTGCTCTGCCTCCCCAGCCCCGGTCATGGAGGTAAGTGCCACTGCCAATCACTCTTTTAGTGTCCTGTTCCCTCCTTCTGCTCCCTTCTGTCAGAGATGCACAGGAGGAGATCAGATCACTGTCCCTGTCAGAGGCTTCCCCAATGCATAAATTAAAAGCATGACAAGCTGGTGCAAACCTAAGCTAAAGCAACTTTTGCCTGCACCAATAACTCACTGAGCAAAGTATTTAGAAGCAAACTCCAGATTTTTTTCTTTCTTTTACTTTTTTTTGATCCACTCTCACAGTCCTCGTGCCATTCATTGCTCTCCAGTGAAACCGTCCTTTTTCTCGGATGAAACTCAATATATGAGGGGAAAGATGTGCCAAGGGTCTGTCTGAGGTCCAAGGACTGAGACGACATCTGTCGATTTCTCATCTAACGCAGTTTTCTTCTTTCTCTGTGCCTTTCAGTCTGCGCCCGGCTGAATGTGTGAGAGCATTTACCTTGAGAATGTTTGCATTGAAAGCATGTTGCCAAACGGCAGGAGGTAGTGACGCTGGAGCCCTCTGTGGTTAGGAGGTGAGCTGAGGTCCCTCTGCCAGCAGCAATGAATGGTTCTTTCAGAGAGGAGTGCACAGCGGCAGGCAGAGCTGCTTCTTATCCACCCAGAGAGGAGAGATGAAAGTGTGAGAGGGGCTAGTAAAGGAGTGAGAGAGGGTGTTTGTGTGTGTGTGTTAGGGAGGGGGATGCTGGAAGGCCAAGGCCCATACAATGGCCTCACAGTGCATGAGTAAAGTCAGCTACAGATACATGCTAGTGTGATATGATGCAGCCGTGAGTCTGAGTACAGTCAAAGTGGGATGTGGAGTGTTTGGATGAGGCAAATCTGGTATGTGGAAGTTTCATCAGACAGCTGAACCAGCTCACCTCAGCGCAAAACCGTGCATATGGCGAGCTGGCAGGATCAGCCTTGGACTTCGAACAGCTGTTAGGCCCATTGTCTTCTGCCGGCTGTCAGATCTTCAAACTCTCCGAGCAAATTCCACTCCAATTAAGTCCGGGCAAACCTCTCCACGAGCATTTGCAGCTAGAGTGAAAAAGTGGCTCTTGATCTGAACGGAGGAGTACCGCTTTGTTTCTGTGGCACAGAATCAAAGCTCAGCTGGAGAGCTGGAGTCAGTTCTCCTGCACTGTGATCTGCTCACCACACGCATGAAGAGAGTCATTTGCCCTTCTGTTTGCTCATTTATAGATAAACCCCGCCGACTGGTGTGACAGCGACACCTCCGCTAAAGAATTAGCTGTACACTGAGCAAGCGGTGACTGCTGTGTGAGTTTGGTGAACATTTACAGAAACCTTTTGCCAAGATCTTACTGCAGATATGCATACATTAGTTTGCTAGCATTATAGATAGTGCTGACTGGTTAAATGGTGCAATCAATGTAATTTTCCAAAATCAAATTGATGGCGGGAATAAAACAGCTAAACTGTATGAAGGGGACAATTTCTCCTCATCTAATTATCTGCTGGCAGAATCCTTGCTGCCTCAGTGTGAACAGTACTCACCCACTGACCCCGGAGAACTAAATGCTAATGTTGACCAGATGTACCGAGTCACTGATTAGATTTTGGCCCCCCTTCGCTCCGCAAAATGCCTGCCACAAGCTGTCCCGGGGACTCTTCCACCAGCTACCTAGAAGGCATCCAGAAGGTTTCATTTCTTCCATGTGTTTACAGCTTCGGATGTCACAGGCCATGCGCCACATGACGTCCAGAAGCCTCCAAGTCATTGCCGCCTGTCTCCACAGAAGCACCGTGCAACCCCCGAGTGGTCTACCTGCACCCACTCTGACCATGTGTCTCTATCTACTGGAGCATCTCGCTCAGTAGCAGGCGTGCATTGAGTCAAATCACAAACGCAGCGCAGTGAGTCTTCCCCTTTAATAATCTTTTCCATGAGTTTTTGCACCGTGGTGCAACCCACCACTTTCTCATACTCTTACGCCATCATGCTTCTTCTGCCCACATAGCAGCCTCAGGAACAATTATGATGCAGATTGAGCATAAGCGGGAGCTCACCAAATCAATTCTGTAATCTTCCCCTCACATAGGATATTTGAAGAAAATGTAAGCGCGCTAAAATATGACTTCAAGTGTTTCACAATCAACATATATTTTAGCATTCGCGCTCGAAGACCTGCCTGTTTAGCCTTCTGGTGTTTGACCGACTGCCGAGCCCTTTAGACCCTGTGCTGTGTATCAGTGAATATCATTTCACCACAGAATTTAAGAGTCTTTTTTGTCTCTGGGAGTGGACGACCAGCAGGACTATGTTTTCGGGGGCCATGCGGCGGCCCTTTTTTTCCCCTCAAATCAAGGGATGCTCACTTTATCGTGTCTCAATCTGAAATTGGACATGACACGTTCCTGTTAAGAGTCTTTAAAACAGCCTGCAGCTCCGTATCTCTTCGGTGGCCAGGAAGGCTGCTCTTTAATCACTACTTCACCAAGGTTTGGAAAAATTGCCAGGGTGGTTATTTCCAAACCATAAATTACTCTCTAGTGCTTACATGTTGTTCAGTTGGCCTGGTAACAGAGTTCATTGTTTGTTTGTTTGTTTATTGCTTGTTTTTTCTGCCTGCTGGTACAGTAAGCGCACAGAGTTGAGCGCTTTTATGTAAATCTGTTCGGCAGTTATGCGCTCCTGAGGAAGCCAACTCCGCCGCCACGCCCCTCTGTTGGCCAAACAGTGCGAAAAGTTAATGGCTCCTTTCTTGCCCCATTACCAACCCTTCAACAAAGCATTCTGTGTGTCGTCTTTCGCTTTGCCCTGTGTTGTTATTTGAAAATCCATTTAGAAAATATCGGCGTTCTCTAAACTGCGATCATGACCTGACAGATGCGGCGACAGACAAACAGGCGAAATAGAGAGAAAACAAAACGCTGACAGCAGAACTGAACTGACTCTCTGTGTAAAATGCTACCAATACTGTATGTGTACAACTAGGTAACATTAAAAGAGCATTGATTGAATTGCTGCAGACGCTTGTCTTAAACACCTCAGATAACATATAATAAGACAACATGTGCTGCAAACACCGTCTGCACATTTTTGAGTGTTTTCGCGACGTCTTGCTCCTGAATGTGTTTGCATTTTCAATTGCGAAGCTTAACAAGGGGATTTGCATCCCAAGCCTGCATATGAGCCTGCTATCTCCCCTAGAGTATAATGTCTCTATGGTAACAAGAAAAAAATAAACATGAAATTTGCCTGGGCTTTGTGAAGTGTCTGTGTTCAAGGCCTCCATGTGTTCTTTGAGAGTTGGCGCAGAGAATGGTGTGACTACAAGTGTCTGCACAGAAGATTAATAAGTCCAATATTTGCATTGGGAAATTGATGAGATTAGTGTTCTGCCGCTTTGTGTTGGACCCTCCCATCACCTCTTAGTTTAAACACAATGCAGTGTTAGGACAGAATAGAAATGGGGCATTTGGAGTAAATCCAAGAGAATCGGAGTGTTTATAAATGCAGAGCAGAATGTGCAGACCCTCGCCTGCTTTCCCTCCGTGGAAATCCCTCCGCATGGGCCGACTGTCCGAAAGAATGAATCTTCACTTCAACTTCGAAATGTCTGAGGAGAGTTACACCTGAGCGAACACTTCCAATGCAAAATTTAAGATGTAATCTGCACCACAATAGAGTGCTACACATTTCATGGTTGACAAGGAGCGGGAAGAAGAAAAATCTTACATGAACAGTAATAATCATTTGAACAAACATGCACAAAATACACACAATCATAACATATGTAGTTTTTGATGAATACACAATAAATTATGGCGGTTTCTCTGCTGCAGTGCATGTTTTCTTGTACTTTGGAAGGCTTGATGAGACCCTCATAACATCTCTGAGCATGAGAGACAATCAGTATTGATAACGTTTCTAATATGATATACCCTCACTCACTTCTGCCTGCCCGGTGTTTTATCCGGCACTTCACAGAGAAAGTTTCAGTGACTCATGGTTTATTAACCGGGTTTTTGGGATTCTGGCCCGAGGCGAATCCAAAGTTACCTCCTTTAACTTCAGCTTGTTCCTGCAGGTAGAGCTCCATATCTCACCTGCAGCAGCACAGTGGGCAGCATGTCTGCCCAGTGAATACGGTGTCGCTCCCATAAAGGACACGTTAGAGGCTCGACTCCTGTCAGGGTGTCCTTGAGCAAGACACTGAGCCGCTGCAGCTCATTCACACAGAGCCGCTGCGTTCGGATCAGAAGCTGAAAGCCAGAAATGGAAAATGCAAACAGTGTTTTAGAAAAAACGAGATTGATGACAGTTTTATCATTTATTTCACCAAACTGCAGCTCTTGAAAGGAGTCCAATTAATTACAACTTGGGTTTTATTATCACAGTTTTTGCCCTTATCATTTATTTCAGTTTTAAGTAACTGCTGAGATGTGGACGCACAGTGACGTCAATACAAGAACGTCCAAAAGGGTAAGAACAACCAGATAAGACAATATTTTAGCCAGATTATCTAAACCGCTTCGACTAAACTAAAAATTAACAAACTGCACATGATTACAGCCGGTATGGTCGGTCATTAAGTCGGTCTGTGAACAGTGATGGATGTTCACAACCAACAGTTTGCGTAATAATTTTATCTTCATCTCTTGTTTCTCTTCTAAATAAATAGGCTGGGGTTAGAAATCACATTCACCAAGTGTTCCGCGAAGAAAAGACATAGAATGGGCAAAGAAACAGGGATAAAAAATGTACGTAAAACAAAATGGAGAATAAAACTCACTTGATAATAATAGTAAAAGCAAGACAGATGATGAAGATAAAGACACATGCTTCTTCCACCATCTGACTTATTTTTAGCAGTGTAACAGATTTCAAGCAATTAACTTGATGAGTACAACTGTGTAATTAATGACAGGAACGACGGCCATAACTTCAAAAATAAGACTAAAGTTGCAATAAATCAGAACGATCCTTCAAAGCAGGGGACGCATGTGATGAAGCTATCAAGTTGTCCCTCACAGGGCTACAGATGTGCCAGATGCACAACCCTCCCAAAACAAGAGAGCAATACTTCTCTTCCTTCTGAATGTATAACTAGCTGAGTTGCCACACTTAAAGCAGAGGACTCAGGGACTTCAAAAGCACATATCACAGCTCAGTTTATTCTCATTGTGATGCAAGAACACTGAAGAAAAAGACATGTCCCTCGCCTTGAGGTCTCTATACTCCCCTGGCAGATGATCTTTCCCACATTGCTCTCTTTGAGGTTGCTGGCTGTCAACGGCAGGCTGCTCGGATTATATTTTAGGGCCGTGATCTGCTTAGAGCGGGCAGACAGCCCACACACAGACCTTATTTAGCCCTGGGTGTGTACACAAAAGAGTTTCTGTACATAAACACAGGCCCAGATTCTGTCCCTAGGTGCAAGGTTAAAGGCCACCTCATGATGTGCTCCCGTGTTGTTTTAACCCTTTCCACGTCAATCAGATAAGTCAGTGGAGGGGTTTTTTGCAGCAGATTAGTGACGGATGGTCTACACCCAGATTTCAGGTCTGCAAGCAGCAATTTGGGATTTCAGATTGTTGTTAAACTGTGATTACCTTGTCGCCATGCAATTTAAGGCAGTTCTAAGGGCAAAGTCGAACCTACAGCAGCAACAGCAGCAGCTAGAGTGAAGAATGAGCGAAGGAGGAACACAGTCAGCATTTCCTCCAGAGTTAAATGCCTTGCTGAAGGGCACTCACAGTGGTTTACTGAGAGTTTCAGAAATATTTATGCTCATCAGACTTCTTAGTAAGATAGCTGATTAACTTTGTACTCATTTACAGCTTACGGTGACAGTAAGACAACGAGTCTGCAGCCGTGCTAGTAGCAGTTCATAAGCGCAGCACTGCTTTTTAGCTAAAGGCTAACTTTACCATGTTTACAGTGACAATACTGACATGCATATGTTTAGCATGTGTAATGTTTACCAAATCTTAGCTTGATGCATTAGCATGCTAAAATTCGCAAATGAGCAGCAAACACAAAGCACAGCTGAGGCTGATGGGAGTGGCACCAGTTTTACAGGCTTATGGACAAATAACCTTCTTAACCAAAGTCATGCTACCAGTCATAGACAAATCCAACAGTGGACTCAGCAGGGCGTGGGACAATGTCCTCGTTAATTTCTGTCCCTGGTCAAAATCTGGACATACTCAGAAATCTGGAATAGTAGATTAGATCTGATTCATGGCTTTTTGAGGATAGTGGGTCTTTGAAGCAGCAGGCAACAGGATATGAGTAATAATCAGATTATTTTTGATGGTTTAACATGATAAAAAGTAAGCGCTGTAAAGCAGAAGAAAAGTAAGAATAAAACAAACCAACAGTGCTGCATAAAATCAAAAAGACAGCCTACATATATGTACTAAGCTGATCATATCATGCACATTAGGTCACTCGTGAGACCACAATGGGGCCAAGACCTGAAGTGGAAAAATCAATGTTTGCTTTATGACCCAGAGACAGACAGACTTATATTCTTCCCCCACTGCAGCAGCTGAACTCTGCATGTTTATTTTTGATAAGAGCTGTTGGGGAGTTTAGTGCCCAAAAATGAAAACTCCAGAGAAAATTCTCATCATCACAGAACTGCCAAGTTTTCAATAAGCAGGAATTATGCATGACCAGATGTCTCGATACGAGTGGCCTCTATGGGTCCTTTCCATTTTTCTTTTTTTTCTATTTTTTTTTTAGAGAATAGTCTGTTTGAATGAAGAGATATCAGTTCTACTCTGGCTGCCATTGTTTCTCTTATCCATTGAGAATAAACGGGACAAGGAATAGCAAAATGTCTTCTCACCCCAAAGGGCTTTTATGCAATTACTCAGCCAGTTTACCTCCAATGATCAGCTCTCGAGATCTCTCCTCCTTGTTTATCGTGAATGTTATCAGCTGGCAGCATCGCTAGATGTTGTTATCTTACACCGTCATACGACATAAATTAATGACTTAATCAGATTTAGGAACAATGCTTGCTCTGTTGAACACTCCGCATCGCATGTAGCTCACATGCCCTGATCGGTGGAATCGGACTGATGTGGCCAGTGGGGTAACAAAAGGCTGCTGTGGCGCTGGAAAAGCAGCGTGAATCATGGGAAAAGTTTCCAGCGTTCGGCTGATTCATCGTGTTAGGAAAAGCCTGAGGTTTCCACTCCAACATCTGGAGTCGGCTTGGTCAGTTAGCAGCAAGCCTCAGCCAGAGGCTTTAATCAAACTGTCCCTCCGCTTCTCTTACCTAATATAGACAAAACAACTGTGGTGGAAGAATGCTGGTGCGCCGCAATTAGCCAAGTTTTGAAGAATGCTCAGTGTTAGATCTGGAGTAGTTCTTCAAATAGGGACCGAGGGACCAGTTTGTTATCAGATGCATTATACCCTCTAGCTCCTGCGAACTTGCACATTAGGAGACACACAGTAGCGATTCAAACAAATTGCAAAACACATTTCACATGCGTTAAGGTTCCTTCCACATAGCACAATTCCTTAGAGACCCAAGTCTGTTGTTTTCACAAGTCCAGCAGGGACGGTATCTTGCACGTGAGTGTGACTCACTATTTTAAATATAGAGAAATCCGCTGTGAGTGCAGGGACTCCCTCCAGCCCAGAGGGTGCGTGACTCATAAGCACAAGGCCACAGTGGTTAATCATGAGGCATCAGACTCCAAACTAATAGTTTTTTGTACTTCTAATTAGTTCCCGACTCTGAGACATTATTAGCCTTTGCTCCAAGACGCAGGGACTGAGCTTTTGCTGCAAGATGCTCTGATGTGTCATATAATATTTCCACTTGGTGCTTTCGGTCTCACAGATTCTCACAGATTCTTCCAAACACCTGACACCTGGTGGGTAGCTTCACCAAGAATGTGACTTAATTGTCTTTATTTTCCGCGAGGATGATTTTGAGTTACGTAAAATAAATACGAACATCCCCTGTTTCATCCAAATTGCTCGTCTCCCGCTCTGTCATTCCCACAACATGGCAGCGGGAGGCTGCCGTTATGAGGGCCACTTTTCACAGCATGCTGACATGAAGGCAAATCAGCGCCAGCTCCCATCCTGTTGAAAATCTTCATCAGCACCGCCAAGGGACCATGAAGTGTTCTGAGTAATTTGACGCCAGACGGCCTCATTACAGGCTGGGTTCAGACAGAATCAAGGGGGCTGGGGATAGCACCAGGCCTGAGATCGGGCAGATGACAGACTGGAATAGCTCGCACCAGATAAATATAGCCAGACCGGAGGACCAACAAAAGAGCGCGTTGCTTCACATGAGGTTGACGAAAGCTCGGCCGGGGAGGAAAGGGGATCCAGGGTGGGGATCTTGTGTGTGCGCGAGGGCGTGTATTCTGTATGTGCTGTGGTTCACACAGATCTCAGTGTTAGGGGGCTGGAGCGAATGCCGTCATCGCGCTGGTTATGAAGGCTTAAAATAACCGGAGGAAACGATGCGTCTCATGAAGCTCGCTTTGACTGACTGTACGGCCGCCTGCTGCAGCAGCACGAAGCAGAGAACAGCTGCACGGAGGAGCTGGAGCTCACGTCACTGGTTTGCCGAGCCAGACAACCGAGCTTCTTGTGCAACCATGTGTTGAATCTTTCACACAGTTGTGTCAAAGCAGATGCGAGAAAGTTCAGCGTCCTTTCACAGAACATTGTGAGGTGAGAAGAAACCGGATTATGTGTTGCGGGTGTCGATCATATGAAAATCAAACTCTTCCTTCGCTAATTAAATTCTGCCGTCCGTCATATAGAAAGTGGAGTTCATGAACCTATTCAGGCATGAAGAATGGCAACATTTTAGGCTTTAACCTTAATTAAGGTTGGTTAAACGGTCGGACTTTACACATCATGGGTGATTTCTTCACAGGTCAGAATGAGCTGAATGCAAACAGAACGTAAGCAGCAAAGAACTGAAGGAGAACATGCATATTCTAGTGAGGTGCTTGTTCACAAGAAGACATTATACTAATGATTATAATAGTATTAATAAAGTTTATTTGTATAGCACCTTTCATACAGGAACTGCAGCTCAAAGTGCTTTACAACAACGAAATCACATGCACCAAGACTGGACATAAAAGCAGGGATAAAAAATTAATGCTAGATAAAATGGAGAATAAAATCCTCTTAATATTGATAGTAAAAGTAAGTTGAAAATAAAGACAATGCATAACATGGGATGGAAAATAAAACCACAGAATAAAATAATAAAGTCAAAATACAGTCAAGCATAGGCGTGAGGCAGTATGAAGCAGCCAGTTAGCACAGCTTAGCACAAAGGCTGGAAACAGGGGGACGCAGTGCAGCTCCATGCGAATGCAACAGAATTTGCCTACCTGCACCTCTAAAGTTCACTATATCTCATTTGTTTAATGCATTAGAAAAATGAAATGTTGAGTTAGACCAGCTCTCTCCTCCTGTTTCCAGTGTTTGTGTTGAGCTGCTATTAGCTACGTGGCTTCTGGTTGGAGCTTTATATTTACTGCACAGACATGAGAGTCCTATCAATGCTGCACCCGTAACTCTGAGGCAGTGTGTTGCTGGTTTTTGGAAGTGGGAATATTGGTGTTTTTGGCCTTTCTTGGCTTTAAATGACCTTAAATGATCATTACTGATTTTTATCCTGAAGGAGCCAAGATGTGCTCAAACTGCGATCCACAGAAATCAAAATAAAATGAAGTGCTGCTTTCATCACTACTCTCATCGAAACATCATCATCAAACTTCTACCTGAACATGTCAGGGTGGCGAGTTGAGTCTCCTTCAAACATCTTCTTTGCTGAAAAAAGAGCAAACAAAAAACATGTCTCTCACTTTTCGCGCCTCGCCTCCGAGCACATATTTGCATTTCCCGACATTATTCGTGTTTCACAAAATTTGGGGGAGACGGAGCTCGAAAATGATTACACGCACGATTAAACAAACAGAGAAAGCAAACACATTTCTTAAAGCATCTCTATCTTGTGGAAGAGAGCAAAGGTTGTGAGGAACGAGAAAAATAATCAGAATCTTTGAGCGACTGACAGCAGCAGCTGAGCACGCTGAAGTCAACAAACGATGGGCCAAACCAGAAGAAGCGCAGATGACAGGAGAGACGGGTTCACGCCGAGAACAACCAGTATTTTTGTGGCCAACTTCGCAATCTGATGTGCTAGATTGTGCCAGACTGGGTCATGGGAAGAGGTCTCTGGAGGATGAGGAGATACAGAATAGGAAAGTTGACCATGTGTGACCCCGGAGCATCCTGTCACTTTACAGCCAATAACGCATTCCCGAGCTCCTCTTCCAGACAAACCTCTATTGTATAAGTGACCACAGAGGAGACACTTCAGATGTTTTAAACATTGCAGAGTTCAGTTTGGATTTGGCAAGCTTAATTGCAATGCTCTCAGGTTCATTTGGTATTTATGGAGCACCGAATAGAAAGGTACGGCAGATTTAAACACCGTGGAGACGCTGCCGCAACAAGAAAGCTTCCATTTCTTCCTTTAAAGCAAACTAATGATACACATGACCTGTTAAGGTGTTCCAATCTAACAGCAATATGGTCCAATCCCTGTTTAATAACCTCCAGAGGCTGTATAACTAATTTGCAGTGTGAGGGAGCATTTTGCTACACATAAAGGGTACCAAGAACCACTGGATGGCAATTAGCTTAAGGCCAGCCTAAGGGGAGGAAACTGAACCTGCTCTTTCTGGCTGTCTGATTCTCTAATGCACATTAATTCATTAGAAAAATGAGCAAGCTCCCGGTGTTTATTTGCCCTCCTGCAATTAAATGCATAAACAAATGTTGCAGATAAGGAAAAATGGTCAAGTAAAAACATAGCCTGCGTGTGGCTTTTCCTGGAAATCCTCAATGCTTTAAAATGGTTTATATCCATGAGGTGTTCAACACTTGTAACTCGCTGTTTTACTCATGATATCAGGACCATCTGCGCTTTCCACATCAGCAGGTGAATCAAGCTGAAAGCTACGACCCTTTATTGAGTCAACTAATTAGCCTGACCTCTGTCTGGTTTAAGTTATGAGTCAAATGAGACATCATGGATGGAGAAGCAAGTTTAAGCAGGGTGGGTCTGAAGTGTTACACACACACGCTTCTACTCTACTTTAGCAGACAGTGAAAGAGAGGTCAGCAGCTGAAAATAGAAATATCTGATCTCTGGAAAGTGTGGCCCAAACTTTAAAATGGGACTATTGTCCTGTGATTAGATTTCATTCTCATCTAAAAAAAACAGTTTTACAGCCCCAGACAAACTTTCTCTAAACAAAATTCATGTTTTCCACTTTGCGACTAGACATTATCAAACCAGATAGCAGCAGATCAGTTTATTGAGGGTTGATGGGTTCAGAGAACTGACAGGACAGTAATAGAGTTCGATAAAATCAATCAGAGTGAGACAAATATGAAAAGCTCCAAAAAAAAAAAAAAAAAAAACCCACACTGAGACGTTTCCCTCTTTCTGCAGAAGTACAGATTTGCCTTCGGTCATTTGTCATGTTGTGTATTTTGGTGGAAGTCTCGACACTAACTCACTCAGCAGCTGCTGTTGCGGAGACATCGTGGTGTCATCCAACATGCAGCTACTTGTGAGTACAAATATTTTCCTGGCAACTGAAAGTGGAATAAACTGGATTCACTGCCTTGCCAAATTGTGGATTTCTTTTTGAGACATAATTGAACACGGTTGTCAAAGAAGTCATGTTCATCTTAAAGCCTGTATGTGTAGTGTTTCCGCTCTGCCAATGCATGCACATGACAATAATGTAAATATCTCATGCAGTGAATCAGTTTAATAACAATGATTACAATTGCACACAATCAAGAATAGGCCAGAATAATGGACCGCTGATTAGGTTTAATCATGAATATCCTTATATGAGGCTGCACAACAGGCCCACTTCAGGCTACCACTTCAGCTCCGGCCTATAACAAATTACAGTATGTGCTCGTTAGACATGTTGGCATCGCTTTAACCTCCCCTTCTCCTCTAATGCGAAACCTTCAGTACCTCTCAGAATTGACCGACTTTTTCAACACACTCTGCTGAGCCGCCAACTCTGCCTCGCCAAGAATGTCTGCACAGCGCTTTACTGGGAGCGCTGGCCTCCAGATAGCACGGCAGACGAGGCTGTTTTCGACATGACACCTATAGTGCTGCCCTGAAAGGGCCGCATTCTAATGAAAACACGACTCGGTGGTCTCTGGAAATTTGAAGTAGCGTATTACTGCCAGGGAATGTTGAGCCGTTACCTGACATCTGCCTCGGTGTATGCAGGTCAGCATTCCTGAGCCCGTTGTTGGACTGAGCGGATACCGTTTGGGAGCTGATACTGGGAGTTAACTTCAAGTGGAAAATAAAATGTAAAACAGCTGCATAGAAGTTAGCATTCGGGTCTGGCTGAGGAGTTTTTGATGCACGCTACACCTAAATTGCTGTTACTGATACCCAAAACACAAACAAAGCATAAATGTAATTTTTTCACATCTGTCTAACTGCAAAACAGTTCTTTCGTACCCATAAATACATTGAAAAACTCGCTGATCGCTGTAATTTTTCTTCCTGTCCATACTGGAGGAAACAGGGACTCAACCCACGGTCCGGTTCAGCTGAAGCCCCACTTGAGGGGCCCAAAATACGACCGGATGGCGAGGTCTGCTTGTCCAGAACTTTGATCCAGAGCAAGACATCTCCACAACTGCTGATTAGATTACCATGACACTTTGGATGTACATTCAAGAGAACAGGTCTGACCTTTTGTTGAGTTCTGCTTCAGGTCAAAATGTGCACGAGACTACTGATATGGAAACAAGACTCAGAGTCGGCCCTGCTCTGTCAGCCTTAGACACAGCGGTACTTTGAGCTAAATCCTAGCATCATCATGCCAACATGCTAGGATTTAGAAAAAAAAATGCTGTCATGCTGATGCTAAGCCTGGTTTAATGTTTAGCATGTTCATTTTAGTTAAGTGCATTAGCATTAGCTAACATCTGATGAGTAGCACTAAACAAAAACTAATTTTTTTTTGGTTTATTTGGTGTTAGAGAAATGAAAAATTTCAAACACTGGATGATTTCCTGGGGCTTATATACTGTGCAGTCAGGTGGGTCTTGAGTGCTTCATTGAGCTCACCTGTGCTCAGCCAGAGAGAAGGCTGGCCCGACCTGTTGGCCACGCCCTGCAGTGATGCCACTCATCTGGACAGACGAGAGACAAGAGGAGGGGAAAAACACAGGAGCATAAAAGGGAAAAGGTGGGGAGGCTGCAGATCTCCTAGTCAGGGGATCAAGTCGTCTCTGGAGACCCTGAATGTCAAGATTTGTGCCAATCCGTTTTGTGGATTTTGAGAGAGGAAAAGGTCAGGGCGTCCCAAAGGATCTCCCGTGTCTTATTGTTTTTAAGTACCTTCATCTTGTGAGGTTTAATGAACACTGCTGACGGGCCTCTAGCAGGGATGAAGATTTTTAGTCTTTTTACTTTTAACGCCACCTAAGGGAGTGACTCCGGCTCCGACAGCTTGCCAAATCTTCCATTTGACCTCCTCACGCGCTGCTCGAATGACACTGCGATTATCAGGCAGCTTTTTTTTCCAACGCATGTGGTTTCTGTCCCGCGTGGTGGGTTACGTGAACTCTGACTATCAGATATATGGTTCTTCAGCAGACGATAATGGTTTTGCCTTGACCAGAAAAGACCTTCTCCGGCCTCTTTTAAACACAAGTCATAAACTCTTGACGGTGGTCTCCGTGTGAACTCGCTGCTGACTCCTGAGTCACATCACTTCAGAGTGAGGTCATTTGGAAACCAAGTTAGTGGCCCTGAAACAGTCTGTCTGCGGAGAAATATTGGAGTCGGATAATATGTACTGTAACATGCTGTTGTACTGGATTTATGAATGAAGCTTTAACTGTGAGCAGGTGTTCTTGTGTTCCGGATATAACAGACTTCCTTCCTGTCGGTCTTGTGCTACAGAGATATATAGTTTAAAAGAGAAGCTCTTTGGCTTTGTTCTGAGACATATAGATAACGTTAAACCGCTGAACCTCAGGCGAACCGGGCTCTCATATGGTACGACTTTAGAGAGTGGCTGTGAGGACGTGAAACACACACTGTGTGAGGAGGATGCTGTGGTGGTGCAGAGCTGGACGCACCGTTGCCAAATCCGACAGGAGCGGCCCTGCGCTGCCCAGCTCCACCCTGCCTCGCCCTCCTCTGTCAGCTCTCCTCCATCTCTTCCTCACACACCAGCAAAGTGCAATGAGTGTTTTTTCATATATGTTAATAACTGCGACACATATGATGAAATTAAAATCAGATAAGCGGCAGCTTCGATAGCTCATCATGGCTGGATTGCAGTCTTTCAGTTCATCGAGGCCGACTTCGCAGTAATAGCTCCCTCCTCGCTCCTCTCTTGACATTTTCACCACACTTCCAGTACGTCTTACTTAGCCCAGATTCTTGGGTTCTGTGGCCTCATCCAATGATATTCAGCTAAACCCACTGACAATTATCTCTGCCTATGTCCCAGAAATGTTTGCATAATCCGAATTTACATTTCTCAGTGTACAGTTAATTCAGTGTACATCAGCAGCACATCCGATTGTCAGAGAGCATGTATATGCATGTTAGACGTTACATGACATTATGCACGTAGGTGTTCAGATGTGCTTTTCCCTTATTTCCGCCTGTGGAGCAACAATAACAAACAAATGCGGATGTCACGTGTCAAATCATCGGTCACCTCATTTGACTTTAAGCATGAACCGCAACACCGAGGCACTCAGCGACAAATGGCCTGCTGTGTCTCCGCAGTGTTACTGTTGGCTTGGAAGTCACGCAGTTGAACACGAAAATGCATCGTTCACGCATTCCGTACTTTGCACTGCAGCGTTCTGGATGCAGTCATTTTCCATGGGCCTTATTCTCAGTGAGCAGAGAGCATCTGTAGAACATCTGAATGCCAGCTGGATGGTATTGGACGCCTTTGGCAGGATTATCGAGAATCAGTGCATTTCGGAACAGCATTCATTAGCAGTCAGAAATATACAGACTTCATTTGGCCTGTGGAATTCAATTCCTCAGCCTCATTTAAATTCTAATAAACAACTGTGAATATATTCATAACTACAGGCCAGAACTCATTTACATTAGATTCACAGGACCAGTGTTATGAATTTTGAAAAGTGGCATACGCTGTGTTACATATATGTTTCAAACCCGTTATATCCAAACACACAAACACATCAAGCAGAGGCGGTAAAAAAGGCTTAACTTAGGTAAGTTTTGATTTCACAAGCATGGGAAGAAGAACTCTGAGTGAACTCTGTTATAAAGTGAGTGATGTTCATTCTCAAATGGATGCGTTTAGCAGGTCTGCATGTGCTCACAAGGAGCCTCCCTTCGCAGCGAGCATCTCTGGCTCACTATGTTCAGCTGGAAGGACGCTTACTGTACGTTCCTGCTGTTAAGTGCTCAGAGAACCAAACTGTTTCTATAATTATAACATCATCTTCTTATAAATGGCTGAAATGCTTCAAATGGCTTTTCTGTAGTCGCATGGCAACAGCCGAGAGCATCGGTGTCCATTAGAAGTGCTCGGCGTACACAGGCTTCCTCCTCACGGACAAACACATGTCTCCATTGAGCTGTCAAAATAAATCCACACTTGTAGTTTAACTACAGCTTCTCATCGAACGTGACTGTTGCGGTTCGCACTGCCACATCAGACGACCGAAGCAGTTAAAAATAAAACACATTATTAAGGTCTTATGAATCCGCTGTCACACAGAAAGTGACGCTGTTGGAAACAAGACCAACGCCCTGACACAGCGCCAAGGCCTTCTGGTGAAACAGCGGATCAGAAGCCTCCAGAAGGAGCGCTTTTCCCCAAAATACATCTTTTGCTGCTCACCAGAAAATCCCCCCCTCCCACTGGGTACATTGCGTACTTTCTCTTTGAGTCTTTCTTTCCATTTGTCCTTTCCTTCGCTGCACTTAGTCAAGTGTCAGTTGGAGCAGATTTCTGAGAACACAAAGACTCCCTTTTACAGTAGCCATCTGAAAAATAAGTTTTTGTGCCATTTGTTTGGTTTGCTTTTTCTGAGGGGGGAGGCGGTTTCCTCCGCAGCCTGGATTGGATGGCTCCTCCCTTTTCGCAGCGGAGTCGCCCCGCAGCTTATAAATGTTTTAAAAAAGAGCCTTCTTCTCCTCGGTCCAAACCCACCTCAAAGCTTGGCAGAGTTAAAGGACAAACGCAGTAAAACGTAGCAAACACATTCCATGTCATCAGCTGCACAGAACAGCGGCGCTTGTGCCTGCAAGGTTGTGTGTTTGTGAAGTAAACCGATGTGTGCAGCTCCGTTCTCCAAAGTTCTGTCAGCTCGCTGCAAGTCGCACAGTTTGTGTTTGCTCACCACACCCCGCATGTTTGTTTTTCATGTGGCACGAGCATGAATGTTCATATACTGTCCATATGGTAGGTGAGCACTTCAGAGATAAGGAACTTTTCAGCGCACGGCTTCGCTTTCATGCCATTAGGCCCCGTCACACTGGGGAGCCGCCAGTGTTAACTGCGGCTTATGTGTCTTGCTCAAAGGCTCCTCATTTTCAGTGGGAGGAAACGACATCACTCAACCCCCAGCTCAGCTGGGATTCAAACTGACAGCCCCGCGGCCATAAACCCTCCTCTATAACCTTCATGCCACCAGCACATGCATATGTTTTCGCTTAATCAGGAGGCCCTTTATCTGCATCGAAGGCTGCGTGTTTGTGCCTGCTGTTGCCTGAGTGGATTGAACTGAGCGTGTCTGTGGCTCATCGGCAGGATTCTGTGAGAGCAGGAAGTGGGGATGTGTGTGTTTTATGTGTGTGAGAGAGAGAGAGAGTTCATGTGTGGCCATCTGAAGCATGAAGACAGATGGATGAGTCATAAATTTTAAGCTTTCCACTCTTGTTGCTGCCAATACGTTCACTTCCGTTGTTTTATTTTTATCCATATTTATGTCCTTTGTTGCTGTGTGAAAAACTTTTTGACAAACCTGGTGTAAAACTGCATTTAATGTAGATTTCTCTGAATAACAACAGCCAGGATGTATTTTGACCAAGTTTGGTCCATCTTCATATATACAGCCTCAGAAAAACATTCTATCAATATATCAGGTGATGTTTTCACAAAAGTACAGCAAAAAGTTAGAAAAAGTTAGAAAACAGAGCAGTAACTTCATGCAGCATTAACAAACAGAGTCAATTAGGGAACTTAGTGAGAAGTATCTGTGCCCGGTCCAGTGCCACACCCTTTGCATGACTCAGATAAAGGAAATAAAATGTCATGAAGCTTTTAGTAGAACTGCTGACCAAACTGCAGTAAATGTGCCTAAAATACCGTCTGCAAAAGACATACACAGTCAACTATTTTCAGCGATGGCTTGTTAACCGTTAATTACGCTGCCATCGGTGAGTGCCTGCACATTATTCAATTAACTCGAATGTAAACTATCTCAGCAGGTGGGCTGACAATAATCGGAAAAGTGCGCCTCTCTATTTTGAGCAGAAAAGGGGAGAACAAAGCAGCGGTGAACTGAAAATTAGAGACGTCGTCACAAATAATAATAATAATTTTATATGATGAGGTTTTTTCAGGCTGGTGGCTTCCTTTTCCTACCTCCTCAGCATCAGCGATGTATGTTGCTTGCCGAAAACAGAAGTGTGTACGTGTGTCCAAAATTGGTGGTTTTTAATTTGTCAGGAAATTAACTATCCCATGATCCCTCAAAGTCTTTTAAAAACTGAACCATCTGAACATTTGCGACATCAAACCAGCCAAGAGAGGCTCTTAGCCTTTTTGTCTTTTTGGTTAGAGTTTTGCTTGTCATTAAGTCTGGGTTAAGTTTGGGTGCAAGCACTCTCAGCGGCTTACAAATTGGTTCAAAGGGAGCGAGTAAGTGGAATCAAAGCGAGAAGGCTGCACACACCAAAAGAGATAGAAACGATATCACCCACACACATGATGGGAAAAACTGCTAATGAGTCTTTATGAATGTCTGACCCTAATAAGAGTATAATCGCATTGGGAGCTGTGAAATCATGTGTTCACCCATTAGCGAAAAGGAACACACTTCTCAGTCTCTCCGATTAGTCCAAGAAGCTCCCAAAAGGGCCGTTAGCATACACACTCGAGAATGTATTTAAATCCAGAGGAATTTTAATTACTCTCAGATAGCTTTCAACTGGGTTAGCTTGTGCTGTTTGGATGGTAAATTAATGGTTTCGTAAGCTGCTTTCATTTCATCTGCAAACTCAGACAGGGGTAAACAAGTAGATAACAACCTCGCAGGTGATGTCAGCGACTTTCAGTCCTCAGAAATAAGTGATTCCACAACGACTGACGTCTGCTTCACATTTCAGCGCTCCCAGATTCAAGCCCTCCGAACGGCTGCCGCTGCTAACGATCGGCTGATTGACTGGCCGGTTGATTGATTGGAGCGCTTCACTGTAGGCTTCTGTTTTTCAAGCCCGGGTCTGACAGATGCGTCTTTGAGAAACGAGCGAAACATTTTAATTTTTTTTACTCATTGAATTTATAAAAAGAAGAATCTAATATACAAAAAAAAAAAAAAAACACATCTAATTTCTCCGTTCATCAAAGGTTTGAAATGTTGTGATGATGTGTCTCATACGATGAAGTTGCTGGGTTTTCATCATTTGTATGTCTGATGTTTGGCCCCCTCTGTGAGAGACTTCTCATAGGAAGCGTGCTGCCAGCTTGACAGATCATCCAGATCTGTGAAATACACAAAAAGCTAATCCTCAGATTTATGATTATCATATCCACTGGCATGGAATCTGATCTCCCTGTGAGGTATGAGATTTAATATATGCATGTTAAGACCATGCGGCACATCGCTACTCGCACATATTGACATTCCACGAGGTTTGCTTACACAGCGGGTAAGCACCAGTGAACACATCTGCAGATGGTTTGGGTTTGCACTGGAGGAGGCCTCCTGTCCCGTTTTTTCCCCATGTTTTACAGGTAAAAGTATATAATCAAAAAGAGGACGGAAAAGTTTAATCTTCGCAAACTCTTCCTCCTCCCAAACGAGCCAGATGGAAGATAGCGCCTGTTAATCCCCTTTCTGGAAAAAGTTCAAGTAGTTTTATGTGGCCAGCATTTCGAGAGACAACTAATGAATCGCAATGAATGTCCCAAGTACAGGTGTGCAAGGGGGATTTCTGCAGGAGGTCAAGAGAAGAGCGAGTGTAACACAGAAAGCCTGCTTGAAGCCTTGTAAGCCCGAGAAATCTAACCTTAAAGAGGGATTATTACCATTTTCCTGACTTTTGGATGTTTGGCTCCGCGATCAAGGCTTTCTTTTTTTTTCTTTTTTTACACAGATTGAAGTGCTCCTCTGTGTCTCCATGGAGAAGAAATTTAAAGGCACTTGAGCTTATGTTAACACTCATTTATTCTGTGATAGTCCTTAATACACACATCGTGATTGTGAATGAGCTGAGGAAGTTAAGATGATGAAATCTGCGTATCGATGAAAGCTGCATCAGGAATGTTGTTACTGTATGTTTAAATAGCCGTCTCTTTTTGGACTAACGTGTCTGAAGAGGGTCTGTAGCAGAGAGGAATATCAGCAAATGCACATATGACTCATCATGGATCACTCATGTGGGGTCTGTAATTATCTGAAGGGACGTTTTAAAGTTCGGAGCTGTTTACCGCTCACCACAATTTTATGCATTTCCTAGCCATAAGACTCCAATTTAGGACACAACGAAGCAACCGTGGTGGAGCTTAAGCTTTTTTCAGAACAGGTCATAACTTCCACGAGCACACCCTCCGCACATCTTGATATCATCTTAATGAAACAGCAATTGTCAAGCTGACATCTTGATCCACACAAGACGGCATGAAATTAGCACCTGGGGCCATCAGTTCTCGTGGAAAAACATGCATCGACTGTATTTCTAAAGAAGAGTCCTCATCAATTTTCTGCATGAGACGCTTGGAGAATCAGCCGTGGTGGTTTTTACTTGATTGAATCTTTAGACGAAAATGCAAACAGTCTTTGTGAACAGTGCTGAGAAGTCAGGCTGGAAGAGGTTTAATTGAACAGCATTAAATCCTTTGCCTGATTTACCATTTTTGGCATCCTTCCGTATAAAACATGTTGTGCCCAAAGGTTTCCTTTGGGCAAACTGAAACTTAATGTTGGACCACAGACCAAAAGCAAACACCTGCTGCATTGTATTGTATTGTTAATGGTAGTTGGATGTCAGATTCTCTTAATTGACTCCTGTGTAAAGCGCATACAATAATGAATAACCAAAATTTTTATGCATATTAAACAAGCATTTTTACCTCACAAGAACCAAAACGGCACAAATCATCATCTATATTGCAGCTTTTTTAATTAATCTTTCCTGCAGGCCCAACTTTAGGAAGCCCTGATATAAAGTTCTCACAGACTAGTTGGTAAAGACAGTGTGCAGCTTACTGATCTCCGCCTACCAAAGTTAAAAGTTAAAAGCACCCTTTGCTGCCATTAGTAGCTGCCAGTCAACATCCAGAGTCTGTACAGCTTTAGGTATGTCACATCAGAAAGTGAAAGTCTACTTTCTACGCCACTGAAAGGTGATCTGCCGTGTACACAGCGCTGGATAATTGACCTGCGAGACTGTTAAACAAGACATGTGGTCAGCGTGCCGGTATCTGCCAAATGACAGGATGTTGAGCACATGTTCGTAAAACATTAGAAGGGAAATGGAGGGAAAAGAAGGTGAAGGACAGAACATTTGCTCCAGAAAGGACTATTATCTGTAATAGCGCCATCATGACACACTTTCACTCATCCACAGGGAGCAGGAGCAGAGAAGTAGACTTTTTAATGAATTCATTTACATATTTTAAACAAGGTACACAATTTGTTTTTAGTATGCTGGATGCTAATATGCTGTATTTTCTAACTTTATGTGCACGTAACAGACTGAATTGGTAATGAAATCTAACAGCAAGCTTAAATTGCACTCGCTTATTGCTTCTGTGCAGTAAGCAGAGCACGCTGGCAGGTGATTAATACATGGAAATCGCTTCACTTTGTAACCCACCTCTCAGACCTCGTTGCAGGCCTCATTTTAAAACAAGTGTAGCCAGCGCACAGCTAACGTGAGCTAATTAGCACGTTAGCTACGTTGCTTGCGTCCATTAACTTGCTGCGTCATTTCATTTGCTCTGGGAGTGAGAACAGGCTGTCTACTGACAGTGTAAACAAGTGAAATCTTTCACACAATCAATACTTCAAGTTATCAGCTGTCTGGATAAACTTTTAAACCCTAAGGGGTTTCGTTTTTGTTTTTTCTTCCCCACCACAAGTTTACAATGGCCGCCTCTGTCAGGGTCTGTTCTGTTTTCGGCTGTAGGGTTTTGTGAGGGCAAGCCTTGATATCAGTCGACTTCAGTGGAGACAGCGACTCCGTCTCAACTCAGCTTTCGCCTCCAGCAGTGAACAAAAAACACATTCCTCACTTCCCCTCTTGCCAGTGCTCAGTCACCGGGCCCTGTTGATGGTCTCCCCCTCGCTGATGCTGTGTTTCAGCACCGCGCTCCTCTAAACCTCTGGATTCATCAGAGCCAGACAGCCTTGTCAATATCCACCATGCAAAGTGGGCAAAAAGTCATCTCGCTCCTCAACGAGATGAACAAATGTGTTCATAAATCTAAATATAGCCGAGGAGCTGTCGGCATTGTATGTAAAAATATGTGTCGCGATGTGGGAATTATGCACCAAATCTGCGCACGCCATCTGTGCCCGTGGCATGTCTCATGCCATCAAATTACTCACCCATGTGTGGCACTTTCATCAGTACATGTAATTGCGCCGTGGCGTGATTAAACATTTGCCTACCTGGTGATGGATGAAAGGCTCACAAGATGCAGCAGATCCCAGCGCGGCGTGCGCAAAAGCTTGAAAAATATGTGCTCTGAAACACAGATCAGGTAAATCTTAATGGATGCTTTGATAGTTTATTGATGAAGCAGCCTTGAGACACAAAAGCCCAGAGACAGCCGAGAAATGGATTGTGCAGATTGGCAAATCATGTCCACTGACAGCAGACGTCGAGAGCTAAAGATCCTAGTTAGCTTCTGTTCACAGTTTTTATATCAGACGGATTTCCACAATCCTGTAGCATGCTCCCGTTTGCTTGTTTGTTTGTTTGCCTGTGATTCACAGTCAGCAGACCAACCCAGACGATGCAGGGGCAAGCTCGCATGACCCGCATGCTGCAATGCAACTTCTTCCGTGTATTGTAACCAACGCAGCAAGATCATGCATAACACTCGATTGCTTCTGTGAATACCTGGAGGCTGTTACAGAAAATTAGTCCTCGAGTGCTCGACTGCCGTGCGACAGTTTCACTTTCAGGACTCCACGGATCGGTCCCGCAGTTGAGAAGCAGTCAACCTCCAACGGTGGCTGTGCTGTCATCCTCGATGTGGGTGGTACAAGTACGGGAAGGAGTTTGACTTGTCTGCAATACATATGGCTGCTTCAAACACAGTGATGAGCATTTAGCTGAATCAGCCACGCTCATTTGGGGGTTACACAAAGGAAGATTATGAGCAGCTTCTCTCCGATGAAATGAAGAAATAACACTGTAATCAGTCAGAGGCAATGAGGTGCATTACTTGTAATTACATCTGTTGGAGACACAGAGAAGTTGCTGGAACAACAGCACATTCAAACTCCCTGCTCTTGTTATCATCTAAATGCAAATTGGTTGTAATAAGGACCTTGTCTGTCGATCTGCTGAAGTTCTGTGCCAACTTACACGAACAGCGAAAAGAAAAAGGATGTCTGATGCAGGCTCTCAGTCTTCATGCTCTCACTCTTTGTATTTCTGAGGATTTTTTTTCAGCATCCCACAAGCGTGCTTCCAAGTCTCTCTACGTCCTTTTCATCATATTTCTTTCTCTCTGAACATTTTTTTTCTTTCTAAATTTTTGTGAAGTTTTTTTGTGCTTTCTGTCTTCGGGGCATCCCCGAGGTTCAGCAAGCTGTGATGCACATGAACTCGTGGCAACGTGGCTTCAAATCTGACTCATGACCCTTGTCACAAGTTACCCTCCCAGGACTTTCACATATAAAACCAAGGAGACTGTCTCCACCAAAGAAAACACAGCGCTGGTTGTTCATTCAAAAGCTCAGGACGATCTGTGTTCACGTTTTCCTGATAAGTGACCTTTTGCGTTCATAAAAAAATAATGACGAGGTTGAGGTGTCACACAAACCAGCTTGAAAGAGCCCATTCAGCCACATTTTAAGATGAACTGTAAAACACTTTCACTAATAATGTTTCTGATATGGTTTTTCCACCAAAAGGCTCTATTAGCTTGTTAAAATCCTTGAAATTACTACTTCTAGTACTTCATTAATTAATTAATATTCCCTCATTTAAAGAAATCCTGAATCTATGACAATGCAAATATGTAGAATTTCGAAAGAGCTAAATTAATTCACAGGAGATGCCCCCTACTTCACTCAAACGTCCATTCTCAGTGTCTGTGCATCACACAGCACACTTATGTAAATGGAATGCTGGACCAGGATTGGTTTCCAGGTGATTTGTGATGTCACAAATCGCTGCCCCGCCCCTGCAAAACTGGATTTTCAGTGAAACATCACACTGTCAGCAGGCGAATGTGAAAACAGCCTTCAAGTGTCAAACTCTGCGCATGCGTCATTCCGCACAGTGAAGAAGAAAAAACACATTTTTGAGTGGAGGGGGTAACATCGAAGAACTTTTTCTCAAATTAAAAAATTTGAGCTGCCTAAATGCAACCAAACTCCGCCCATACAGGCGACTGTCCTACTTTTCGCTCCCTCTTCATCTGACAACACATTGTGTTGTCTAAATCAGAACCTGTGTAGGAATCAGGTCCTTGTTACTCAGTATCTGCACCTTCCTGTCTCAAATAACATGTTTGGATTTTGGGGAGGATGCAGCAGCAGCCAGAGCGCAACTTTCCCACCCTGTTTTTGTCCTGCAAGATGGATAATTCTGTCTCAAATGCTGCAAACTAAAAGTGAATTAAGTGCTTCCAGGTGAAGTATTGGCTGCCAGCCATACTGGAGGTATTTCTACCTTGAGTAAAAGTGGCTGTGAGCAGCTGATAGAAATGCTTTTGTGTGGTCTTTGGAGGGCAACAAATATCTGGTGAATTTGTTAGCAACTGCAAAGCCTTTTGTTTTGAAAACTGTGACAGATGGCTGTAAAGAAAAAGAGTTTTGGTTTTTTTTTCATCAGTGAGGTGAAGGTTGGTGCAGCCATCATAGATTACACAGTTGGACTTCTACTGTTGCTACATCTGCACACGGCACAGCTGCCACAGGGTGTGAGTTATGTACACTAAACAGCGGCTTGTGTTAGAGGACGCGTGTTGCCACGACGTCCCTCCAGGCCCGCTGCGGTGTTGCAGAGTGGCCGCTGTCAGTGAATGATTTGGCTGGGATGCATTTTGTGTCCCGTGGGGCAATTTCGCCACCACATATTTAAACCATTACCGCAGATGTGGCACGAGCGTTTCGGCCCAACAAGACCCGTGTTTACGTTAAGTGTGTGTTCTACGTCGAGGCCTCGCATGCCATGTGTCGGCAAGGATGGCTTAGCGAGGCAGATGGCACAATTCGGTTTTTTTTTGGATTGAGAAAGCTGAGATGTGAAAAAGAAGCTGGCATGTGACCAGAAGTTTGCCGGTTTGATCCGGACGAATCTGAGCAAAGAGAAGTGCCTGTTCCTTCCTCATTACCACTGCGAAGGAGCTCTTGGACAAGGAACTTACCTCCCATTGCATTGTTAGTTTCCAGGTGTGTGTGTGTGTGTGTGTGTGACTGTGTGGAGCAGGGCGTTCCTGGAAAAAAGCGTTCACGCTCAGTGAATCTTTGTTTTTGTTTTTTTTTTTTTTCAAAAAAGGCTAAATAAGCAAAGTACAAATTTGCACATTGGACCACATCCCGCTTGTGCCACTGAGTGCCTTTTCAAACAATCGTTGCTGTTTTGACCGTTCTCATTTGAGTCACACTTACCAAAAATAAACTAATGTGAAACTCACTTATTCAAGTCTTCTTTTATCAGCTCAGAGATACATTTGTTTGCGGTGAAGAAGAGAGAGGAAGGCGTATGTACCAGCTACCATTACTTTCCGCTGAAACCAGCGCTATCAATCTTCAAGACGGCACTTCAGCTATGAAACAAATTGTGGGAAAATGAAATGGATGTATAAGATGGGGCTGGAACATTGGAGAGCTGCAGCATTCCCGGGCTTTCCATGTTATTGCCTGTTTATTTTGGGTTCAAAGTGGCGGGTAGAGGAAGAGTGAGAGTCGGACGGAGGGGCCGTAAAGGAGAGGCGGGGGCGGTGGGAGAGTGCGTCCCCTGAATGAGAGCGGAGCTGCTGTAGGGAGAAAAGTGGCTGGGTGGAGCAGGGCGGGCCTCCTCCACGGTAGCCTGGTGGAAAACAGTTGCGTGAATGGCGGGAGACGGTGGGCTGACTCAGCCGGCAGGCCGCCGACGAATGACTGTTAGGTTGTGAGACGTCTAACTCGTGATGGAGAGAGTGAGAGTGAGAGTGTGTGTGTGTGTGTGTGTGTGTGTATGTGTGTGTGTGTGTGTGTGTTCAGGCCACTAATATGTGAATGGGTGAGTGTGGGTGTTTATGTTTGCACCATGTACTTCTGTCTTTGGGCGTGTGCACTGGAATGGTTTAGTGTAGCGCCGGTTGATGGAAGGGTTTGAGAGCGAGCATCTGGACAAGGCATTTATCTGGGCCTAAATTCAGCCGAGCTGAGCGAGAGAGAGTCTCCAGGGTTTTGGGGGAAGGGGTGAGGGAGGGGGTCAGTCTGGAGATGGAGAGGGTCAGACTGGTGGTGTGTGCCTTCAGCTGGTTCTCATTATGGGGCTAATGTGACGCTGTGATCTCAAACACACACTGACTTTGCAGAGCCAGGTTAAAGCCGGATATGGGTTTCGGGAGGCCCCTTCACTGCAGCTTCTGTATCACAGTTTCCCTCCTTGGAGCAGAGCGAGACTGGGGGGCCTCATTTATAGAAAGGGCTCACTATCAAATTTGGTCATGGAAAAGTGTGTAGCTATTAAACTGATGGGGGTCTCCAGATGTATCGCACTTTTTTGAAATTGCCTGAAATATGTCAGAAGCACTGAGTATAAAAAACTGTCAAGTACCAAAACCTGGCATCAAATTCCTGGTTTTATTCTTTACTAAGTCAATTTTTGGGAGCTTTTTTTATTAGACTACATTTATATGGTGCTTTGCTACCTTGGCAGGCAAAGTGCTTCACAAATTGCTTCTCATTCACCTATTCACGCACACACCAGGCTGCCATGCAAGGCGCTGGCCTGGCCACTGGGAGGAACTTGGAAGGATTTGGGTCTTACTCAAGGACACTTTCATAAATGGATACAAGAAGCCAGGCCACCAATTTGAGAATTAATCGACAATCCGCTTTACCTCCTGGGCCACAGCCGCCCTACGTAACAAAGAGTTGGAGAATATTATACAAAATAGTATTGCTGAAGTACCAGAAACGTTCAAATAACAAACAAAAGACAAAAATGGACAAAGAAAGAGAGGAAAAAGAAAGAGAAAGTTAGTTAATTTATGGGATCTGTCTGGGAAATATTTGGAGCTCCTTCTAAGGACAAGTCCAACTTAAATCCCATCTCCATCAAGAGTTCCTCCCTTGCACAGGACCCTCGCTGAGTGAGGTTCCTCATGGTCCAGGTCCTAAATCTCTTCCCCTGTGCTGATGTTTAAGTGGAGTGATTTATGACAGCGAGCTGCTACTCAGCAAAGTGTTTTCCAGCCCACTGAAAAGCCAATGTCATGCTGATAATTAGTGGTGGAGTGACTGATGCCGGCACTCGTGCTCATAACTGCGGCTATAAGGGCACTCTGAGCGACGGCTGAATGGAGCTATTGATATGTCAGAAATGACTGTGAACGTTGAAAGAATCAGACTGAGAGCAAACATGCAGACATACCTTTTCAACATGCATTAAAAAAAAGTATGATGGTGGAAAATTGTGAGACCAAAGCACAGAGCCGTCAAGTGCTTGCTGCTTGTTCATACTGAAAATCGTGACAGTCTGGATGATGTGACGCTGTGAACAGCGTGCAACGGCGTAGCGTATGATGGAAACATTAAAGCCCACAGAAATCACTGAGGGCAACAACCTCAAGAGCGCCGTGCGCTGACAGTAAATGAAACACCAGGAATAGTAGAGGGGCGTTCGAGTCACGACACAGGGACACAAGCTGGCTACATCAAGAATGTGTGGCCGCTTACGTCAAAGCTGGAAAACCCCAAACCCAGTACGAAAGGAACGCTCCACTGAAAAGCTATTCACTATCAAATATTTCTGCTCTCTTCAATGCTCTCAACAGACGAGTTTGACATTTAGGGCTGAGGCTTTCTTTCCAAGTTACACGAGAGGATCAGTGGCACTCTCACTAAATATGGAGCTGCAGCCTGAAGGCGAATAGTTTAGCTTATTCAGTGTTTAAACACTTTTATTTACAGTTCTGTTGTGTAATGATGAAACAAACTAAATACCACATGTTAATACTGAGCTTTAGAGGTGTTGGTAGATGCATTTCTGAACTTTTAAACAGAGCATGAGTGTGGTAGATGATACATGGATGAACATATTTCCCAGAACAATTCCATTAAGAGTACTGTAACTTGCCCACATGGCAGACGGCAGCTGTTGTTTTTCCTTTAGTTTATTTGACACAGTGAGAGAGAGGACTCCGGGTCACACATTTCTACAACATGACAAAGATTAATTAAGTTCTATATGTCTTGGACTTCTTCACCACTGATGCTCACTCATGTCATTTTATTCCAATCATACATTGCTTTGCCAGTAAATGCTAAATCTGCTGCCTGTGGTGGAGCCTTATGAGGAGGTCACAGTGCAGCACGAGGAAGCAGTGGATCTGACTATGTTTTGGAGGAACAAACACGTGTTGCTATGAGCAAAGGCGCGAGCCACGAACTTTTTAGAGCCACCTTTCAAACCTGCAGGTGGAATTTGATACTCCTTTAATCATTAGCTAAGATGCGCACAGCACTGTTAAGAAACCAATGGCATGCAGGCATTCTGGAAACTGATGCAGTTTACATCTCAAGGAGGACAGAGAGTGTCCAGGCCATGAAAAATGGGAAAAGCCCTGAAAGCAAGCTGCATTATAGGAAACTGGTGGCCTAAAACAACCAACATTAAAATAACAGGACCTCTTTATCCTCTCCTTTTGTGTTGACATTCTAAATATCAGAAACTCAAGTGGCTGTACAGCACTCAACTGCTGTCTAATTTCCTCCTGCTATTACCTTGAACCGTCGGTGCTGTGGAACAAAGCCGGACCAGTCGAGCCGGACATGCATTAGTGCTCTCAGTTTGTGCTTTCACCTTTCAGCTCTTTTTTTTTTTTTCTTAAATAAAGCACTGCAGGATAATGAAAATCCTTTATTGGCCTTTAGTTCGATTTATGGAGATAAGTCAGGTTTAAAGGTGCAAAAGCACGGGACACTTTCATCTCTGCAAGATGAGAAATGTATCCTTGTAAAAGTCTTATGTGTGATAATAGTCTATATGTGATTTCCTTTGCTATTTGGTACTACTTGCTTCCTTCCTGTCCTCTCCCTTGACATGCCGTTCTACTCACTTTTCACATTGTGAGATTTCACACAGGAATTCATTACCGGTGTGTTAAAATGTCCCTCAGCTCACTCTATAAACAGTCCTGCTTCAGCTGAGGGAAAACAGAGAAAGTCACAGCCACAGAATACGTATAAACAATCACTTGTTAGAACGGTCCTTGCAGTACACGAGTTTTCGGCAAGAGAAAGTGTGTGTGAATGGGCGCAGAGGGGGTCAGTTGGTGTGAGGGGGGATATAGGTTGAAATAGCGTGGCGTTTGGTCGGGGGGGGGATCTTCTGATGTCATGGGGGGATTATTTTAACAGGACCCACCCACTGGGAGCGTGGCGGTTGATGGCTTCCGTAGCCCGGCTGGGCCGACAGAGGCACGCTTTGTGTTAGCCAGTCATAAACTACAGCAGAGCCCTGAGTCACTACAATGCTTCTGTTCACGGCTGTGTTTGTCTTACAATGTTGCGAGCTGAGTGAGATCATCTGTCCCAAGTCATTATGACCAACGAGTCTTTTCAGTTGAGCGCGATGAGCCAACAAACTGCGAGTTCGGCACACACCTTATTTGGCCGGAAAATCGAGTTTGAGTTAAGATGTTTACCTTGTAGCTGAAGGCTTGAAATTTGGAGAATGTCCCATTGTGAACTTCTGAAGTAGCACAATATGTCTTTGTTCCCTGTTGCCTTCAAATACAGTATAGCAAAGCTAACATGAAACTGAAATGCAGCCAACATTTGATGGGAATATTTTCACTGGCAGCCGTGCAGGAGTGTACAGACCACAGAGACGATTTCATGGCGAGCTCCTGAAGTGTAAAACAATCATTTCCAATGATTTGATTGGATGTCGTGTGGTTAAGCTAACCCTCTATGTCTTTCACCGCCTCCTGATTTCCTGTTCTCAATCTCATCTCAACAAAGTGATGGAAGGAGGACGAGAATGGCAGCAGATTCAAACACATCAGTCAGTTTTGTTTTTTACAAAATGTGCCGTCCTCAACAAAACAAGTCTGCCATAAAGAAAAATACCCTTCCTCTTTTCTCCATCCCTCCAAAGAAAGCGGGTATTTCCTATTCATTTTTTTTATTTTTTTAGCGACCCAGCCTTTCAGACCCCTCTCGCATTAGCAGCACAAACCCAGACAACAGTGAGTCTTTCACATCCTTTCCACGCTTTCCCTCCCTTTTCTCACAGGTCCATTTTCCTGAGCTGAAATTACATTACACTGCCATTCTCCTTTCACAGCGAAAGGTCATAATTTTTCGTTGCTGCCGCCGCCCCTTGTCTGATGTGTAAGTGCGAGTTTTACAGAGCGAGAGCCTGAAAAGTTTTAATTATTGCCAGGGAGGAGGCCACCCGCTGAGCCTCCGCGAGCCTGTTTTTTTTAATGTATTGTACCTCTTCACTCCGGCTAGCATAGGAGTGTCTCAGAGGGATGCAGAGGTAGATGGGGATTTGAAAGGGGACTAAAATGACGATGTGTTTTCTTTCACGCTGACATAGTCGGGTCTGAGAAATGGCTCTATAAAGCCTGTAAAAGTGTGTCCCTGGTGACTTCTGAAAAGTCAGTGGGGAGGGAGGGGGTCCTTATAAAGCGGCACTGTCAAGGTATGTAGAGTTGTGGCTCTGCTCTCCGCTGTTTAACAATGCTGGAGTTAGCAGTATTTTCCTATACAGACTGCTGCATTCAGAGTCAGGTCTGTAAACATGTTGCACCAACATGATTACTTCCTTTTAGGAGCAGCTAGCGTGCTGTGATTTGTGTAGGGATATAATCTGTTGAAAAATATTGTGTTCATAGTAAGTGCACTGTAATAGGCTTTCATCTTAATTAACACACATCTGATTATGAAACAAAAACGGAAGTGGAAAGCGTTTACCACTTAATGCATTTCCAGTCATTATCATTAATGTTTGATTGACACATTCACCTACAGTATGGGACCCGGCCACAGGGATGTGACTCTGTTAACTACTAGTTATACTGCATATACGATTAATTTTTTTTGCTAATTGCCATAGTTTGTGCATGCATTATGTTTAGTGGCAGCATTTCTTGCAGGTTTTTCAGTCAGATGGAGGGTGGCCGGGTTGGATGGTGGGCATATAAAGCGCAGTCCCACATGATTTAGGCTACTAAAAGTACTTTGGCTAAATTTGAGAAAAGACTGCGGCTTTTCATTTAATGTTGACGCAGTGAACTCGTCCTGTCTCATGAATCAATTCACTAGTGAATTTTAACCAGGATCATGATCTTTGCTTATGAAAACCAAGTGCATCGAGCGCCTAAATATAACCATAAAAGACGTTTATCACACTCCTTCTGCTTCAAGTTTTATGCATTGCTAGAATGGATGTAGGGAAAA
The DNA here is from genome assembly GCF_017976325.1 of Chelmon rostratus. Classification (NCBI taxonomy): domain Eukaryota; kingdom Metazoa; phylum Chordata; class Actinopteri; order Chaetodontiformes; family Chaetodontidae; genus Chelmon; species Chelmon rostratus. Next base: position 23,691,672 of record NC_055663.1, read on the forward strand.
CAAAAGAATCACATTGTTAATGGGTGTTTTGTTCAGTAGAAACATGAGGCAGTTTATCATGTTGACAAAAAATGTACTTCAGGTGGCACTGCATTTCTCTCAAGATGTATTTGCTATGGTAAATTATCAGTATATATATAAAAGCAGACATTATTTCACTCTAAGGCTCTGATTCTGCAGCACAAAGTCCCAACACTGACAAACTGCATGGACTGAATGAATGTGTAGTGCACAGTTTGCAACACATAAGATATCTAATCATTGCATATTTTTGGTAAATCAGTTTTTATGATTGTCAGGTTGCTTGCCCAGAACCTTAAAGGTGTTTGAGTCACAATTATAGTTGATAGAGAGAAGCTTAAAATTGAGAAGCTGAAAGTAGCAAATATTTTTACGTGACAACTGACAATCATCTTATTTATCCAGCACCAGGTTTCTGATGTATAATCCTTGTTCTGATAGTCCAGTGGGTTTCTATCTGCAGGCATAACCAGAAAACTAATGCTTATCACAAGCACAAGTGCTATTGACCCTTGTGAGAGATGTAATTGCTCATTATGGTAATAGCCGTGTTGCCATATGGTAAACGCCACTACACCCTAAAAAAAAATCTCTCCAATTCTATCTATGGTTAGCAACACCCTATCCTTCATATAATTATATCCAGGAGCCATTATGCACTGTTGTAGTAGGCACAGCCCAGCAAAGGAAACAAATGGCCAGCAACCGCTATTTAAAGCGAAGCTAACCGTGGTTTAACCATGGGTTACGCAAGGAGGTGGTTTGTTTGGCTAGCAGGCACTGTTACCATGGCAATGTTGTTTTAGAGGAACACGGGGTATCCTTGCTTCTGTGTAATAGCACTGTGTGTTCCTCTGTTTCAGTTAACAGCAACATTAGTCAAACTAATATGGATTAGACACCTCTGCAAGAATGTCAGCTTCAGGATATTGTGCATGTGATTTCAGTATTTTCTGTGCAGATCAATAGAATAGGGGCAGCAAAAATCAGGAATCCCAAAGGCCCAAATCTTGCCTGTGCATCTTCGCACGCACATAAAATCTGACCGAACTGCCTCTGATTCATCGGCACAGACAAGTCACAGGACACAAAGTCGTCTGAATGTCTCCAATCTTCCTGCACTTGTGGTCAGCGTGCCTCTCTTCCCCATAGCTTTTCCGGACATGTGTCGCTAGATTGAGACCAAAAGAGGACGGCGAAGAGGAGGAGGAGGAGGAGGAAAGGGAAAGAAAAGACAACAGGGTAATTCATTCAGCCGCCTGTGAAAGAGAGGAAGACTCAGTTTCCTCGGAGCATTATAAATACAAGCGCAGTCAGTCATCAAATTATAGCCATCTGCATTGGCCTGAGACCAGGATTCTGCTCGACGCACAATAAAGTAGTGTGAGGAGGGGTGTGGCAGCTAAAGGGGATCAGAGACTGTCCTCTTAGGTGGTTAAACCTCCACACACGGGCTGACACCAAGTGTGGGAGCAGCTTCACAGCTCCAGCTCACACTCTTAAGAAGCAGGGATGATCGTTTGCAGATAATGATGCCTTGCCTTGTCAGCGAAATCACCTCTATGAGATCCCATCTACAGCCCAAGTCTCTGCAGCTGAGCGTTATGTTGCAGTAGAGACCGGGAGACTTATGATGCACATTGTCATTCTCAAAAGCCCTTCGTGATTATGTTTTTCTCTCATCCTGTAGGTGAGATTCCCTTTTTGCATACCTGTTAGACACAAGCAAGGGCACAGAGACAAAAGTAGTGTCACGGAGCGAGGCATTTGAACAGATAGCATATTGAAAATGTGCTTTTCCTACATGAAGCCTATTCTCTGCCTGAGCTTTGCACAGCTTAGCTGGGGAACTAATGAATTCCAGGTCCAGGTACACTGCAGAGGGTGAAGCTATTGTGTGTATCATTAGAAAATGTGCTCCTTTTCCTGAAGGCAACAGCAGCAAGCTGAATTTGAACCAGAAAATCCCCAGGCAGAATTGTCTTGGCATCGCTCTCTCCTTCAGCTTTTTATCCCCATGCTCAGTGAACAATCCAACAAAAGCTCGGGTTTAAGAAGCATGGAGCTCATTGCGATTTTCTTTGTTAATGCAATTGCCTGTAAGAAAAGATTCTGTTCCCCCATTTTTTTTTTCAGTTTCAGCCTGAAGGCTCCTGTGCAATTAGCACTATTCTTTCATTTGGAATACCTTAGCCTTACCAGAAACTCTCTGAACTGTACCATAATAGCCTCCGGCGCAGTCAGTAACAGCTAACGACAATAGCCTCTGAAAAGTGACATTTTGAAAATGAATGATGTGTAACTGTGATAATTCCATTCACTTCAGGAATACAAATGACATTTGCATGTTCAGCTCCATTCTTGTTTTGAATTACTGGAAGGGATCTTGCAGCTTTAGTTTTTTTCTAATTTCCGTCAGTTCATTTGTTCCTATTCACAAAATACGGATTACAAAGTTCAACATGTGTTGATGTCAAAAATAGTTCCATGTGATATTTATTTCTGAGAGCTGCCGCCACGGCGTTTCTTTGTCCGTGCAGTCGCGTATAATCGATCGTCTCTGTGCTCTTGGTCGTGCACTGAGACCGTTCATCACTGACTTTGTTGACGTCCGAGCAGCCTTGGAACCAAAAGCAAATGTCTCTGTGAAATCACAAAAGCATGGGAAGAAAAAGAGCTTTGCTTTGGTCCTTGCTGACATCAAAATGATTGTCTTTGTTCACATTTCCAGCGTTAGTTACAGATCTGGAATCTGGGATGGCGGACAAACGTACCCTTCACCTTCGAAACTGACAGCATGGAATTAATGTAGATGCAACACAGACACAACCTGCCCTTTACAGGAACACACAGACACACACACACATTTTCTGTCACATGGACAGCTTCAAACAGACAACAGTGCTTTTTCCCATGTATAGCTATGAATGTGAACATTAAGTATTGTATTTTTCTCCTCAATTTTCTGACTCCGTCGTGTCTGAGAAGTTATTTTATGAGAGTTTTGTTTTGTGGCATCAGGCCCACCGTCCTGTGAGGCTACTGGATGCTACTGTTGATTTTGAGGGATTATTTTGGTCTCATGATCTCGTAGGAATGTTCTAACTTTGACACAGCAATGTCTCTCTCTGCTTGACGTTTCCAAATAGTGCAAAGCATTAGCATTGTGTTGTCAGAGGACTGCCTTCTACACTGAGTTCCAATGAGTTTCTGTGTCTTGAACTATCACCCCTGTGTGGGCAAGTGGGTAGCTAACGGAAAGCCCCCTTTCTATATCTCTTGACTAAGGCCATGGAAAACCCATGCTGAGGAAACAGGGTCTTGGAGGTGGTCCAGTTTAATTTCAGAGCATGTGCACAGGGAAATAATTGACTTCCTCCATGGTTTACATTTTGTCGATGGCCCCGCAGAGCACAGTCCGAGGCAGGTGGCTGAATTTGCATATCATTGGAAACGAGACAGCTCAAGCCTGGGAAATCCTGCACCCCAAGACTCTATATGCCCAGAAAACCTCCGCAGGGGTAATGAGTGATGTCTCAGTGAGAGAACCCCTTTGAGGCCAGAGGAGCTCCTCTTCAGCCAGGAGCAGCTGGAGGACACCTGATAATATAGAAATCAGTGCAGAGCAAGCTGCACTGTAACGTGAGACTCGTCTAACTGGTTTCTCCAAACTTTCACATTAGAATTCACGGAGTCGCCAGTTGTGGGATGAGTTTATAGCAATGTATGCGGCTGTCTTTTTTTGCATTCTCCCAATGTAGTGAGCCATGTTATTTGACACAATGTAGAAAATGTGAAATGCAAATTGCAAAATCAGGCTGTTTCATTTTTTGCTGCCAGACTTTGGTGAATTTCTGTCTAAATGACCAAAAACTCAAAAGTGGCATTTTCGTCTTTATTCAAAAATGCCCAGTCAAAGGAAATGTTTGATGACGTAGAGTGAAATCACTGACTGCTGCAGTTACATAGCATGTCTTTGATTTATAGGCTAACATGATGCCTCTTTCTTACCTTTATATTTCATATCTCACTCCTCTCAGAATCCTACTTTGGGGACAGCTTCTGCAGTTTACAAGCCTTCCAAGATGTCTCCAGCTTCCACCTGTCGCTACAGATCAAGACGAGTCGGCGGAGTGGGCTGCTGTTATTGGCTGCAGGAATGGAAGACTACCTGTTCCTCGAGCTCCAAAACGGGAAAATACAGGTGAGTGGTCAACAAACTGTGGAGGAGGCTGAAATATTCTTAGACACTGTAAGATAACGTAGGTCAAACATTAATATAAAAAGAAATTAATCTTTAAATTTAAGACTGTTAGAGCATTGTTGCATCATCTTCAGATCTACTTCATACAACAGAGGTTTGCTATGCCGGAAAACAGCTATTTTAGCACTTCAGCACTGTTTTTAAGAGAAACTAGTGATGATACCGAAAGTCAACTCAAAAAGCCGCATTTCCACCAAAAGTACCTGGAATATTTAGCCCCAGGAACTATTTTTCAAGGAAGCCTTTAGACCCATGAAGATGAGGCAAATTAGTCTTCTGAAGCGTGTAAAAGCAGTGGCTGCTTTTTGCACATGTCTATACAACAACAATGACCTGGACTTCATCTTTGTTCCATCTTTCAATTCATTCGTCTTTAGCTCCATGCCGATCTGTTGAAGCACGGTGAACAAAAAACAAACTGGTTTGCATCTGCAGCTTTTTAAAAATGGTGGTTGAAATGAAAAAAGTACTCTTGCCCTTGTTTGGTTCCTGCAGAGATTCTTCTTACCTGGGGAAAGTTCCTGTGGTGGAAACGTGACTAAAGACAGAACAGGAATTAAAAATTACTTTAATAAAAATAAAATGCACACTACAATATGATCACAAAATTCACTCATTAGACGCGATAAGACAATAATGCCTGTCTTTTGTGCTAAGACAGCCGGAGAGAATGGCCTGACATACACAAGCAGATTCAGTGCTAATTTTGAAAGAAAATGAGACAATATTGCTGCTTATTTTCCCCCACAGGAGAAGCAAGTGTGAGAAAAACACTTCAAAAAATAATTAGAGTGCTAAATATGTATGTAAATTCAATGTCAAGGCTAACTGTCTCCATTATTATGAGCTCACTTGTTAATGCACGAGGTGTTCTTCTCTGTTGTTTTGGTAAAAAATAATAAAAAGCAGTGAGAATGCTTTATACAAAAACAATGACATCACTCTTATTATTTCAGTTGGATAATAACATGTTGCTTCATTCTTTTCTTTAATCCCCAAGACATCACAGAGTGTTACTTAAAATGTTGTTCTGACAACCACTCAGCTTCGAGAAGTGTACGTATGACACATTTAATAGGTGCCGCTCTGCAAACAACCTACATTGATTAAATTTCTCTGGCGTCTTCCCTAGTCGTCAGACTGGAAGGAGAACCATGGCATTTTACCTCTATAAGTAATTGCTTGACAGCTTCGAAAAGCAGCAGAATTAGCATCAGGTGTGCTATCACGGAGATTCATACAGATTTTTCCCAGAAAGGACAATATCTCTGCATTTTCAATAGGGGGAATTTTCAGGCTATGTGTAATAAAAGAATATGTTTCCTTTACCTGTTTTCCTCAATCTGTTCCTCCCAGTGATATGAGATGCACTGAGCAAACAGACTTAAGGCTTTACAAAAATCCAATTGCCTTATCTGTCATGCAGGTGTGAGAACACAGAACACGCAAAACACAGATCCCTGATGTTATCAGTGAAACTTCCTGAAACTAGTTAATTTAGAAAAAAAAGCTTTGTCAACACTGTGAGCAGTGTGAGGAATTGTCTGGGGTTGCAGATACACTGCCTAGATCATAAATATTAATATTAGAATAAAAAGAAGCTTAAACTCAAGTGTTTGATGATTATTAGCCCCCATAAATGGTCAGTAAGAGCATCCAGAAATGGTCATGAGCATAGATAAGAGCGTTTGGGTTGGTATTTGTTCATTTAAGAGAGTTTCTTCTTCATTAATATTGACATTACTGTACAGTTCTTGCTCACTAAATTTGGGGTTCCCTTTAATCATAAGCCCTCAACCCTATCCATGTGCTAGCCTATCAAATAAGCATGTATAAACCTCATATATTTACAAAATGTTCTCTAAGATTTCAAATTAAATGTTTCTATGCTCCCACAGGCACGGATGAATATGGGAGCTGGCGAGGTGACCCTGTCCTCTTCCCAAGGAGTACAGCTGAACAACCTGCTGGACCACAAAATCTCACTCACACTGCAAGATGGCAAATTCACCATGACAATTGACGAGCTCTTCCCAACATATGTTCCTGTGAATGACGACGGAGAACAGCTCAATATTGACCTGGGCATTTGGCTTGGAGGAACAGGAGACCTGGATGCTCCCTACCTCAGCAATGCCATTCCCCCATTCCGTGGCTGCATGACTCAGGTCAAGTTTGAGTCCCATCAGTTTGACATCCTCAGCACGGCATTTAAACAATGCCACGACACGAAGGAATCCTGCAGCAGTGAGTTTGAGGCAGGTGATGGGGAGGCAATTAGTTTCAGCACTCCTGATTCCTTTGTGTCCTTCCCCACCTGGAGCGGGGCTAGTGGTGCTCCAAGGGTCTTAGAGCTCCTGATGAAAACCACCATTGAGGATGCGTTACTTGTTTTCCACCCTGGTCGAGATTCAGACTTCGTTGCTATTGGTGTTGTGAAAGGCTATCTCAAAGGTCTGCTGGACCTCGGTAGTGGCATCATGGTACTGGACAATACCCAGGTGCAGCTGGATGATGATCAGTGGCATAGAGTTAAGGTTCAGATCAGTCAGGAGTCTTTCGTCATTAATATAGACAGCCAGTCTTCCTCCCTCTCTCTTGACTCGTCACAAAAATTGGACTTGGTTGGAAACTTGTATTTAGGAGGCATCCAGGGGAAAATGAAGGATGTCTTTCGTGAAAGCGGGTCCTTAAATCGTGCAGAGGAGGAAATAACAGCAGAATCCTTCATTGGTTGCTTGGGGGAAATCAAAGTAAATCAGAAGGATAGAAGCCTGCAGGATGCTTTAGTGACCAAAGATGTTCACGTTAAATGTGAAGGAGAGGACTATGACTATTCAAGTTACTATGACATAGACTCAACCACAACTTCTCCACCTGTCCGCATCCGATTTGTGGATATGGACTTCAACGAACAGCACTGTTACCCAACAGAGGACACCCCAGAGATATTCAAAAATGTAAGAAAACTTCTTGATGTCTCCCCATTGCTTGTGCCTGAAGGAGGAGAAGCTGTACTTGAGATCGGCAACCTAAACCCTACATTTGACCTCAGTGCTGCGGGGATGCGTCAGTCAGAGATCATCTTTACGCTCCAGAATGATCCCTGGTATGGCTTGGTTGATGTGAACACTAACACAAGACGCACGCAAAAGTTCACTCTTCTCGATGTTGTCAATAAGAAAATCAAGTATATGCACGATGGAAATGAGAGGCATGCAGATCAAATCCAGCTACAGGTGGTTGCTCATAGCAACAGCTACCTTCCAGAATGTTTAAAAACTCCTCACGAGTATGTCGTCCCGGTTGAAATTCTTCCAGTCAATGATATACCACAACTCGGTGGAGGAGAAATCACCATTACAGAAAATGGCAGGACTCGTTTGAGTCCCAGCCTTATTAAAATCACAGATTCTGACACCCGCTGTGATGAATTAGTAGTAACTGTAACCTCAGAGCCTTCCATGGAGGTTGGTTACTTAGAAAATGGTCTGCGGCCAGGAAGACGCATCTCAGAGTTCACTTGCAAGGAGTTGAAAGATGGAAATATCTATTTTGTACACAGAGGGGGCAGTGCTGCTGGAATCACCTTGGAGGTGTCTGATGGACAGTCAGTAAGTCATTCAAGTACTTTTAAGTTTTCTGTGACACAGCCGCATATGACTGTTGTCACCAACACTGGACTTCTCTTGTCTCAAGGAAGCAATGCGTCTATAGGTGTTCAAAATCTGGCTGTCCTCGCTCATCCTCGTAATGGGGATGTGATGTATAACATCACACAGCCTCTGATATTTGGTGAACTACAGATAATGACAAGTGATGGAATGTACAAGCAGGTTACAACTTTCCATCAATCCGATCTGGATCAGGGCCACCTTAGATATGTCAGCACAGACTCTAGTGACCAGGAGGATGTTGTGGTCGACCGGATTCAGTTCAATGTCCACTTGGGACAGTTCACCCTCTGGAACAACACCTTCTTAGTCAAGATCACCCCTGCACAAGTGAAAGTTTCGAACCTGGTTGCACTTGAGATGCAGGCCGGAGAAGAGCAAACAATCTCACTCACGGAGCTTCAAGTGGAAGTGAACGGGAAAAACCCAGATCCACAAACTATAAAATACATCCTTGTCAAGCCTCCAACACTCGGTAGTCTCCAGCTGTTAGACAGAGAGTTGACTGAGGGAGACATCTTCACACAGAAGGACATTCTGGACAGTACTGTTAGCTACAGGGTGCGTGTGCAAAGAGCTGTGGATAGCAGAGACCAGTTCCAGTTCAAAGTCCTTGCTGATAATCAGTACTCCCCTCTATACACCTTCCCCATTAACATCCTTGCCAATGCAGATGCTCCTGTTTTGACCAATGAGCGGCTGGTTGTCTTGCAGGGTGGTGAAAATACTCTCAACAAAAACTATCTTTGGATGCATTCTTCAGGTTCGACAGATTTTGTGTACCAGGTCACGCGAGAGCCAAAGCATGGCAGACTGATAAGGGACTCCCCACCTGGACAGCCTAGATTTGATGGGGCAATAAGAGTATTCAGCAATGAAGACCTCCAGCTTGACAGGCTTATTTACAAGCATGATGGATCCAAGACGAGCAGTGATGAATTCCTTTTTTCTACATTTGATCAAGCAGCAGATAGTTCAGACAATCATGAAGTTGTGAATGGTGTTTTCAGAATTTCGATCCAATCCAAGAACGAGCATGCTCCTGTGAGGGTTGTGGATAAAGTCTTCAACGTAGTCCGCCACGGTCAGCGTCTGCTAACAACTGATGTCATCCAGTTTAAGGATGACGACTCAGGTTTCAATGACACCCAAATCGTCTACGCCCGTGAGGGAATCCTCTCAGGCAATATCGTCTCCACGTCTAATCCCACACAGCCCCTTTTCCGTTTCACACAAGCGGACCTGCGAGATAAAAAGATCCTCTTCATTCACCATGGGGCCGACCGGGAACGCTTCTCACTGCAGGTGTCAGATGGTTTCCACAAGACCACCACGCTGCTTCAGATCCAGGCAGGTGAGCCCTACCTGCGAGTAGTAAACAACACAATCATTGTCATCGACCATGGAAGCACCAAGACCCTTAACACCACCCTGTTGAGCGCTGACTCCAATATGGACATCAGAGACGACAGCGAGATCAAGTTCCAGGTCACATCACCAGCCAGCGACGGCAGGATTATCGTGAGCGGGATTGAGGCTTCAGTGTTCACCCAGGAGGACCTGAAAAAAGGCGTTGTGTCATATGAGCATAATTATGAGAGTTTGAGGTCCAAGGACTCCTTCAGCTTCACCGTCCAAGCAAGAGGACATTCTGAAGAGGGCACATTCAGGATTAAAATATTCAAGCAAGGTTACCTCTCTGAGCCTGAGGTGATAACCAATGAGGTCATCATTTCCTATGAGGGAGAGCACACCATAATCAACCAGGGTAATCTCAAGGTAAGCTTTACTGACTCTGTAATTACAGCATGTCGAGCTTAAGTGGCGTTTTTTGACTAACTGGAAGACTTTGACTTTGCATTTCTTTTGCTGACATTTAATCCATAAAGCACGCATTTGCTTATCCAACGAGACAGCATATTTAGACAGTTTGGCACTGATTATGTGTTTCTCTTTTTCCAGTTTATTTTCTCTTTGTGAAGACAATCTTTCACATGACTCATTCAAGCATACTGCCCTGTTTTGTAACTCTGTCTCTAATCTACAATATAACCACATGAAAGCAGGGCAAAATACGACTGTAAAGTTACTGCTTTTAATCTAGTTTATGTACTAAATTACAGTCTATTAAGTGTGGAAAACAGAGCACTAAGTATCCCCTGAGGAGCTTCCTGAAGCCCACTGTAGTTTATAAGATGAGCTTGCCTGCACTTCATCTTCAGTGTAATTAATGAGGTTTAAATTGTCGGCCCATCCATAACATATTCTCTGTATATACTGTACGGCTTGATTTTTAAAATGATGAGAGATTTCTGAAGGTAAAATGTTCTTTCTTTTAACCTTTAATTTCACCATAGTGCACACATTTTAAATCAGCACTATCAACCAGAGAATAACATAGACACCCAGTACACATACTACTGAAATATGTATTGAACAAAGCTTTGACAGAATGGCCTTTACAAGAGGTAAAATATTGACTTTTTGCTTCTGGGAGCTTTTCCAATGCGTGTCCTTACTATGAAATGGAAAGTAGCATGATCTTCTGAAATACTGTCAAATGCAAGCATGATTGCTCAACACTTAGGCTCCAGAGTTTATTAAATCTTTTCAAAGTGGGATGACCATAAATCTGCCTGTGTGTAAATCTGCAGCATGACTTTAAATCCTGCCAGAAATCACAAATGTGTTTTTTAAGTCAGCATTCACACACATTCTCAGTGTCCCAATTAGATGATGTATGCCATGCTCATACCATTAGGTTTAAACTGCACTGAAGTTGACTGTGATCTGTTTGGGTATTTAGTATACAACAAAATAATGTAGCATATTCACATTAACTTACAATATAGTCCTTGTACTAAAAGGAAATGATAAAAGGTGTCCAAAATCCAGATGTCCAATATGACTCCAAACTTTGAAACGCTGCTGCCAATTTTAAGTGAAAACTCTTTTTCAGTTTTATTTGATTTGTTTTACCAAATGTCACTGGAACAGTTACGCAACAGTCTGCTATTTTTGTCAGCTGGGAGTAGTTCCTCTGTTTCCATGTTGTATTACATTGGAAGAAAACAGTCTCTACCTTCACCATACTCCAAAAGTCAAGCAATTTGAGTATGTCTGCTGCATTTCAACGTGTATGTGATTAGTGAGAAAGCTTAGTTGTTTCAAAACACAAAAGTGACGATATATTAACCATGTACCTTTACCTTTTAGGTGGATCAAGCTGATATTCTGCCCACAGAAATGGTGTTCACCATTAAAGAGCCTCCTCGTCTCGGCCATGTGGTCAAGATGACGAACAGCTCAGACAGCACCGCCTCACCTGTCCTCGACTACATTCACTCCTTCACCCAAGAGGACATTGATCAGGGGCGCATTCTCTATGTGTCTGCATCCATCCAGGTTTACTGTCGTTTAATTTATTCTGTCGTAATAAATCATATGAGGCGTCTCGTTCCCTTTCATATTCACACTGAGAGTAAAACGAGACGAAAGACAGCCTCAGCCTCTGATGTGTCCAAGGTGCAAGGCTTATCTTTAATATATCAATAACTTATCCATTTCTTTCAGGGAAATGATGCCTTCACAGTCGATGTCAGTAATGGCTTTACAACAGTGGAGGACCTGCACGTTTCTGTGAACGTCGTGCCCCGGCTCATCCCCATCCAGACCTTCAACTTTACAGTGAAGGAAGGCATCAGCAGGGCAATCAACGCAGAGATCGTCAACATCTCACATCCCTTCTACAGCTCAGCAAACATCGACTTTATTGTGGAGGAGTCACCGCAGCACGGGGACATCCGCTACCTGGATGGAGACGAACTTACTTACTTTACATGGGAAGAGGTACGTAGTGGTATGACGACAGAAGTCTAGAAATTAGAAAGTCAGATATTCCAACAAACACAGAGCTCTAAATCATACCTCCCTGCCTCCTCGCTCAAATAATACTTCATTTAAACTTCAAACTTTAGTATGATCTCTTCCTTCATAGAAGTAGCAGCCATTGCCCCAACATAATTAAAAATGTGCCTCTCTTTTTTTCATCCTCGTTATCATCTGCTCACAAATTCATGCATCAAATTCGTGACTGAAACTGTGTAACCTGTAAGTATGCACTGCGAATGTGATGTTGTATGACCTTGCTATTGTTGCTTTGTGCATGCGGGTCAGTTCAGGACAGTGACCAGTTCACACTGGAATCTGATATTGGCCACATTTAAAAAAAACAATATGAACAGCCAAATAAGAATCAAAATCAAGTGAGTTTCATTGCTTGCTAATTTGGGACCATTCTATGCGAGTGTCTTATTAGCTGCTAAGAGAGGCAATTGGCTTCTTGCCTTTGCCGAATGATCCAGCTCTTGTCCTCTATATGCCTTATTTTGAAGTGCATTATTTTCTGTCCCAGTTTCTGTAATTCCATTCATTTCACATGCATTTCGGAAATATTTGCTGCACCAGCACCATCAGAAACTAGCAGGAGTATCTGCAGAAACATGATCATCATCCTAAATCCTTAAGAATTGTGTTTTTTCCTTTGGTTTCCCTCACTGTTTCCAAAGTTTCACTCTAAATTCTAAGATTTTTTTGTCCTGCTTATTGACAGAAGGAGGCCTTATAAAATGAAACTTAAGACTTTTATTTCCCAAATTGTTAACATGTGTACCACTATCTGACATGTGATCCCCTAACATTTTAAGGGTAATTTTAAAGGAAGAGTGTCCATACAAAGCACCTAGATTTCATTCAGCCAAAAGATTCTTATATTTTTGTCAGTGTGGTACCCAAAACTTCCCAGAAGACTGAAAAACCCAATAATCCATATTTTATCCGGTCTTAATAACTCCAGGGAGTATAAGACTAGATCATGGTGGTTGTTCAAGAGGATTACCACAGCAAAGCGTCACCATGGAACTTTCCCCAGTTACTACTCAGAGCTGTTTTGGATTTGTTGTGTTGTACCAGATAGAGAGAGGAGGGGGAATCTGGGAGCTGCTGCAGCACAGTTATCTGGTCTCCCTCCATGTGGTTCAGAGGGCCCCAGCTTTAGGAAAATATTAAAAATGCATGACTTGTTACCAGTGGAAAAACCTCATACATTCTGAGGACCACATAGTTTAGTGGAGCTAGTTAGACCCATATCTTATAGCTCCTACATCTCGCCCTGGTCTGCCTCTGCTCCCCTCTATTTTGCTGAACCATTGTGGAAAAACTGACGATGCCTTTGGACCGCCTGAAGCCAAAATAAACTGGCCCGGTATGTTCCTATAATAATGTGTGAGTGCACACAAAACTCCCGCGCTTTGCTACTGCCAGACTCACTCGTACTGTCTCTCAAAGATCCCAGTGTGCAGCTTGAATAGGTCTAGTGCAAAGCAGTGATTACTTTGGTAGCAGAGAGGCAAAAATGAACATAGATATCATCGTCTGCCACTATGGAAATGTCAAAGAGACCAAAAAAAAACGTCTTTTTATACTGCTTCTTGGAGACTTTTTTATGTGTGCACTGTGTGTACTCGTTTTCTGCTTTCTTTTACTGTACTATACCCAGAGAAAGAAACAAAGTCAGTTCTCCAAAATCAGTACCACATTGACGAATAAATATCCAAGCCTCAGTCTGCTCATCATTTAAACCAGACTGTAATTGTTTCAAAATGAAAGTCGGATGTGTTTTGTGCTTTTTCTGTCTTGAGTTTCTTTTTTTTAAGTTTAATGCTGTTTCACGCTCTACTGGGCAAGTCCCCCCCATCCCTGGGAATGGGCACTGGACTTACTAGTGTGCGTAGTAAGTCATCAATTGTGGTGGTTCACTGAGGTTATGTAAGCGTACAGTAACATGGGGGGTGAACAGTGAGAAAAACTGAAAGCCTCTAATGCGGAAGATCTATCGGAAAACCAGCCGCAAGAATGCAAAGTGCCATGTGGCCCAGATGTGTCACATCTGAGTGAGACGATGTACGGCTAACCTCGGCAGTGACTATGATTTACTCTGGCTTTGAACAATTAAGGAAGTACACAACATATGCAATGTTGAGTAGAGTCCAACTTGGGGAAATATAGGAAATAAAGGAAATCTGAGGCCCTAATACACCTTTGCTTTAATCAGGTTCAGCTCTCCATCGGGTCCCAATTAGGTCTGTGGAAAGCTATTATGGTCCACACAGGCATCTTTATTTTGAACAAAGTACACAGTGTTTTCTGAACAAAGTGAGCAAGCCTCTACGGTTTATATTACTAATTTTCCAAAAAACAGTAGGCACACAGAGCCTGAGATTTTACATCAATCAAACCTGAAACTAAAATAAATTATGCAGCGAGTATGAAATATTGACACCCGCATCAGTCTTCCTCAGAGCAAATCTGAAGGCCTCGTGTCCAACAGCCACCCACTGTTTATTGTCCCAGAGCAGACTGATTGTCTCGCCGACTTTCCCCGATCAGTAATGATGATGGGGGTTGTTATTCCAGAGGGATGCCAGTCATATGGGATCCATTTGGCACTTCCTGCTCTCTGAAGCAGGTCCTCGCATCGCGGCAGCTTGCTGGCTTTCGTCGAGTCAAAGTTCCGACTGTCCTCTTTGCAGAGGGGGAACCCTGGATCTCTGCAAATTTGTCAAAAAGCATCAAACATTAGTTTGTTTGATCGCGTGACAAACACAGGATGCTGGGCGCTGAGAGTCCTCGTCTGTATACAGAAAGTCAACAGAGCTGGCTTGGCCCCGGCCGCAGGTGCTGTTTTCTATCTGGCTCACTTGACACTGGATGACTGATTCCTTTGTGCATCTGTTTTCCCTCAAGGTTTCATCCCACAAGGGACATTTTCCTTGTTCCTGTGCTGCTCCCAGACTTTAAGACCTGATTATAGCTTTTATCTCACAACTTTGAGAACATGCTGTATATGATCTGCTTTGGACGACAAAAGATATGGTGTGTATTCGACAGAGATATAAGCCCTTAAACAGAGACCCTAATGGAAAAGTTTGATAATTTTGGAAGATCAAGATCATCATCAATATCACTCTCGTATCTGTCTGTTAAATATGAGGCTACAGTCAGGAGGCAGTTAGCTTAGCATAAAGACTGGAAACAAGCTGAAACAGCCAGAAATATATATATGGGATGGGAAGGGGTACATGGAAAATGGATACTCAAGAGATTTACTGCTTTCTATAAAGTTGGGGGACTCACAAGAGGCAGATGAAGCCTAGATTTTCTGGCTGTTAGTCTCTAGTGTGAGTCAAGGTTCAAACCCTGGATCCTACCTTTCCCATGATGCAACTGACAGCATGTTTTTGTTAGGTGCTCCCTCTCCAGTAAACGGCCACATGTTTCAGACCCCGCTTCTTAACTCAGGCTTTCTGTTTGTAGTCTTCAAGCCAATGCTGAGATAATCAGGTCCTCCAGAGCCACAGAAGACATCATGCAACTGTTTTCACAGGCTGAGTAGAGCTCTAAAGCATCAGAAAATGAAGAAAAGTTATCAGGGTATCGGAGGAAGGGCAGCTATCTGAGAGAAAACCTGTGTTTCTTTCGTTCTAATCTGAGTTAATCCAGTTTAACATGATATCGTGGCCTCATGCGGCCTCAGTGTCCTTTGGATATGTGAGTTACAGCCACATTCTAAAAATGTAATCCACCTTTTAGGCCCCCCCAGAGCCTCTTCCTATTTTATGATGTTTCCTGCCATTCAGGTCTGATTCAGAACAGAGTGACAACTGGATCCTTTTCTGTCTTCTCCAGGTGAAACTTGGACACATCTACTACATGCATGACAGCACCGAGAGCACAGAGGACAGCTTCACACTCTCCGCCTCGGCTTATGAGATTGACCGCCGGAGCCTCCCTGTCACCATCTCAGTGACTGTCATCCCAGTCAACGACGAGCCGCCGAGACTGACGCGTAACACAGGACTGGAGGTAACGTTTTGCTCTTTGAACGAGCATTTGCTCTCACTTTGGGCTTTCCTCCAACATACTCGACGGTGAACTGGATGGAAATATATATATATATAAACTTTTAGCTCGTTGGATACTTTTTTCCTTTAGCGTGTTTCAGCTGATGAGAATTCAAGCTGACTTTAACCGTCACTTTGTGTGAGGCAGGAAAGAACAGCCTTGTTATTGCAAAACAAGGGAATGAGCATTTTATAGTAAGAAGATGAAACTATGGAGAAAATAAGTGGCTTCCCTGCAGCTTTATGTCAGATCCAGTGTTCAGCTGAGTTCATGTTGCCTTTGTGGATAGCTTTGCCTTCTTTCCTGTAATATGGAAGTAAGAACTAGTCCAGCTTGTGAATGTGATTGACAGGTTGTGGGCAGTCCCAGCTGTTCCACACTTTGCATGATCAGTCTGCTGCCCACAGCCACAACAGATAAGTGGCTTTATAATGGTTGTTGATGAGATTCTGACATGTTTGAAAAGGGGTCATTTTCTAAAAACTGCTTCCTTTTTCTCGGTAGTGGGATGATGGCGAACATTGTACTTTTTACTTCACTACATTTGTCTAACAGCTTTAGTTACTAGTTACTTCTCAGATTAATAATGTTCATAATCATCCTCCCCAGTGAAAACTATGTATTTCCCAACTTGGTGATTCTGAATTTGATGTTTGTGATAAACTGGAGGATTGGGTGCCGAGAAAATTCAACTTTTTCAGCTAAATCAAGTATTTAAAGGTCCAGTGTCAAGGAGTTAAGAAGATTTATTAGCAGAAATGGAAAATAATATTCATAATTATGTTTTCAGTAGTGTATAATTACCTCGAATTAAGAACTGCTGTGTTTTAAATGTTTAAATGAGCTTGTTATATCTATAGAGGGTGTGGGTCTACTTCCATTTCTACAGGAGCCTTGAATGGACAAACCAAACACTGGTTTTCGAGAGTGCTCACCGGACAGCAACAGTACAAACATTTGATGATCTTATAGAATATGATGCATTGCTGTAGATTAAGCTGACTGACATGATGAATTTAGCGCAACCTTAAACATCTACAGCAGTAAAATGCAAAATACGTGTGAATGCAGCAGCAATATTAATCCTCATATATAATGATAAAACACTGACAGGGACCATTTTACTCTACAATGAGCAAGTTTACTTCTTTGAGTAAATTTTGCTGATGAGACTTGCATACTTTTACTTCAGTCAGGCTTTGAATGCAGGACTTATTTTCACAGCATGAGCATGTAATAGTGTTTACTCACTAATTTAAAGTTCGAAGAGATGCAAACACACAAAAGGTCCTGTGCTGTGAGGGATACTTCACATCGGAGGTTAAAGTTGATATAAAATCAAAGTTTTAAGAATTAATGGATTCTGAACTCGGAGTGAACTCTGTAGTAATGCCTGCTCTTTCTCACATCTATACTGGACTGCTCCAGCAGTTGCAGTCCGGTGTCATGAATCCTGTATGAACTGAGAATTAAATTCACTTCATGCAGCAGGTTTAATAAATGCAGAGAATTTTCACTTCGACGCAGAAGGATGCCGGCCTCGCAGAGGATGAGGCGTGCTGCGTCAGTACAGCAGTGGCCTCCACAGCATATTTGTTTTTATAAAGAGCCATAAAATAGAAGTGAATTAGCATATTCGCAGCTTGACTGCTCCAAAATGTGGCAAGTGAATCATGTAAGCCACATAAGTATACAAGGGCAGTGATTCACTACTGTATGCACTCAATGCAGAGCAAGCAGAATTTCGACTGTACAGTGTAAGTGTGCATTTTAATGCAGGCGCAAATGTGCAGAACCACCAGTATAATTTATCACAATGCAACTATATTAAAAGATAGTTAATGGCTTTTCCTTATTTGCCATCCCTGATTAACACAGTCATGTTATTTCATTTAAACTCAGCTTTTAATTATTTATGTGTTTGCATTCCGCAATGAAGGTCAAGTGAAAATTAAAATTAGAAGTTTTCAATGGTTTAATGTAAAAAATGACAGACTGCAAACCACGTTATTAAGTCAAATAGACAGCGTTTCAGTCCCAGTCGGATAACACGCTCATACATGCACCGGCAGGCTCTACAGTGAAAGGTGTGGTGGCAATTTAGTAAGTGCACAATGAATCAAAATAATATATTCAAGCTATCAATCCCAAACTAGTAAAACTACTAGAAAACTCTATTTCCTAACACACATTAAGATACATCCATGTTTTGATCAAGAAGTAAATATCTCCATGTCATGTGCTTAACACTCCTTCTAGTGTTAGACTGTGCTATTACATTTCCCACATAGCAGATAAATCTCGCTTATATTTCTTTTTAACTACTGATGCAATCATCCAGTCACAATAATTACTGTTTCCTGTAAAAAGAAAGATGTTTACTCCACAGCATCTTTATTTAATTGAATCTCCGGTAGGCAGTAGCAGCGTGTGTTTGTGACACACTTTCAAACTGATTTACAGAACTCATGAAAGAAAAGTTTGGAGGCATCAATGAAGTGGATTCTACTGTAAGAGTAGGCAGGCAGTTGGAAAAAGCCAGCAATAATCAGCTCACAGAACTGGAAACCAAGTGTGTCATTCAGCCCTCCCTGCTCTGCCTGCGGCTACGCGTCTCCCTGGCAACCCGTATTTTTGGAAAACCAAGATGGTCGACGAGACCACGGCTTTGTGGCAGAGTGAGGGCGGCATCCAATGCCTGTGCCTCCTCTGCTGCGGCTGCAGAATCTAACACAATGATATGTGGACGTCTCTCCACGCAGAGTCGGGGCTGACCCAGCGGCACTCGGATTGATTCGAAGCAGGAAGTGTGTGTGTGTGTGTGTGTGTGCGTGTGTGTGTGCGTGCAGTGACCTCTGCAGCAGATGATCTGACACGATGGCTAACATGGCCGTGATCCTAGTCTGTTCAAGCTCACCATTGATCCCATTTGGCCCGGTCTATAGGATACAGCTGGTCTCGATTAGGGTTTACGCTGTCACTGTCTGGTTCTGCTCGACTTTGCTCTGGATAGTTTTCCCTCTGGGTCAGTCTGACTTAAACTTTCTAGCTTCTTATTCTTCTATCTATCTTTCTACCAATCCGATTCCAAAAAAGTTGGAACACTGGGGCAATTTGTGACATCTACCCAACTGAAAACAGAACAAAGACAATATATTTAATGTTTGACCTCATCAGCGTCATTGATTTTTGTAAATATCTGCTTATTCTGAATTTGATGCAGCAATATCTTTAAAATAAGTTGGGACATGAGCAACAAAAGACTGGGAACGTTGTGGAGCGCTCCAAAAACACCTGTTTGGAACATTCCACAGGTAATTAGGTTGATTGGTAACAGGTGATAGTATCATGATTGGGTATGAAAGGAGCATCCTGGAAAGGCTCAGTCGCTCACAAGCGAGGATGGAGTGAGCTTCACCACTTTGTGAACACATGATTGTATAAAGGAGATTACTGCATGGGCTCAGGAACACGTCACAAAACCGTAGTCAGTAAACACAGCTCATTTGCAAATGATTGGATTCTGTTGCATTGAGTTTATTTACATTTTAAACAGCGTCCCATCTGTGGGATCTATCCTTCTCTTCGTATCTGTATTTCTGCCATCGCCCTCTCTCTGTCACATTTTTGCAGGACTGCATAACCAGTGGAACACTTTTGCATTGAATGCCAGCCTTATCCCCTTCGCTATTTGCAAACATGAGGAGTGAGTGACAGATGAAGTACGGTATTTGCGTTTTATCTCTCATCAAAACCCAGAGCAGGAGAAGCGTTACACCTGATAGGTATTTGGGTGGTTAATCTGTTCCTCGCGGAGAAATGCCATAGCTGCAGACGGGGAACTGAAATCAAAATGGAACACCACCTCTCTTTTCTTCATGGCCACAGACTACAGCTTTGGCTTTGGCAATCATCTTTTTTGTTGTTGTTGTTGTTTCACCTTTACTTCCCCGCTCCCCAATCTAGACTTATAAACACGCCCTGTTGTCCTCTATACTTAAACCAGCCAAGATTTCAGATGGCTAAGCAGTGAGGGATTCAGCTTCAGATGTCTGGCGCCCCTCAGAGTCTCAAACGTTTAGGAGAGGGTGGTATCCTGTTGAGTCATCAGCAAACTGAGTTGTTTGCCTGTGGCCTGTATCAGCCATTGTGTCTGATCAAATTAAATTTGCAGCCAGTCCTCTTAGGTGCTAAATGCATTGATTGTTATATAAACCAGTCATTTGCAAGGCCATTTTCAGATTACCTGCCCTACATTGCCTGGTGCATTGCTGGGATGTGGAGTGGGTCGATGTCGCCATCTAGTGTCAGGGAGTGGGGTTTACACTGTAAAAAAATCAGAACGAGTACTGATGATATTTTGAATCCAGTGATGTGATCTCATTTTAAATATTTCCACTTTTTTATATTCAGTATTTAAATTCTGCTTCCTGTCTGGGGACTATTTGATATTTCCTCCAGTGAAAGTGCTGTGCAGAGTTGCATTTCAGCACAATAGCTCATCGGTGTTGCATGCATGGTGATTATTATCGTCTTCATCATGGACGTCAGAAGCCAGTATAGTCTTTTGTGTCAAAAGCGAAGCACTGACTCACCTCAGCTGCTCAGTGAGATTCATTGCCGAAGGCTCAGTTCACATTTCCTGTTAAAAACTGCACGATTGGTTTGGAAACACTGGAAACAAGACAAAACAAAAACAAAACAGTCAGAGGTCTTTTATTGTCACTTCAATGTGTCTGTCCCACAGATCAAACCGTTTGTCTACCTAAGAGGCAGTTAAGTTGTAATTTGGTGTATTTTTTAACCTTTAACTTGTACTTAAAATAATCCAAATTATTGCACCTTTCCAACAGAGCATTTCTCTTGTGCATATGTGTTCAGACTTTTTGGTGCTTCAGGTTGAACACTGAACTGGAAAATACTCCTTTTTGATTTCGGCTCTCCATCTAGAACAAATTTCAGCATACCCCGAAGTTCAGAAAGTGATTTGACACCTCCAGCAAATCCCTTTGTCGACCTCCTGTGGTTTAACTTCTCATCTTCCTGCAGTGATGTACAGAAGTACTCCAGGACTGCATGATATCAGTGGAAGTGGTAGCAGGTGCTACAAAGCACACTTCTGACCACACCAATCAGGGATGCTGCATTGTGGTCAAAGGTGAAACAGGCTTGGAACTTTCAACTGGAGACGACAGCAAAAAAATTGCCTTTCAGCCCCATGTGAAGTTACTCTTTAAAGCCTGATTGCAGTTGGGCTTCGTCTCAGGAATCTGAGTTGCATTTAATGGTGATGCCCTATGATGAGGTTACTATAAACAGATGACACCATGGTCGAGATGGAAACAAAATTCAGGCCATATTTCTATATTTTCAGGACATTGTTCCCACCCTCCTCTAAAAATAAACCAGCGAGGGCATTAGCTCTGTTAGTAGTTATGGAAGAATAACGGTGGGGTATTGTAACACTCGTTTTTACCTGCAAAAATGCTCCTTAATGCTGAGAAATTGGCGTTGTGGGTGGTGCTATTATCAGCTAAGTCATCTCTGCATATCATGTCCAGAGCTACCAGAAGTGCTATCAGCCTCTTATGTCTCTCTCAATAGGGGGGGAGGGATACAGCAGAGGGAAGGGAAAGCATAGAGCATCTGTCTCATCCATGGTGCATGGCGGATAGTGGGTGTTCTGCCTTAAGGCAAACAAATCCACTTCCACCTTTCCTACGGAGTCCAGATTCAGCTCAGACTTTTTTGGGTTCAGCCTCCACTCCCACACCAGGGGCGTGCCCCCGGACAAACTACCCGGCTGTGCTCTCTGCAGGCCTGAGATGTAAAAATGCCCAGAGGAGGTAGACATTCTCCAAAGCCTGATATCACAGCTCCTCTGCAGGCTTCAACAGCAGGGTGGATAAAATGCTGTTTGTTGACGCACGCTCACGTGATGCAGTTGTCAGTTCAAGCTGAAATGTGCTTGGAACCTATCGGCGGCTTGAAGTGAGGCAGAACAATCGCTTCCAGTAGGATGACGTGACATTCTTCCTCTGAAGGTGACGCGCCACCTACCGAGCTCATCCAGGCGGATCAGCCCCATTCTGTCACAGAGGTATCTGACACATGAAGGGGTTTTGATCCGTTGGACAAGATTCTCTGATAGTCCCTCATGGCCACCAGACCCAGTCGCAGTCTGGTAAACAGTCTCTGCAGGGATCTCGTGCAGCAGTCGTGGTGGAACCACAGGGTGCAGGAGTGTCGGACTCGGCGGGTATAAAGAAGACGGGCCTCATGGGAGCAGGGCCCACTAAAGATACTAGAATGAATAGCTGTGGGTTTAGGGATGGGCCCTATAGAGAATTAGGGTCCAGAATCTTGTGCTACACCCCTGACGGGATGAGCTTCCAGCTTCTGGTATCGCCTCCAAGCTCCAAATTTAGCCACCTGCTTACATCCAAACATCAGCACCCTGGCACCCGAGGCTGCCCTTTAAACACTGAAATGACTGTTTTCAGGGCAGGCAGAGCTAAATACACATTTGAATGTAGTCATTCAAATGCTGATAAAACAATAGTTGTTTGCAACTTTGACTGTAAAAATGCCAACCTTTCAACCAGATTTAGTCTGGTTTTAACCTAGACTTACATACTCCTCTGCTATTAATCATACCACTGTCACTTCGTCCCATAATTTTGACTTAAATTGTTCTTGTAATTCCTATTTTTACTTCTGTTTTTCCATCTACTTCCAAGTATTTATTTTCTTTTCTCCATTCGTCTGCACTCATTTCTGTCCGTGTTGTCACAACAACCAAATTTCCCCTCGGGGGGATCAATAGAGGCTTATTTTATCTTATATTATCCTATTTTAGACATCCAGACACCGTTTTGATGTGCAAATCATCGAATCAGTGCTCTTCCTGTCTCAACAATGGAGTCCATGATTGTCTCATTAGAAGATCCTCATCTGATTTCTGCTGGAAAGCAAAACAGCAGATTTACTGCGGCCACAAAGTGCAAAACAAAGTCTTCTCAGTTATTTTTAATGATGTAACATTGCCTGACATGTGAAATGTTTTCCAAACATTTTAACTGCTTTGCGTATTGCTGGTTTTTGTCTCTCTTGTGTTTCTTTTGCATGTAAACTCAGCACACACATGCAGTTCAGAGTCTTTGAGTCTTCATAAAAGGTCAAAGACAAACGTCCTCGCAGTTAACTGCACTGTGTAGCAGCAGGAACGGTGCTATAAACACGAGCAGCACTGTTGATTTCACTTCAGCTCAAACTCGACTCATCTGCGAAGTCGTCACCAGCTCTGAAAGTTAACGTTTGAGAGGGAAAAAGACACAATCACAGAGTGCAATGATAGATTACGGCTTTGAACTGTTGATGCCGTGAGTCATGTTGATAGAGCGCTGACAGAGTGTCAAACTGAATGGGATGTTATGAGTAGTGGACTGTAAGGCAACTAAATTACACACTTCACAACACATGTTATATTGAGCCAGTCTAAATAGGTCTGAGATGCCAGAGGTACCACAGAGGACAGAAAGAGGCAGCGATGTTGCTGTCTTGTCTTTATGTTCCACGACATGAGGAATAAAGAGGATTTAACAGCTGGTCCTTCAGTCCACCACTTTGATCAAGGCTGAAACACCTGAACAACGACCCCCTGACTTCTCCACAAGCTCCACTGGAACATTTAGCAGATATCTCTGCAAATATTTGCTGCTTTGCTGCAAAATTTTATGCAAACATTCCCTTTTTAGTGCTAATATACAACCAGTAGCATGTAACCACACTAAACTGGTGGCCAAACACCAGCGTGTTAGCGCTTTCATTGTTAGCCCGACATTAGCGTTTAGCTAAAAGCAGCACTGTGACAACTGCAGCCTGGCAGAGCCACTGGCATGGCCGCAGCAGTCGTGTTTTAATTAATGGTTTATATTTGAGCGTCTCAGCACTTTCTGCCTTGCTGCTGTATTGTTTTCAACTAAACTGCACTGTCTACATCTGTGTTTGGATTGCACAGCCTACAGTATAAACTTAAATAAATTAGGTATTTAAGCTGCTATTACAGTAAACTTGGGGAAAAAAAGTCCAGCCTAAAGCGCTCAGCCGCTGTGGAAAGCAGCTGTTGTTAATGTGCCGTGTCTTTCTGGCTTGCTTGCGTTATTTGGTGCATTTTCAAATTCCCATGAAAACATGAGCACGTATGCCGCGCGCACAATGTGACATCGCACGAATGTTTTCAAAGCACAGATAAGAGCAATTATCTGCACTTTAGATATCATCAATAAACACCAGTGTTTTTTTAAAAGCAGCTGAATTCTTGCATCAGCTTTTTAATCTGCGGAGAAATCCGTCATGGAAGACGGAGATATCTCTTTTTTTTCTCCGTGGACAGCGTCCAATCAGACGAGTTTTGACCTGCTGTTTCTCAACTCCTTTCACTCTTGTCTGACTTATTTCTCTTGTTACTAACACATGAATGCAACAAGTTCACGCTCACGCCCTGAGGTCACTGAAGTCATTACAGTTAGCTGATTGAATTAGTGGCTGGAACAGTGGATGATTAGGCAGGCGGAGAAAAACTGTGTTCGCCAAAGAAAGTATATTTCCAGCACTTCTAGTGTTTCATCAGAGCGTACCTCCTGACATGTCTTATACATGTGCTTGTGCAGCCGTGGCGTGAATAAACTTCCAATTATAACTGCCTCTCAGTGATTGACACCTGAAGGTTTAATACCCACAACTGAGCCTTCTCCTCCTCCTCCTCCTCCTCCTCCTCCTCCTGCCTGAGTCTGGAGAGAGTGGGGGGCGAGGGAGGTATCAGAGGGCGAATGGCTTTCCAGATCAATATGTACCTCTTACCGCAGGGCACCCTCGGCTCACTCTCCCAGCTGATTCCAGCTATTTAAGAATGTCTTTCTGGGGATCTGCCCCATTTCTTTCAATTAATGCTCCTTTCAGCCAGCCAACCATTAGCAGTCCATTAAAGCCCCTCCACCCAGGGAGAGTCATTCAGCCTGTGCTGCCATGCTCCGTCTTCTGATAACGGGAGCGTCTCGACTGCCACTGAGAAATAATTAACCTTTTAAATTGTTACTTTGGCGGTGGATGTTTGTGGGATTAGTTTATTTCTTTTCGTTCCTCTTGATTGGTTTCTTTTTGTTTCTATCTTTCTATCTGCTCTGACGAACTTCAGACAGCATCACATTGTCTCGTATACACGAAGCAGCCTCTAATAATGAACTTCAGACCCCTGGCTTGAGTTACACTCCTCTAAACATAACTCAGACTCGGTAATCTGTGCTTTCTTTTCATCTCTCTCTCCCACTGTCTTTGATATTTCACAGGTTCTTGCCGGAGAGGAAGCCGATATCACCTCCAGCATGCTGAACACTGACGACGCTGATACCCCTGCAGAGGCGCTGGTTTACCACGTCGAGGTGCCAACCAACGGGATGGTGGCGCTGAAAGAGGCGCCCGATGAGGGCATCCTGAATTTCACGCAGTCTCACATAAACAGAGGGGAGGTCATCTTCATTCACGAGGGTGAGGCCACTGCTCAGCCATATAATGCCTCTATTTGAAATCATATATGAATCTATGACCTTCTTAGACTTCTGGTATTACACCTATTTTGCTTAAACGTATCACCTTCTACAAGTGTCTGAGCTTGTAGTTCTCAGTAAGTTGCTGGTATTGATCAGCAACCCCTGCAGATATATTGTGGCCATTTTGTCTCATGAGACAGTAAAAATAGCACTTGAGAGTAATCCCTTTATTTCAAAGTATGAGAGTAATTTTCATCAGGGCAGCACAGGTAAGGCAACCTTCAAATCACATTCTGCTTTTATAATTAGTGATATAACAAATATTTAGTGGTGGATGTAAATTCGTGTAATCTAAATTAAAGTAGAAGAGGAAAGACCGAACGAATTGAATCGAATGAGCAGAAAGTCACGTCTCAACTCCTCCGTTCCTCCAGGTGAGGAGTCTGGTGGTTTCAGTTTCACCGTGACAGACGGCGAGCACACGTCTCCTCTCTACCGATTTGTTGTCACGGCCAGGCCTCTCACCATCACCATGGTAACACAGGAGGAGCTCATGGTATTTCCAGGTAAGATGCCAATGTCCTTCAGACCCAGTCATTACAGCAACATAAAAATAGATTCAACATTCAAGATTCAAGAGTCTTTATTGTCATTGAGCATGTCAATGAAATTTTCATTGCAACCCCCATGTTAGGAACAGATAGTAAGAAAGATAAGAAGACTAGAAAGAATAAAATTAAGATAACTACAATAAAATAAAATAAACCAACATGCAATAAAAATATTCGGAAAGCAATTAAAAATATAACAGAATGAAAATATACTAAGGCAATAAAATATACTAAACAATAAACAATAAAATATGGAAGTGAAATGTGCAACAGAATAAAATATACAAGCAGAATAAAATATACACAGTAAAATGTACCGACATAATGAAATATACCAGTGGACAATAAAATATGCCAATGAAAATGAAATGTGCCAATATACTAAAATGTATATAATTAGTTAAGTATACGTGTGGACCTAAAAGTTGAGTACACAGAAGGTGCAGGTGGAGGTGGAGGTGTAAAGTGCGGTGTGCAGTGGTTCACAGTTCTCACAGTCTCTCACTGCAGTGAGGGGCTGCTGGGGGTGATAGCTCTAACAGCTCTGGGGAAGAAGCTGTCCCTCAGTCTGTTAGTGGTGGTGCGGATGTTCCTGTATCGCTTTCCTGATGGTAGCGGTACAAACAGTTAACCGTTCTGTTTTGTCAGACATGGTCAAAGCAGTTTGTGTAAACCTTACTTAAGTCGTTACTGTGTAAGAGCAAGTCCTTGGATTTTCCCTTTTTTGCATATGTTAACTTTTCAAATGATAGCAAACTTGAAAATCCTTTCAACCACTGGCTGAGAAATGCGTTTATTGCATGCAGATAACAAAAATATACCAGCCTTTTCCTCTCACTCTTTAAGGTATCTACAGTGGGAAATACACCAACTTCACACATTTAGGAGATAAAGAAAGATCATAATCAAATCATAATAACGTTTATAACAGCTTCCATGAAGAATGAAATATTTGATGTATTTTCCCCTCTCCTTCTTACATTTCATGCAGATGGTCTGGGATGTTTGCTCTGATCTTATGTAAAACTTACAAACTCAATCTCATTACAAACTCAATCTCATTCACTACATTAACAAAGTTAACAAACAGAACCAACCCATTTTTGTTTTTCTCTATTATATTATAAATGACATAAAATTCTGCAGACTTGGATGTAGTGTTTTTCTGTTTGATTAAATGTGGCAGAGAGTTTGGTATTTTTAGCTGTTAGTCATACTGAAGATGGGAAGATGGGTAGGAATTTAATTGAAGGAATGTAACTATTGCTGAACAGCGGCCACTATGGTCAGAAGAGGTAATTACAAGATGATGGCACAGTGGATTTTCTTTAATTCTCTTAAGTCAGCTGTTTTAAAGACATGTATTATATTTATCTGAAACATGCTAAAATGCTGTGGAACAGGAACACAAGAAGAGAAAAACAAAAAGCCAGAAAACTCTCTGATTAATGTCAGTTATGCGGTATCAATGCTAAAATTAGCCACTACAAGCTACTGCTAATGCCAGACTAAGCTGCAAAAAGCCTGAGTGCATTGAACTCAATAAAGGTGCATTGTATTCCTTATAAATTCAGCTTTCTATTGACAAGAAGAAGACAGTGTTTTTATGTGTTGCAAACATTACGTAGTCTTGCTCAAAGCTTTCTCCTCCTTTTACAGTGGGTTCTTGACTTAAAATGTCCAAGTGCACCACAGGGAAGCTGTCTCATTTCTTTACTTTGGAAATAAAATGTCATTTTGTTTTTAGTGGTTCAAAAACATCCCAAAATTTCGAGAAGTGAAAGTAATCCACGCGCACAAGCGTCAGCAGAGGAAATAAGCTCAGCCCTATTAAAACTGAACTTTTAAGCATGACACAGGAGATGAGTTTGAAAGCTTGGATAAAATTTTGGAATGAAGCTCTCGCCATCAGGAAACTCTTCTGAGCAGTAATGTGCATGAATTACTGTAACCGCTGAAGTTTGGGGCAATTCCAGACTCTGCTTAATTTCACAAGCTCAGCTTCACTTCCAAGAGGCCATTTTCCACAGAATCATCACAGCACTCAGAGGACCGTCTGTGTGTGTGTGTGTCTGTGTGTGTGTGTGTGTGTGTGTGTGTTCACAGGAAAAAGGCAGCCTATCACAAGTGCCAATCTGGGGGCTGTAACCAATGAGGATGGAAATGAGATAAGCTACTCATTGATCCGCCCACCTCGTTTGGGAAGGCTCATCCTGGCCAATGACAGGAACCAGTTTGAGGAAATAAGCCGCTTCTCACAAACACAGGTAATTACTTTTCCTGTGTGTGTGTGTGTGTGTGTGAGACGCTGAATGTGTGTTTCTTGGACGTATTTCTTTTAGGAGGCGTTTTACTCATTTCCTGTCCTCACTTCTTAGAATTAATGCTCTACATTAACTTTTAATGGTAATGATAAATTATTAGTAACAGTAAAAAGTAAACAGTAAAGCAGTAAATTGGATTAAAGCCAAACACTGTGGATAAACATTGGCAGAAAAAACACAGGAAAAAGTGTCTTTTGATGAAAACTTCCTTCAATAATCAGTTGCATTCCGGGGGCACTGGAAGTTCAGCTATTATTCATTTCCTTCTTGTCAAATAAATCCTCTCAACTTTCAGGTTTAACACTCCCATTAATAGCAGGTTTGTGTTATTCAGCAGTCAAAGCTGTTAAAGGCACTCCAGTCATCTGCTGCATAGACCATCACAAAGACATATAAGAGGACATAATGACACTTTAATGCATATAAACGCAGCTAATCCTTCTTTTAGCGCAGACTGCTGCGGCAGTGCTCACCACTCTTCGCGAGCTGGAAAAAGGCATTAAGATGCTTGCAGTTGCAGCTCTTGACTCATATGAATACTTTTAAAGGTCTGCTCAGAATGATATTGTTATTGCACATATTTTACTCAGCACTGACGTTTATTTATATTGCAGAAGTCAGTGCAATGAACTCGGTAGGAAAGCTCACTCCATCTAGACTACAGCCATTACTTGGAGACAAAGAATGATAGCTATAAAGAATGTCCTCACCAGAAAAACAACAGCACTGCACTGTGTGTTACACTCCTAACAACTGATCTCTTATGGTTGCTGAGATCTTCAGTGTCTGACAATGACACTGCAAATCTCAGCTGGCATCTCATCTACGCAACAGTCAGCATGGTTTTTATATTTCCTAAGCCAAACAGCTTTAGATACCTAAACTTCACAAAACACCTTAAAAATAGAGGTGGGAGTTAAAAAAAAACACTGATATTAAACATCTTTGGAACATTCATGTGTGTCATGTCATTTAGATATGAGCTTCAAAGTGGTTCAAATGGCTAATATTTAAAATATTCACAGAGGGACATATTTGTAACATGGGCTAAAATATTGATTTTTATAGACAATTTGTGAATGGGCTCTGACTATCAGTTGACAAAAAATACACTTGCCCATTCACTGCATCTCTAAAGACAGTTCAACTCTAACCATGACCTTATACAAACCCAATCTGAGCCGATTACTATCAATAACTCAAAATCTCCTGAAACTACTAACAGACCTGTTGCGGTAATTCTTAACAGTTCAAATGAAGTATTATGGTCTTACTGTACTATAGCCATTATGTTATGTTATTGTGACATTCTCATGCAAGATTTAAGGCACCAAATATACTGCAGCATTGCTGAAATCTTCGTCAGACAAGAACAACAACTCTGAGATGCATCATTACAATGCAAGCAAAGGACTTCACAACTCAAGTTTTTCTAATCATCCCAGATGTCGACCTTAAATTATCATACACTCTCACTTCAGTCTCATTTAAATCACATAAAGTGTTTTCTCTTTTGAGAGACATTAAACAAATGTGCACACAGAGCTCCGCTTCACATAAACTGTAATTGTTTTTCCTGAGACAATATGTTCCTAAATTCAGTTCTGTACCAAACATCCACAGATCATTTATAACTGTAGTCTGTTTTCTAAATGGGTGCAAAGTTTCAGTTGTCTTTCAACCTCACAGCATATGAGGCATCAATGTGTCTCTCTTCTTCACCAGCAGGGGGCCTCATTGAACATGACATTGTGCCATTGTTATGAATAGGTTCACCATTAGCATGAGAATTCATGCTAATAAGATGATCTATCTCCCTGTCAAAGCCACTGTATTTAACGGACAGGCTTGAAGAGGATTTAAATGTACACCAAGGCTGCAGACAAGAATAATACCAAAAGAAAAAAGAGACTTCATGGAATTTATTACAGCATTTCTTACAGCAAGCTCACAAAACAGGAAATATTCAGATTATATTTAAAAAGGAGAGAAAATTCTGAGGATGATAAAATGCTTTTGGTTTTAGATGGCTGACACCTAATGTTTGAACAAAACTCTTCATCAGGGTGTGGTCCTTCTTTTCAAAGACCTCCTTTGTTCGTTGAGTGCAGAGTAATACAGAGTGTTTACTTACTGCCTGTAAAACAAAGAAGTTTTTCTCACTTTACTCAGATTACATTACCAAACGAAAAAATATTTATATCGAAACACACTTCACACTCTCGTCTCCATCTAATTCAAGACTGTTTCTTGATCTCCATTCCTGACATCCGTCCGTGCTTGGATGTGCATGAGGACAAATTCCCTGCAAACTGCTCTGTTTAGAGTGTGACAGTAAATCTAACACTACATTGAGCTGAAAAGATTATTTGAGTCATTCAGCAGTGTGTGTTTCTGCATGCATGCATGAATATACTCGCTTGCTTGCTTGTGTGTGTGTGTGTGTGTGTGTGTGTGTGTGTGTGTGTACGTATGAGAGAGATGGGGAGAGAGAAGAGTTGAGTTTAGGACACAGCAACCTCAGAGAGCGAACACAGGCCGTCACATTCCAGTTCTCAAACCCGGATCCCAGTCCAGCTGAGCCAAACCACTGCTGCAGCCATTTGAGCTCCCATTTTACTGTGGTGCTTACAAACGTCAGAGGGAAAGAGAGCAATAAAATGTTTTAGCAAGCAAAAATGTCTTCAAAATCATTCAAGTAAAAACTAAGTTAGTATCAAGTGACTGCAAACAGGGTGTCGTAAGCTCATACTGACAAGATGCTGACAGATGAAGTTCTATAGTAAAGGGTGCCATAAATGTGTGTCAAGAATACTTATATTATGTGTCCCTTTAGGTGTTTTAACATAAATGCTCATACTGAATGATTTTTTTCCCAAACAAACTCATGTGCCAAGACCTAATGAAGTTAACTTGGCTGTCTTTAATAGTCCCATCCTATTTAATCACTGTTTTATCCACTCCAGTATGTAAACCTTGTAAATATTAAGAGTTTTGAACAACTGACCATCTCCTGACTTTGTTTCCCCTCTTGCACAGCTGGAGTCAGGAGCAGTCTACTATGAGCACCAGGTACCTGAGGAGCCTTTTTGGGTGGCGAGGGACTCCATAGAGCTGACTCTGTCGTCCCAGCCGGCCCCAGACGTCCGTCACATCCTGCCCATCACCATCTCATACTACGCTGCTCACAGCAACATCTCCTCACAGCTGTGGAAGAACAAAGGTAGGAGACCAAATTTGTATTCGTAATTTTCGTTTGAGTAAATTGAAAAAACAAAGAATGTCACACATTCTTATGTAAGTGCTGATATTTTTGCAATGTTTTGGAGTGACATTATGCGTGAGAATTGTCTTAAAAGGGTTCAAGGATGTCTGCCGTCAGTGCTTGAGTTGAACCCTTTTAAGATAGTTTTGGATGAAACTTGTTTGCGGATTGAACAGAACACCTTAATTCACCCAGCAGTCACAGCTATTGAATCTTAAAATATCTGAAAATCATGCCAGAATAAAACATTTCCATTCTGGTCAAATTCACCTTAATTTGCATTTCTGATTTTTGCACAGTTATGGTGCAAAATTGCATCTTATTCTTCATTTTAGCTTTTGTTTTTACTGTCATTTTCACTGCCCCGGCTACTCTTGCTGCCAAAACAAGAAGTGCCCTGCTCCATCTGTCCCTCCTAATGTGCCAGCAGCCTAAATGTTCTGCACTGCTTAATTAAACATCATCAGGAGACGGCCAAAACTGCATAGAAAGTATCTTTGGGAACTGAATTTGATGTCATTTAAAAATCTGTTTGTTTTTACTGTTTCTGCTTAGGTCTGGAAATTGTGCAAGGCCAGAGGAAAGTCATTGACGATACAATTCTGGATGCCTCCAACCTTCTGGCTAGCCTACCTGAAGTTCAACGAGGCGATGCGGATGTGGTTTTTGAGATTAAGCGTTTCCCTGTCCATGGTCGTATCACTCTGGGTGGTCAGGACCTGCCACGTAATGCCCCATCCTTCATGCAGGAAGATGTAAATCAAGGAGACGTGGAGTATCTCCATGATGACTCAGGGGCCTCCTTTGACAGCTTCTCTTTTAGAGCACGTCTAAAGTCTGAGGGTCAAGGTGTGGCTTCACCTGCCGAATCTGTGGTCCTGGAAGAGGTCTTTAACATCTCAGTCAAACGGCGTGGCTCTGACCCCCCCGAACTAGTCACTACAGACATGCTTTTGGAGGTTCTTCAAGGTTCCATGACCATCTTGACCCAGAGGCATCTTAACACTCAAGATGAGGACAGTCCGCCAGATGAGGTGCACTTCAAAGTGACCAAAGCCCCAAGCAACGGTCGACTGGTTGACTCACTCACAATGGACCCCATTTCTGAGTTCACACAAGAGATGGTCAATCGTGGGCAGGTGGGCTTCTACAGCGATGGCAGCCTTGCAGACGGCTTTGTGGAATTCATTGTGTCAGATGGAGGACACCAAACAGAGCCGCACACACTCCATATTGGCGTCCTAGCTCGCACCCTGCTTCTTGACAAAGCCCCTGAGATCAAGGTGAAGCAAGGCGATGATGAGACCCTGGTGACTGAGGAGATGTTGAGGGCCACTACCGGAGGCCCTCTTGAGGAGGACATCCTTTACAAGATCACAAGTGTTCCTAAATATGCAGCTGTCATGGTAGACCGTCAGCCTACATCGGCCTTTACCCAGAAACAGATTAAAGAAGGCAGAGTCAGTGTCCGCTTTGTCAAGTCCACTTCACCTCGAGACAGTGTTGCATTTGTAGCCCGCAGTCGGGCTGCTAATGTCTCCTCTGTCCTCAACATCACAGTCCAGCCTCTGGCCAACATTGCTCAGGATCCTCTTTTACCCCAAGGTGCTCTTGTCCAACTGGACAGAAAGCTTCTGGATGCAACTCCCCTGGCAAATAAGACCAGAACCTCCCCCACATTCACTGTCATCCAACAACCAAGGGGAGCTCGTTTTGTGAGGTCTGGAAGTCCTGATGCAGGCCAGCCAGTGGACATATTCAGCCAGAAGGACCTGGATGAGGGTCGTGTAGCTATGGAAATCCTAAATAGCTCTCCTGGATCAAGAGGTAGTGTCACTCAAGATGAGGCCCGCTTCCTTCTCAAAGCCCACGGGGTTCCCCCTGCAGAATGTGTGCTCTCCTTCCAGACGGGCCCCTACAATGCCTCTGGGGTATACCCTGTCACTCTCTTGAACAGTCCCTCAGAAGACCCGTCAAAGGACAGTAATGACCTCCCTGGTCTGGGTGGTCCCCATCATGTCACTCCAGCTAGCCCCCGCTGGAGGGGCGACACAAACTGGCCTCACGGAGATGCCCCCACTACAACATCTTCTGGCTCTGGCCATGGGAAACCACATGTTTCCCGGCGCAGCAACTTCTGGTCTATTCTCATCCCAATCCTGGTAATCCTCCTCCTCTTGCTGCTGGCAGCCATCTTGGCCTTCTACCTGATCCGTAAAAACAAGACAGGCAAGCATGACGTCCAGACGGCAGCAACCAAGCCCAAAAACGGAGAGGTGGCAGGCACGGAAACCTTTCGCAAAACTGACCCAGCCAACAACATCCCCATGTCCAACATGGACTCCAAAGACGCAGATCCAGAGTTGTTGCAGCACTGTCGGACAACAAACCCGGCCTTGAAAAAGAACCAGTACTGGGTCTGAGACACTTTGAGATAGGACACAGAGGGAGGTGGATCCTCAAGTGTTTGGAAGCCTCCTCAAATCATTCCTCTCAGTATTAAAGACCTTGCCACACCAGTTTAAAAGAAAATAATTTTTTTCACACCATTGGTTATCTACTTATCTCAACATAACTGTGGATAAATTCTCAGGCAATGAAACACTGAATACTTATTGGCAAAGAAAGAGGCAGTTTCTTATCTAAGAAGGCTCATGCCATGTCTATTTATTTTAGTTTTATCATTCCTCTTTGTCAAAGGGCACAAATGAAGACATAAACATGCCATGTGTTTGCAAAAAGTATTTTGGGTGTGCTCTGTCATTGTATTCCATAGGATATCATAGGCCATTATTATTCATTTGAGTGGATAGGTAATTTAAAGTCTTTGTGATAGATCAACTCTAGTTTTTGGTTCTTCAGGAAAGTTGATACGCCTTGTATATAGATGATGAGGTATATATATATGCTGTATCATTGAGAAGATGAAAAACTGCCTCTTTGTGTTTTCTCTGTATTATGTTTTTAAGGTACCGTTGTATTATGTTTCTCAGGGCTAAATTCAGTTTAAAGGAATAGCACAGCATTTTGGAAAATAAGCCAATTCACTCTTTTTCCAAGAGTTAGATAGGAAGACTGATACCACTCTCATATCTGTACGTTAAATATGAATCTATAGCCTTTATGCTATGCTAAGCTAACAGTCTCCTGGCTGTGGCTGCATGTTGAACAGAAAGAGAGTGGTATTGATCTCTCAACTAACTCTGTAAGAGAGCAAATAAGCCTAGTTCTCAAAATGTCGAACTATTACTTTTTCATCACACAATAACATTTCAGTAGTTTGACTTTTGTGTGGACAGAAGAAAGTTTAAGACTAAAAACAATTTCAAATGAAAAACTTGTTGCGGCAACTTGCACAGGTTTGATTGAATTTAGCTCAGAGTCATGTCATCATCTGTTATATGTTATTATTTCTGCATGCTTCCAAAGTGCTTGTAAATATCCACTGGACTGGCACAGCACTGACCGCAGAACTACGCAGCCCACGGTTTGTAGACCACAGGCAGGACGTTATTTCGGTAGTACTGGTCCTGAACACATCCGTACTGGCTGACAGGCAGAGGTGAGGTCATCTCAAACTTGGATATTTCCAGTTTCCAAGTCTGCAATTAAGAATTCATAAAAGCTGGTTGTGCCGGGGTGGGGAAAATGAATTAAATGCTCCACTGGTTATATTGCAACGATTTCAAATGAAGACATCGACAGAGTTTGTTTTTAAGTTGTCAAAGCTATTTTTGATTTTAAGCATTCCGTATGTAAGCTGAATATACAGATATACAGATTTCATATATTGAAATCATGACATTTTTCTGATTCTTTAGACCTGTTTTGTATGTTGAAACTAAGAAGAGCGTTACTGTAAAGCCGACTCCTCTTGTTCCTCTTTGTTGTGACTCTGACCTGTGATGGTTAGCTGGCTGATGAATGTTGAGTAAGTGCTTAAGGTGAAGTAGAAAGTGTACAATGCGAGAATCAGATAACTTTTTTGATCCACTAAAGAAAAGAAGGACTTATTTTTCCTGAAAACTGTTTGACTATTTGCTGTACATTTCTCTTCTCATACTGTATACCGATGACACCTTATTCTTCGTTGTTCATATACTGAATATACCATAATTTCTTCACAGTATTCATCTTTTATTTTTGTAGTGTTGCGAGAGCAGGAGACGTAGGCAGAGATTTTTCAGATAGCACAGAGCTCAGGTGGTGATGTGTTTCAGGACATGTTATCTCTTACAGACAGCTGAAATAGAAATATTATTTCCTCCTTCGGGATGTCACATCCACACACATCTTACCAGTTTATGTGTAAATGTTCTGTTTTTAAGTAAGATTTTTTGGCTTGATTAATGTCGACATATATATATATCATGTTTTGCATCAAAGATATAGGTACATGTAACCACATTTAATTAGACTGATCAGCTGCAAAGTATGCCTGAATGTGTGTGCGTGTGTGTGTGTGTGTGTGTGTGTGTGTGCGTCTCTCTGTGTGTGAATGTGTGTTTGTGCAGGTGCCCATCACTCCACTCTGTCACTTGGCCGTTTCATGCTTACTGAAGACTGAGTTCATTGCAGAGTTTCATCACCGCCCCCTCATTTTTCATTATTTATTATGTCTGTCACTCCCCATACATCAACTCATACATACAAGCTATGTGCCTTGTCGGAGGCGAAGCTGTAATGTGTAAATCGCGGGTGCCTTTAAAAGTAATGGCAATACAAAGCAATGTTTAGATTCTGGAACGAGAGAAATGTCTAATGCTGCAGTATGCCTCTGAGCTTGTTCTCAGCACTAATAGAAATAAAAATGTTCATGCAACAAAACGTGTTAAATGTTTTATCAGTGACTTTGTTGTTCTTCTGCAGTTGACTTCCACTTACATGATATATTCTACCATTACAAAGTTCTTTAAATTCTTTAAGATAAGGCTTTATTTATCACACTCTGAGGAAATTCAACAATTAAACATGGCTTAACTGGCTTTTTTTGGGCTTTTTGTTTTAATTCTGTTTTGTCACACTTGTCTGCTTCAGATTTGATTAATGCTTTCTCACTTTTGTTTTGAAAAGTGCTATATTACTAACTTATTGTACATAATTTTAGCCCAGAAATGCTAACATTAGCTCAGGCCTTTTCATTTTATTCCTTTTAATCTGAGGCTGTTTTTGCTTCAGCGCTTTCTGTCCATGCAGTGATGGATTTTATAGCATGTTTAGATTTGCGCTATATATTTCACTTGCTTTCAAAACTAGTCCGAGGACACTTACTGTATTCTAGCCCAGCACTAGCTGTTAGCATGTTGGTTTCAACACACAACCCTGTTACCTTTCAGCACAACATAACGACACTATATGTGCTGCTGAGTTATTATATATTTGTATATTATTTGACTCTATGATATGTGCATGTTGTGTTGAAATGTAATGCAATTGTATGTATGCATAAACCAGACTCATGGATTTGAAAAATAAATATTAAGATTGTAAATTGATTTATTAGCTTTAATTTGGTTGGCAAAAGCCTTACAAAAACAGTTATTTACAGTGGTGGCCTGAGGTGAAGAGAGGAAATTAGAGGCAAGAATCTGTTTTATTTATTAAAAGATATGTACTAGAACACAATTTCCAAGAGAAAGACACAGCATTGTCTGTGTTTTACTTATTAATACTAAAGAAGGTGCTGCATCTTTCCCAGGGAAACATCTTTTTGTCAACCTTTTGTTGTCTGCCTTTTATGGCTGCTATAAGTGCGTTTGACCACCAGGTGGCGTTAAGGTGCAAACAGGCCCTTGAAGGAACCAGAACTGTTCCTGCAGCCATTCGTCAACATTTAACAAGGTTCTCTCCATCCGTCATTCTTTCCAGTGAATGGCCTTTACTCTGAGCGTTTCTCTCAGCTTCTTCCATTTTCCTGCTCTCCTGTCCTCTGCCGG
Organism: Chelmon rostratus; assembly: GCF_017976325.1. Classification (NCBI taxonomy): domain Eukaryota; kingdom Metazoa; phylum Chordata; class Actinopteri; order Chaetodontiformes; family Chaetodontidae; genus Chelmon; species Chelmon rostratus. Next base: position 23,729,277 of record NC_055663.1, read on the forward strand.
TGTCGCTGGCCTGCTGCTGCTCTGCCGCCGCTCATCCTGCAGGTTTCGTAAGCTGCCTGGCACAGCTGTTCCTCCACATGTGTCCGCTTATGTCACTGCGCTGTGGCTGTCAAGTCTCAAGCTGACTGCTTTCTCAAACGAATACAATAAGGACAGTGTACTTCACAGTGCTTTAAAATGATTGCTAACACTAATCCTAATGAAAAAAATGTGACAAGACAGACTCTCACTCACAACAGTGCTGATTGCCTCACTTGCCACTGATGCCTACTGTGCATATTGCATCCTAAAGCCAAATTTAAACTAAAGCTGAACATTTATCAAGTCAAAACTAAACTACAACTAGCAAACATTCATTGAAAAGTGAAGTTCCAGTAATTAAAGCAACTGAAACTGATAGTAATGATAAAACTATAGCAACCCTGGAGGATGTTTATGCAGCACAGTTCTTATAGGGGAGTTACTGTGTGATGTGAATACCTAATCTGAAGATCAAACATGATATATTGGAAATAATTCTTAATAACAGCTTTGTTGTCATGCCTTTATAAGCATGTATTAAGAGCTGGACTTCATGCTCTGATGTTAAATAAGTGTAAATCTAAACCCTGCTACCAAACACGCAAACCGTGCAGAGACGTGTTTGTTCCTTCTGCTGAAACTGACTGGACACCACCCAGAGCCCACTCCCACTGATGTGCTCGTGCATCAGAGTTGGGTGTTTCTTTGCAGCCACAGGCCTCTCGCTGGAGCGAAATGTGTTTTGTCTTAACGCAGGGCACCTCTTTTATGCGCTCGGCCTGGTCAGATAGAATGAGCAGCTGATTGGCGGATGTAATCCAGCATTAGTTTGGAGCAAATTGACTCCTCCTTTCTCCCAAAAGACCGACAGGAATGAAAACACACCAGACGGGGAGGAGGAAGCATTTTTGAGATGCCGTGAAGATAAATGCTTGAAGCGTTTAACTGTGAAAATCGAGGACTAGACAAAGTGTCACATCTGATTCCTTTTGGCTTGCACTGAACTGCTTTTAAAGGTTGCTCAAAGGTTGCTCAACATAAACGAAGAAAATATTGCTGTCCAGTTGTGTTCGAGGATTATGTATTTGTAATAAAAGATGTGCCAGAATCACAAAATATCTTCACTGTTTGCCAATCAAACTGCTAAAACCATCCCAGCTCCGACAGATGTTTGACCTCGTCCGTCACAAAGCAGAGCATCGAGCAATTAAGTGAGCATTATGTCCGGCCTCTCTGAGTTTCAGGACATCAGTTTGCTTGTTAACCTTCAATATAAGTCTGAGCTGGGTTGTGTTGACATTGGCTTGAGCTCTTAAAGTCAGCCTCAGTAGAAGAGACATGCCTGTTTGCTTTGGCCTTTACTTTGCTACGGTATCTACAGACTCCATCAGCCCTCTACATGCAGTGAGTGGCCTGCGACGGGACAACCAATCCTGGACCACCTCCAAACCTGGATGCTGCTCCCACCTTCCACATCAGAGACGAAGTCACGACCTGAGACTTCTCCGCCTGATTGGTGCGCCACGGCTGTCACATTGAATCCTCCGCTGACTCAAATTCTCTCTAATTGATGTGGCTCACCGCAAGTTCCTGTTTGTTCTTATTTTGGCAACGCAACGGGCGTTAAGCTGTGGAGCTGCTGCACTGCAGTTCTCAGGGATCAAGCGTCAATCAAACAGTGTGGGCGGCACTGATGTCTTATTATTTAGAATTTCAGTTGATGAATTTCTGTGGGCTGCATCCATCTATTCATCCCATGAAACCGCTGTTTTCTGCTGAAGAGTTTTTCCAGGAAAGCACAAGCAGAGCTGCAAATGTAAAGGTTCAATCAGCCTGACTGATCTGGTTATACAGCTTTTAACCCAGTGGCGGATGGTAACTAAGTAGATGTACTCAAGTTCTGCACTTAAATACAGTTTTGAGTTTGAGCAAATGCCACTAAATCAGAGGAGTGAAACGACTGCATGCAACAGTTACAACAGACGGAGACATTTTACTGGCTGCTCTTTCTTGGATTTATTGTGATGATTGCAATAAACCCAAAGATTATGCAAAACGCATCAAATTAAAAACAGATTAGTCCTGTAACAAGGTTTAAAAAAATGATATTTTTGTGCATGTTCTGTGACAGTATCCTCTGAGATTCGTGTTGAACACGTGTAACAGTCACACACATGCAGCTGTCAGAGAGGGCTGGAGGTGGGTCCCCGCGGCCATATGCTGGGGTCAGGAGAGCAGTGTAATGTGCTGGGCTGGGGCCAGGGTGAGAGTCAAACACAGCCCTGCTGCTGCGGTCGGTCCTGCAGAAAGAAAGGCCTTTCAGTCAGAGGGACACACACAGACAGCTGGACCAGGGATAAATGGCGGGTTTCTTGTTGCCGTGTGAACAGCCTGTTGCCTGCTGTACAGTGTGTGTGTGTGTGTGTGTGTGTGTGTGTGTGTGTGTGTGTGGGCTTTTCCTTATAAATGTTCATGTTCATAAGAAAACAATGACTCACCTTCGCCTTGTTTTGAATCACTAAGATTAGGAATCATTTCTCCAAGAGTGTCCTGGCCAAGAGAGCAATTACACAAAGTGTGTCCCAAAAATCATAATTACAGTTCCATTAACCACAATTTTGCAAAATCATAAAAACAATGAAGAATTAGCAATATTAAAGGTCACAATACTCAACTCAACTCCCTGCAATGATGTGAAAAACGTCCTCCAGGGTGTGTCAGCACACTTTGGCATCAGTGTTGGTGATGTGTCTACAGCCTGCTACAACCACCTGTGGGCTGGGTGTGACCACTCTTACACCACACCTGTGTGACTGATCTCCACTTCCCATCTCTTTTTTTTTTCCTTTTGGAGTGAATGTTTTGCAAAAATATAATTAATGTAAACATTTGAAGCATTTTTGTGTCCTCTGTTATTTGCAGCCTATGAGCCTGTCCTCACATATTAATCGTAGGAGAGGGCAGCAGATTAGTAATATACACTGCAGGAGTCATGTGAGAGTTTCTTTTTTGCACTGTGAAAACTTCACCACAGGCCTGACATAATGCTGAAAGGCCACAGCTGCAAAACTACAAATGTCTCAGCTGTTAAACCTGCAGGGAGTAACATACTCAAAACGTATATTTTTGTGTTCGGTGTGAAATTTGAAGATCTACATCATGCCGCTGCAGCCTGTTGAACATTTCAGGAAGCAGGATTACTAGTAATCTAGGTAATTATCCTGAAGGCTGACTAATTCTGCTGAATCGTTGCCTAAGCCTGGATATTAGCATGTTGATTAACAAATGTCGATGATGTCCCACCCTTCAGAATTCATTACAGGTGAATCTGTCACCTAATTTTACAGCCTCTCAAAAAATCCCACTGATATTTTCTCTGCTCTCTGTTATCTGCAGAATTATTATCTTTTAAGGAAATGTCAATTTTGCAAAGTAACACAGAAAGAAGAGAAAGAAGGAAGGAGAGGGAGGATGATGACGTTCGGCCTATATGGGAAAGTTAATGGGTTCTTACAGGATTTCGGTTATGTTGCGTTGTGTGAAAACCCTGCACACTGCAGCTTGTATGTCTCCCCTCATTAACTGTGTCTCCGAGCTACATTCCATTCGCAGTAGGCGACTTATGCCATGTAATTAGAATTACATTAACTCTTTGAAGGAAGGCTCTTACACATAAACCTGGCATACAACATAAATGTTTCGTGGCAAAACAACAGATAATTTCTCTCAGATTCAGAGATGATTCATTTTCGATTCTTAAAAGGAAGTTAAACGTTTTGGGAAGGGTTAGATTAGACAGTCAGTTGAGAGCAAGACTAAATATGAAGCAAGAGCATGCAATTAGCTTAGCTTAGCACAGACTGGAAACAGGAGGAAACAAAGAATCCTGGCCTGAGAACATTTGTCCACTTAATGTAAAGACCTGGTGGAGGAAAAACTGATTGAACTGGTTTGTAATCCTGCATATCTTTGCAGGTCAGATCAAGAGTTTTACAGTGTCTTTTAGTTCCTTGTTTTGGTTTATCAGCCTGCAACTTCTCTGTTTTGCTTCTCTCTGACCGCTCTCACCACCTTGATGTCATTTGCAGCCACCCCAGGCATCTGGTCCCAGTAAAAAAAATGTGTAGACTGGACCTGCTGCTGCTCCTGCTATTACCTGCTCAGCGCCAAATGGCACACAAAGTAAGCAACTAGCTGGTGACCATAGAGTAGCATTTAGCAGCTAAAGAGGTAAATGAATTAGATCAAATATCTGACTTTTTGCTTTTGAGTTCATCCTACGTATTTAAAAGGCGGCAATATATCAGTGTTTTGTTCCAACAGTGATTGTGGTTCCAATAAGATCTGCCTATAACAGCACCTCTAAAACTCAAAAGTTCACACATAAGGCCTATCATTTGTTTAAGTGGTGTCCAAACAGGAATAAAAAAGTCGTGGTTTTAGGGTGTGTGGGAACTATTTCTTGGCTGGGTGCAGTGACCTCCTGGAGTCTGATGACAAGGATTCGCGGGAAGCATGTTGCTAATGAGCTCCTCAGTTGAGGGTTTCTCTAAACTATGACGGATGTTTTCGATGGACATTTCAGTGATTATTTTACCACTTGTTTTCATTTTCTCCACCAAGAAAGATTTTAGCAAATAACCTGGTGAGTATTGTAAATTACTCTGGTTAAGACGAATCACCATAAAGAAGAGTTGTAATAAACTGGAATTATTCTTTAAGGGTTCCCAATATGAGATTAAATACACCCAGACTGTTAATCCTATTTTAAATCCTCTTTACCCTTGTTTGCTCCAGTCGCCTTCTTGGTGATGAGTTGATTTAGAGCAAAATTATGTAACTACAGAACAGTTTATCAGCCTTTTCCCATTAAGACCCAACAACACAGCAACTGATTTCTACTCACTGAAAGTTAATTAACGCGGCACAATTCATTCCCCAGCTCGCCACAGACCCCCACCAGCCAGCCACCTCCCCAGCGGGCAGCCTAGATGCCAGCTTGCCTCTGAAGTCGTGGCGCAGTTTATTTGGCTTTGCGGCCTGACCGGCGGAGCAGATGATTCCTTGGGTCCGGCGCTGAGTGAGACTTTCACCTCTCCTCCTCTGTGAGAAAGGCACTGTGGTCACCCATTGTCATGGAAATCTCTCATGTTTTGCTTGTGTGTGTGTGTGTGTGTGTGTGTGTAGTACCCTGCAGTGGGGTGGGACAGACTACAGCCTGAGCCAAGAACAACACAGCGCTGGTTTAATATAACCCCCCGCCCTCCTTTCATCCCTCCCTCCATTGCACCTCATCTTTCTCGCCTCCTTCACAATCCACCCTCCATCCCTGCCATCCCCTCATCTGTCCTCATGCCCTCCAAAACCATGAGGAAAGGCAAAGAGTCTGGGCTGGGCAGGAAATCGCTAGGGTGGACCCCCTGTCACCCCTCTCTGCAAGCTGGGGGGGTCATGGCTTCAGATCTGGTTTGTGTCGTGGCTCCGTCCAGCTGATAGGGTGGAGCTCTCCCTCCAGGGTTTATTGTGTCACTACACGAAGCAGGGAAACAAATTGTATTACTTTGAATGCACACATGCATGAAAAATGCAAACCAGGTTTTGGTTTCTTTTCCTCACTGGAGAATTTGACAAGCACTCCACACAGTGATGATGTTCTGCATGTTGGCAGGCGGTTGTTTTTACAATTTGCCAAAGTTTCAGTCCTTGTTATTTTTTCGAAGGCGGCTTTGTGATTAAGTTGTGCAAGTTCTCCCTGTTGATCCTGGAGAATGAAGGCACCAAACTGTAATATGACCAGAGGAAGTGTGGTCCTGAGGTGGTCCTGAAGGTGTACGTGCAGGGTGAGGTGGTGGTCAGATCGGGGTGGGCCGGGGTTCGGCACACACAGAGACCTGGTATGCAGGACCTGACTGGGAAGTTATTTTAAGGAAGAGCCCTTCTGGAAATTCACTCAGAGCTGTCTGCCTCCGCTGCTTTTCATCACCGACGTTGTTACACAGGCCACCGCATAACAATTTGAAGTCGTGCAGTGGATGGAAAAGAACTGAGCGCTTCAATAATATTCAAAGGCACTTTGCAATGTGTGCAGCATGTCAAGTTGCTCAACAGAATGCACTTCAAAGCGGCTATAATCAGTATAATTTCGTACGTTCCTTTAACGTGATGTATTTTAAAGTAGCCGTAACTGATTTTTCAAGACAAGCTGTAAAAAACAACACAGACGCAGCAGACAGGGAGTTGTGTGTCTGGCAAACCGACAAATGTAAGTTTATTATTCACGCTCAATTTAGCTCTGATTTGGTCTCCACCAACTTTTATGGGATAGAGCTGGCTTCACAGCTAGCACTATGTTCAGCAGCTAGCTCCTAGCTTTTCTGCCGTTTGCTGCTGGGCAGGTAGTGTCCACTTGGTTCATCAGAGCTTTTTTTAATGAAAACCTGAAACAAAACATACAATCTGCAGACCATAACACCAAATAAATGCTGAAAAACACTAAAAATGTCTGTCGATGTGAGGGGAACTGCAGAGTCAGGTGATCATTCCTGTAGATTTGTGCATTATATGTCCTGATTTGACCAATTAATTAACACTGGCACTATTGTGTTTAAAGGTGCACAGTGTTATATGTGCTCTGTAACACTGTATAAGAGAAAAGATTAAAAAAAATATCCATTTTGAATGATATAGCAAGGGGACGATGTTATTTAGGAAAAGGTCAAGAACATATCTGACTGGAAAACAGCTGTTAAATAAATAAAGAAAATCAGAAGGAGAAGAAGAAAAAAGAAAAATGTTACTGAGAATGTTAATTGAAAACGGATGTAAACAATGAGTGGACGACATGTGATGCTTATGACAAATTAATGAAGTGTAACCAGAGTTTTTAGCAAATTAATGAGAATTGTGTTGCATTAGTTGATAGATTGCATTAAGGCCTCTAGCAGAGTGTTGTCACATGTTCTTCATATGTTCTTCAGACTATGCAGTAACTTCAGCATGTTTTAACTGCCATGTTCAAGCCTAACATGATGTCATCAACTGTTTTGCCACATTAGGGTTTCCAAGGAAACGTTGGGTCTTCAGATATTAATGAGAATGTCTATTAACATCAGTGTAAGAGCACATGACAACCACCAGGAATGTGACTTGTTTACAAAGTGGGTGGATGTTTTCTCTCTCTGCACTTCAGATTCACTGGGATCTGGCCTCTTCTTCTTCTTCTTCTTCTTCTTCTTCTTCTTCTTCTTCTTCTTCTTCCCCATTAGGGGTCGCCACAGCAGATCATCTGTTTCCATCTCGCTGGCAAACCAGGCCCCGCTCAACCGGGCATGATATCTGATTTTTATGCCGGATGCCCTTCCTGATGTAACCCTTCCCATTTATCAGGCTTGTGCATACCTTTGGGTTCAGTGCCTTGAGTAGATGGAAATGGAACCACCAACCCTGTGATCAGCAGATGACCCTGTCTACCTCCTGAGCCACACTCTCCCTCACTGGGATCTGCCTAATTGCTGGCAATATCTCTTCACAGTTTAGTCTCCAGCCATCCAGGAACGCTCAAACCCACAGACAGAGGGAATGTGGGGAAGAACGAAATCACAGAGCCGAAACTGTTGGCATGCCTCCACAGCTGAACCACCAGGACAGGACGTTTTTTCTTCTTATCTTTTCCCCTTGTTCTGTGTTCGAGCTGTGACATTTGCACAGGGTGTGATGTGAGCAGATTAACCACGGCGGCCGGTACGCTGCCGCATTGTGTGTCACATTCTCATTCGTGCACCGTTTGATAATGCTATCTGGGACTTGTGCTTTCCTACTTTAAATTTAACCTTTGAAGTGTTGCTGGCCAACTTGTTAAACTGTGTTCACACCCCTGAAACGATTAAGCGGTTTTATAGTTCAGGGCTGTTTTCTGGCTTCATGTAACGTTTCCATCTTCTAAGACGATGACCCCAAAGTGAGTGCACTGCCTGAAAAATTAGCTCTCAGATGCTATCAGTCAGGGTTCAGCATTTTTCTCTTTCATCATTGATAATAACACAAACAGGAGAAGCATCTCATGCACTGTTCATGCCGAAGTCTCTCCTCTCATGCAATTTGACCGAGCTCACTGGCACTCTCCTTCTCTGACTTTGTGTTCGGTGATGGATGTTTTTTTTCCTTGAAGGGATGCAGAATTACCCTCCAACATTAGATACCAACCGTTTCAAAACTGAGTCACACTCTTACCAAAACACTGTGGGCAATGAAAGTTAAATTCACTGAACATGAGTGATGTTTTGCTGTATGAAATCATCTGTTCTCTGGAAACATGAAGCAAAACATATTGTACATCAGGGAGTTGTGAATCGCAGCGCATGGATGTCTGTGTTGTTGGAATAAAACCTTTTAATCACGCTTGGCTGTATACTTTCTACAGTCTGATGTTAGTTTTCCAGTGTTGACGTTTGCTCTGTCCATTTCGCAGACAGATTAGACAGTCCCAGGGGAAATGGGGGTGGGGGCAGTTCGGTATGAGACAGTCTGACCAAACTGGAGGGCTGAGACTGGCATAATTACCACAGTCATTCTTGTGTCTGTATAACACATGGCTTTTCCTCTCCTCTTAAATCTAAGGTGAATCCAAGAGTTTTTATTGGCGCGTGCTACCATAACATATCTGCAGGGATTCATTGATCAGTATCAGTGACCTGATGATTTGTTTGGCTACTTGCTCCGAGTCTGAAATTCCATAACTCATTTGTTGGCCTGTTTCAAAGGAAAACATTCTTGAGGTTGCAGAACACAGTGTTACAAGCAAACTATTTAATGCATACCGTTCTAGATATAAAGACATAGGCAGTGAAAAAAGCACACTTGTTTTTAGTAGGACAGTATTTTACATTGTGATTTGATACTGTCATAATCACAGCTTCATTATAACATTGGTGCCAGTCAGCAGTACGCATGGCCCAGTTCCAATAAGCTGGAAGAACTTACAGTTCAAACACTGATTTCATAGTGGGACAGCCCTGAACCGACTAACTGGAGTGTGTGACAAACTCTGTGAGTCTGCTGATACTAGAACTGGGTTCATCAGTTCATTTTCACAGCAGACATTTTTACAGACCAAGCACAGGTGTAATTAATAACATCAATGATGGTCCCAACTCGTCACATACGGACGCTTGGTAGGATCTCTTAGGATGAACACTGGGTGCCTCTTTATCGTAGTAATAGCAGGGTAGCGCGACAGACGTCTAAGAGCTGGGGTGGTTGAATGTGTCAAGCGCAGGGCTTTCACCCAGGAGACCAGGGTTTCTTTTGCAAGTAAAGTAACTTAATGTACATAATTAACATACTTTTTAAGAAGTTTTTTGGCATTTTGCCCCATTTGATGGTGCAGCTGGAGAGAGACAGGAAGCGGGGGAGAACATGTAGCAAAGCGGTTGGAATCGAGCCCTGTCCTCAGCGCTAAGGACACAGTCTTAGTAAATGGGGCGCATTCTTGCCAGGTGAGCTATTGGGGCAACCCAAACAGACTCATTGTAAGCCAAACCCTGATCTTTTTCTAAACTAACCATGTAGTTTCATTACCTAAACCTGTAATTTTGCAGTGCAACCACTTCACATTCACCAAAAGTTTATTATTGTTGTCAGCAACCTTTATTTTGAAAGTCTAATCGGACAGCGCTAACCAGACGTTGCGTATTTATTATTGCTAATTTGACCACGAACCCTGCATGTACAAACTGATGCTAGGTACTCAGAGTGTTTAATGCATTGGGCCACTGACCAAACGTCTGTATGTCACGAGTTTTGTGCATCCTGGTGCTCTTGCTTTGCTTACTGGGACTCTGAACCTACTATGGCACAGAGTCCTACAATGGCGAAGGCATGACCCGCCTTCACCATAGTAGGATTTGCAATTTGTCTAAATCGAGAAAGCAACAATGCCTCTGTGGCACAATCTGTTCCTCAGTGAAAGTGGAAGACTAACGGTACATTTACATGTAAAATGTCCAGTTAGCACCAGCAATATTTTTACCCTGTCTGCCATTGCACAAAATGTCCTCATGTAAACAAAGAATATAACAGCGCACACTCTGTCTACATTAACCAGAAACTGTTTTTCCTGCCTACACATCAACACTGTGAACACACTTTCTAAATATCTTCACCCTGGATGGAGTTTTCCAAAACCACGACGAAAAGCCAAAACGCAAAGGAATGAAACAGGGGCGTCATTAACATTATCAGTTACACCTGTGCTTTTCCTCCTTTGACAAGTCAAAATGTCTCTTGTGGTTCAGGTGTGGTTTCTTATCCTCTGGTCGTCTCCTGCTAGCCGTTAAGCACACACGTACCCATAAACACCAGTTCTCTGCCAAATCGTCCGCTGTGCCAACACAGCGGCTCCGGCTCTGTTCTGGTTTGCCTACCTGCTAGTTAATGACTCTCTCCTGTTTTCGATTTTTGTCCGCCTGCTCCCTTTCTGAGCGTATTTGCTTTCACTGACTGCTTGCTTGTCAGCGGTTTCTGCCTTGAACCAAGACCAAGAAACTTTAGAGGGAAATTCTGGAATTTGTCAACCTAGGTCACTGCAGCTGGAGAGCTGCAAAGCAAAGCCAAAGACACAGTTAGACGTCGCTTTAAGGTGCGTTCAGATGGAACAAGAAGCCTTTTTTTGCATGAATCTGACAGTCAATTTCATTCTCTGTAAACAGCCAATGTACCAACTGCACAGACGTAAGCTGTGGCTAGCTAGCAACATATCGAGTCTGCCCGTATGTTAGTTTATGAGAACAGCCACTTATTTCCCTCCTGATCCCTCTTAATTATTTGCCTGTCTCTTCGTTCGTTAGCTCATTAAGCCCCAGGATTTGCAAAAATGTCTCTCCGAAGTTGGAAAAGTCTCAACTTGCCCCTACGTCGCACTGCTTCAAGCCAATTTCTACCTGTTCACATCCACTCATGCAGTCACGCTGCATCTATAATTCACTTTGTGTTCAGTCTCGGTGCTCTCTGTGTGAGGCGGGGGGCTGACTTTCCATTTAGTTTGTCAGATAAGTGGCACCAAACACAAGAGGATGCTTCGTGTCTGCAAGTTTCATAACTGAAAAAACAAAATGCCAACATGCATGTCGCTGTTCACATCATCTGTGATAAACAGTGATTCCAGTTGTGGCTAATGGCTCAATGGCAGCTCCAGGGATTCCTCTACGACAGAGGTCACGAGTAAAATGTCACGACCAGCAGTCACACTGGACAGAGGAAAAGAAGAAGAGAAGAATGAGACTGAGGTTTTTCCCTTTGGGCCGCTTCTCTCCGCTGGGGCACTGAAGGGTGGAGCTTCGACAGTCTTGCTGTTTCAAATCAAAGAGGATGTGAATATGTGCAAAGTCATCTTCAGTCAAGCTCAGTCATTGTCATGAAACTCGCTGTGAAAACATCAGAAACACGTAGCGCAAGAGGGAAAAGGAGGGCTGTGGGGGGAGAGGCGAGGCAGAGGGGAGGCTTTTGGATCAGACAGTGAGATAATGGTTTTTTCGTGGTTTTTGTTTCCTAAAGCAGGAATGTTGTTTACAGGGATTGGACGGCGTCTCAGGAATGCAGACTGTGTTCTGAGGAAATGGTTGTTGTCTCTAGAGGGAACTTCTCCAGCCGGGCTGCAGACCCAGAGGGGAAGAGGTTGACAGGGATGCACTCTATGTGTAGCACAGGAAGCGTGTTGAACTGCTGATTTCACATTAGTAGATAATGTGATATAACATCCCTGTTTACAGCCTCACACAGCCAGAATACAGGCTCAGGTATCGTTAGGATATTTACGTCTGGCAGTCGTTTAAGCTCGGGCTGACGTGCACCGCATCAGCTGACCACGGGGAAAGTTTAAATCACCATCATCAAACGCCACGAACAACTTTTAAAGGAGGACTTTATATGCATAGTGTAAAATGAGCTTTACCTCCACAGATTTATAGAGAAACTGATTTTGGTGGATAGATTAGAGGAATTTCCAGCCGCATGTTTCCACAGCTTGAGAATGGGCGGCAGCGGCCAATGGCGGCCCAGCTCTTGGTGCGGTCATCCGGTTAGGTTAAGGGAGGGTACGTGTTTATTTGTGGGCGAGGGCGACAGCTGTCAATCACGCGCTGCTCAGTCAGACTGGTGACTTGTGTGTGACGGCTTCAACCGTAATGTTGAGGGTCTTTCCAAAGCAGTTGGCGGTTGGATGGGAGAGGTGCAGGTTACCCGGCTTGCTCCTTCGTATCATTCTTGCGGATGGCAGAGAATAAAAGGTGGTCAGAGAATTGCTGTTAATGGGCAGTTAATGACTGCAGAGACTATGAGGATGCTTCTGTTTTACTGATCTGAATACCGACACACCACAGTCTTTGTGGTTGGTCTTTTTCAAACAGGGTGCTTTAATTTCCTCCAGATTTAATGTTCGGGCGGTTTTATTGTGCTTTTTGCATCTCAGTTGCCACTGAAACATACTCTTTTCAGCTCTGTGACTTTTACATCTTGACTCTATTAGGTAAACTGCACACTAAAGCACATTTATTAGACTCACATTACATTACATCAACATTACAAGTGAAAATATATAATAAAGAAGTAGGAAAACATGAAACTATTTTTTGGCTCGCAAATAGTGAAATGACCCCTCATCTCCAGGCAAAACTCCCTGTTGTTTTTGAGCAAGAGGTAACTCGCATCACTCACCCTCATCCTCTATCTCATATTTTCCTCTTGTACTCGCTGTACTTTTGCTCCCCACAAAACACAGTCTCAATATCTTCTTTGTGTTTCCGTGTTTTTTTTCCCATCATTTCCTTCAGAAAGGGTCACCGGAGTTTCGTGTGGGCACTACGACATCTTACAGCCACCTTTCACGTCTGCGGGATGTGACTATTTCATACTCAAAACATGAATTTTGGATGGAATATCACTTTAAACTCAGGTTGGCAGACGTATCGGATCCTGCAACACTTCGACATCTCTTCGACAGCTCATTAGATGAGCGACCACAGTCAGGTTGCAGGGTGTGATTTAAAATTTCCACAAGTTCACATGCAGTCACACAAATGTTAGAACCACGTCTAATTGTCTTCTTCTGCTCTTACCTGCTGAAACCATTGAAACCTCCTCTCTGGGTGAATTGAGGCAATAGAAATTTCATGCTGGAAATCTGCAGAATTATGGTGCAACTAGCAAGGAGGAAGCAGTTCAGGCTACTCAGTCCAAGACAAGTCCACATCTGTGTAGATTCAACCCGGAGGAATCAAACCAGTGTCCATTCAATATTCTTCATACTATTTTCCTGCTGTTGAGCGTCAACTGTGATATAACGTCTCAATCACTCAGTGCAGTCCTTTGGATTCAGAAAAAATAAAAATAAAACAAAATATTCTGTCAAAAGGCTGCAAACTAACGATGAAGTCTATCTTTGCGCACACTTGTGCATAAAGCTACGAGACAGAAAAGAGAATATCTGGTTGTCATATGGCCCACTATGGAAATTAAGCATCACGTGTCAAGTTAACTGACTCAGTCAAGTCCAACGACTGTAATTGGTGAGACCAAGAGACGAGATTGAGGCAAAACACCAACAAGACAGAGACAAGTCCACGGTGATAGACTGAGTCTCAAGACTGGACTCGAGTGCTTCAGCCCTGATGCTGTCTAATAAGCTCCAGTGGCAGATTTTTTTTAATGAGCATTAAATACTGTTCCCAGCAGTATCCTCAAGTAGTAAACTCGTTTTATGTGCACTTCACAAATGGAGGAATTTGTGTGTGAAGATTAATTTTGCTCCCTGAGATGACTTGAACATGTGGTCCACTCAGTGTCAATACACTGTTCACGAACTTTAAATATCAGCCGACATCTTCATATGAAGCAAACAAATGTGTCTGGAATAGAAACGCAGTTTTAAATAAGAAAGGTGAAAGGTTGATGGAAGGTTTATAAAGATACAGAAGTGCTCATATTAGAAGTGCTACCACTGCAGTTTCCATGTGATGACACAGCAGCGCTGAGGCTATACTTAGTTAATTCTGAGTCTTACTCAATTAGAAAGCGTGGTCCGGATGTTACAGCAGCATTCTGTGTCCTGGCAGAACAGTTTACAGGCCTTGTATTTGTCTGATCTGAGCCTGTCTCTCTTTATTTTCCCAGCAGCCCCCTACAAATTTCCACAGCTACCCCGTGTCTGACTCACTCGCTATCTAAAGATCCTTGTATTTCACAATCTCTTCACTTCTGGAGAAACGAGTGTTTGCCACGTGACATCCGGAAAACGCTCCGCAGAGGAACCACTCTCACACAGCGCATGCAGTACCTGTCCGAGCCTGTCGCGAGGAGAACGTTTCATCGTTTTAAAACAAAGCACACGCCCGCACACACGTTCACGTTCATACATTCACAGCCCAGCAAGACATCTGCTAAGTACCAGGATTAAAGTATCACATGATCTCCTCCCAGATACCAATTGTGTAAGAGCAAACCAAAGGGATTACAGTGTGCATGAAGTATGTTCTCAGCACTTGAAATGCACTCTAATGTGACAGCACTGAGCCACACAAGGTAATGGGTATTTACTTTTGTCTTTCATAGCCAAAAACCAGTCAGATGAGTTGTCACACCCTGTACTCCAGTGTCACACTAGCACACAGGTAATAATCTGTGGTTTAGCACCATTAGCACAAATAAAATATGATGCTGGCTCATGAATTTGCTAGATTAAGTCCATAAAATCCCTTTCCTATTATTACCTGTGGAGCAGCTCCAGGCTGTACATCAGTCTGACTTCTTGGCTCTTTGGTTTTTCGGTTTGCCAAAGAATCGCTAATGCTGATTAATGCTGAGTGGACAATCCTGAGAGCAAACTGATGAGTCAGTTTGAAAACGTCTGTTTTTATCGTGCAGCAGAGAGGACAGAAATTAGGTTTTATGATACGTCCTGTCTTCTGCGGACACCACTGATGTCACCCAGCGATTACGACCATATTGAAGCTGCTACGGCCTGATTAACTTGTCAGGAGACAGCCTTGAAAAACAGCAAAAATTTTACTGGGACTTTTGGGAAGAATGTGGAAGCATTTTGGGTCCAACCCACTGGAATGTCCTCTCTCGAAGCCAAGCAAAGTGTTAGAGACCTGCCTGGCTTTGGATCGGTATATTGGGTGTTTCTGGCATGAGTTAATATGAACCTGAGGTGGATGCTTTTATCCAGAGGTCCTTTCAGGACTGCAACAGTGGAACCAGTGGAGTTTTGACCTTTAACCTCAAACTGTTGGCACCTTTGATCTACACAGAACAAACGGATACTAATGGCACCGACACTGTCAAGGTGAAAGTCCCATTTCCAATGGCTTAACCAAGCTTTTTGTTGTCCGAGCATGTTCTCACTTGCACTGCAGGCAGACAGACACATGTTATAGATGACATAACTGCAACTCCAATCTGGAATTCCCACTGGGAAGAAGAAAGCCACCTGATCTGCACTTTTATGACGTGTGTGGGCAGTAAGATGCATCTGGAACCAGTCAGTCTAAAGTCTGGGTCAACCCCCCTTATCAATTAGACAGGGAGGTGAAGGAGGGCAGACACAGAGGCAGGAGAACTGATGCAAACATAAAATTAGGAAGATATAGATATAAAAGAAAAGTGTATTTACTCGAGTCATTAGGCTACTCTGCCTGTGGGAAGTTTATTAGTTTGTTAGTGGGGTCGTTTTAATCATGTTTTATTCAGCTTCATTAAATTGGATTTAGGGGGCTTTATTGGCAGATATGTCATATAATATTTACAGTATGATCGCCTGAAAATAAGAATAGTTGTTTTTTCATTACCTTAAAAGGAGCTCTTTGTATCTACAGATGCGTAACCAATTTATTGCCTTTCCTTCTTTGTCAGCAAACATTTTATAATAGTTTTGGTGATCCCGACTTTTCATCTAGCGCCATCATCGGGTCAAACTTTTACAGACACAAATGGTAGCATGCTAACACGCGAAACTGAGATGGTGAACATTATACCTGCTAAGAAATCTGGATTAGCATGTGGCACAAACTACAGCCTTGCAAAGCTGCCAGCATGGTTACACACTGTCTTATACTGTTTCCATTGTTTCTTTGCAGTCATTTGACTGTGAATGGGTTGGTTTACTCTTATGCAAAAGAGAAGAAAGTGTTTCAAAAATAACTTCCATGTGTTTTAAAAACACATCTCAGCTCTACAGTGGCCCCGTTCACATCCGTTTCAAATCCCTTTCTCCTCTGTATACTTGTTGTCATCTATAAATTCAACTATTAGCTGTCATGTCTGACACACCAACACTGAATGATTTCAGACAACACGAGTGACACTGACTACATCTCTGTGTACTGTTCATTTTCGTAGGGCTTTGATTCAGGATCGAGAATGAATGTTGGAGTTAAGAACAAACATAACTCATCATTTGCTGTGAGACTTGGTTCCCCACACATGTGTCAGTCTATAACATCTGTTGACATTTTCTGGAGCGGTTTCACAGATAACAAGTTAGCATTTTACAGGAGTTATTATTCCAATATATTAAATCAACAGTAACTTTAGATAGTGATTTCCACTGTGCGGGTCTCAACCCCCAAAGGTGTCCCTCTATATATATATATATATATATATATATATAGTGGTCACAATATAATATAATTAAAGGGAAAATGCAGAAAATATTTTTCTCTAAGGCAGAAAATCCCGTTTTTTCTGACTTTATATCTCATTTTTGTTTCATTTTCTCTAGTGAAATATTTCTACATCGTCAGGCCTTCAAAAATTGTTCAAAGTAATCAGTCTGAGAGGGGAAAAATAACTCTACGGTTGAACTTATTTCTACAATCAAAGGCCACATAGCCTGGGCTTAATGGTCACAAGTTGATATTGCTTCATTTCGGGGTCAAAAGCTAAAAAAATTGGGAAGCACATAGCCCCATGTGTTTCTACATAAAACTGAACGAGAAGAACACTTATCATGACCTCTTTGGAAAGGTCAGAGTAAGACTTTTCCATGATCCAAAGACATGAAGTGCCAGGATTCCTCTCCCGAACTAAGTCAATGGAGCCACAAATCTGGTCTGAATGTTGGCTTTTGGCCCTGCCGTGACGTCGGCCCCAGCAAGCAGCAGGAGCAGGAGGAGTGATTACCAAGCATACCATGTGTGTTCATTCGACCATCTGTTGCCTTTGTTCCCCTCAGATGCTCGGGGAGGAGGACGCTGTAATCCTCTGCACCGTGGAGGTCAAGTCCGTGTCACTCAAGTCGGTCCAAGAGCGAGACAACAATCCTGTCTGGTCAACCGTGAAAGTGATAGCAGCAAAAAAATCTCAAGTCAAGTGTCCCTCGGACTGCTTTACATACAGGCCACATACTTCTGGGAAGATTACGTACAAATGACTGGGAAATTTGAGATTTAAAACCTGGAAGCTTGACATGTTTGAAAAAGTCATGTGTGATTCATGTCTGCTAGTGCGACCTAAACACATTTGCTGCTGTGCTCCGCAGCTCAGACTGATTTTTCATTAAGGGAAACAAATGAGGACTCTGGGTACGTCGTGTCCTCTGAGGTCTCCTGCCCAAGGGCTGGAGGTGCAGTTTTCCTCCCCAGACTACGCAGACAAGAAACTGCTCCTTCCCTTCACTCAGCATCTTGTTTTTTTTTTTTTTCTTTTATAGACATCTGCTGGCACTTTGGGCCGTAACGCTTTTACCATGTGCCCCTGCAGCGGCACTGCAGACCTGAAAGAGATCCACGCTTTCCCCTTTAGACGAGCCAAGCGAGTTGCTCTGGAAGTTTAGGGCATGAAAATAAGTTAAGAATGTGCTAAGCAATGTAAACGTGTCTCGCAAGACGACACTCAAGCATGACCAGACCAGTAGCAACAGGTACATTACGGTGTGATAACTGACATGCCGCTCTCCAGACATTTTGATGACACAACTACCATTTAAGCACCGCGCTGGAGCCGTTTCAATAACTGCTCCCTTCTCCGGGAAAAGAGGTAGTTAGCTCATCCAGGCTTCAGCTGTGTCTGATGGAAAAAGCCTAAAAGAAGGCAAAGTTGACCGGTTTTCATCTCCCCCCCAACTTCCACACTCACACAAATTGGGTTGCTGCAGAGAAATGCACTGTTAGCATTACACTGGCAATACCTCAAGGTTTCAGAACTTTTTCCGAGGTGTCATTTTACTGCCATTGAGGCCTTTTTGCTTCACTAATACTCTGTGGTGTTCATCGCAGAGGTGTGTGTGGCAGGCAAGCCTGATTGTTCTGAAAATACCCTCTAAACTCGCCTTCACCACTCTAATTAGTGTGGCGATTTATGCTTCAAATGTAGATTTCCTTTCCTCTGTCAGTCTTAGGTTTCTATGTGAACTTCATGATGTCTCCTCTTGGCACGTATCATGACGGTGACATCATCCCATCGCTCCAGTTGCATACCAAAACCTGAGAGAGCCTGAAACATTACCATCAGACCCAGGCACTGGGTTCAAACAGAAACATCTGGATTTTCTGAAGTTGAAAAGATTGCAAGTCATCGAGTGCATCTGTAACGCACACTTTGTTCAGGAGCAGCCTCACTATACGTCAACACGAAGGCAACTGTTGCTATAAAGGTACAATAGTATTGCTAAGACACCTGTTGTCAGGGTTAAAACAGAAGAGGAAGCTCAATATTCATAAGGTACCAATTCAGTTTAACAACAGAGCTGTTGATTTGAGGAGTCCCAATGAGATGTTTGCTTCCGAAACATCTGGAATGCATTAAAGAGAAACGCCTGGGTTTCACTTTAACATATTGAACTAGGCTATAGTTTGGCATTCATCAGCTGTCTCCAAGAATTAACCCAGCAGGAGAGCCTCACTCGTATCAGGAAACCTTTAATAAAATGGTCTTTGACGAAAAGTTTACATCAGAGCGGGTGGAGGGTTTTCCTCCTGGTCCATGCTGCCAGAGCACAGGTCTCATAAGTTTAAATAACTATAATTAAATAAGAATAAAGATGACGCAAGACTGCAGCCATGCTCGTGGCTCTGTGAGGGTGCACTGAGCTAAGTGCAAATGTCAGTATGCTAAGCTGTTCAAAGTGTTTCTTTTTTTAGCATGCTACCTTTTGCAAATTAGCCCTTAACACAAAGAACAGCAGAGGGAAATTAGCTTTGTATGTATTTGCGAGTAATTAAGTGAGTAAGTATGCATTTTTGACCCCATTTTGTTAGATTAAATATAAAGAGTTCACAAAAGTTCAAATTTCACAGCAATCCATCCAATAATTGTCTGAATACTTAACTTATAACCAAAGCTGTCATTCTGGAAGGCAGCACTGGACGGAGAATCAGGGGATCACAAACCTCAGCAGGCTTCATCTTGTGGAGGACATGACATATACGTGTCAGTAGTAAATAAGGTTGAGGGTCAATCAATCAATCAGTCAAACTTTTTCTATTGCGCCCTCCAACATCCAAAGGATGCACAAGGCGCTTAACAAAGAAAAGAAGAGGGTCTGGACTAACCGACCGATCGGCCGAAGCCAGCCACAGCTTTGCCGTGACTGAAAACAGTTAAACAATCTGGACTTTCTGCTAAAAACATCCAGACTGTGGACCTACAAATTGCATTTTCCAACCTAAAACAAAACCGCTCTATTGCAAGATCTGGCAAGATGTTGACATTTCTCTATGCGTCTCATTTATTTTGCTGTTACGTCACAGTGACAGCATGTTTACACGAACACAGAAATTTGGAGAACAGCTCCTGGCTGTCCTTGTTTTGGTTATATTCAGGACAAACTGTTTGTATGCGTCATCACATCCTGCTAAGAAATATCCTGATGTACTGAGTATGGACAGAACAACAAAGGCTGAAAACAAAGGCTCATGGCATGAAGTGAATTGCATTCACTTCACTCCAGTTTTTCATCAGTGTTTCCTTGGTGCTTTTTTTAATACTTGAGATATGGGTCACATATAAATATAAATACAATAGGATCCTCACATGTTCCTACAATAAAACAGACTACTTGAATAGTCCAGATTTAATGTGTGCATGGAAGAATCTCACAATGCTGGCTTGGTATCACATGGTTTAAATGATTACTGATCGATATTCCAGTTATATAAATCCACAAAAAAGACAAAGACGGTAAGAAATCACCATCATTACTTTTATTAAGCTTTTTAGGTCCCCTTCCCTTAAATCAAGTGACAAATTGCTTACTGAAAATCACCATCTGTTATTTCAGAGACTGAAACTAAAGCATAGAGTTCCTGCAGCTCACCGGGTCACACACACATGTTAAGAAACAGTTACTTGTGTGAAATGTCTGGCATTTAACTTATCATGCAGCTTTGGAACATGAGAGGAAAGTGTCATTAAGGAACCCGATTGGGGCCGCAAGCACTCCTTTGAATGGTTTTTCGCTTTTGCACCTTGCGTCTTTCTTCTGCCCAAAATCTGTCTTTGCCTTTGGTGTCCTTTATACTTTATTTGTGGAATGTTTCTTTACTTTTTCCAAATGCTCTCTTCACATTTTCCTCAGAGTAGAAAAGATTCAATTACAAAACCAGCGAGCACTTTTCACTACAACCAAACAGAGTAAAAAAGGAAGCGCAGCAGCAACCGTTTGACTTCTTTGGTCTTGGAGAAACTGCGATGCGAGTTTTAAAAAAATGCAGAAGTATGAAAAGCAAAAGTTTGTTCCAAAAAAACAAACACCACATGCAGACAGTGAAGAGTTAAAGGCTGCAGATGTGGACTGAACAGTACCAGTAACTGATACAACACTCATATCTGAGTCACACACACACACACACACAGGGACCATTTGTTTGCACTCTGAATCAGCACTTCTTTGTTATCGGAGAACAATAATAAGACCTAACTTCACATTCTGCAACGCCAGGCAGAGACGTCACAGAAGCATTTCTCATTTCGCTTCTGATCCGCACCCAAACGCACCACCGACAGATCAAACCCTTCCGTCGAAGGCGGAAACAATCACAGCTGACAGATGAACACTGGGGGTTGCATGAGGAGAAAGGTGTCCAGCTCTAAAAACATTCCCTACACGCTTTGAGGTAATGCTTATTATTGCAATGCAGACGTGCCACATGAACCTCTGAGGTTAGCGCGACGCTGAAGACTTTTTCTCCCGTTAAACAGGATGAGTAATGTTACTGGAACAACTCTTATTTAGTAATTAACACAGTGAAACAGTGAAGAATGGGACCTGAATCCTCGTGGTCACTCAAATCTCATTCCGTGTGGAAAAATGAGATCACTAAATGTGAAAAACTAAATGTAAAAAGCTGCTTCACAGCTGGAGTAAGAGAATAAAGTAAATGTATTACTATTAAAGGAATAGTTCAACATTTTGGGAATATATTTGCTCCCTTGCTGTGAGTTAGATAAGAAGACTGATACCACTCTTATGTCTGCAGGTTAAATTGAACTGTTTAGCAAGCAACTGGTTAGGTTAGCTTAGCTTAGTTTAGCATAGAGGGCTAACAGCTAGCCCTGTCCAGAGGTATCAAAGACTATCAGCACTACGAACTGACACTTCATATGCCGTTCATTTAATCCTTACAAAAAACAAAGTGCATGAATGACATGTTGACAGAAGGTTATTGGCTGGACTACTTCATGAACGGGTGCAGTGTCACAACCCCTGTAACACGACAAGATGATGATTTTTACACTTTGGTTTTTAAATATTTTAACATTTTTAATTAGTGAGAATTAGACGAGCCAGATAATGTTTTTTCAGGGAGGCAGAGCCAGGCTAGCTGATTCCAGTCGTTATGCTAAGCTAAGCTAACCATCTGCAGGCTGTAGCATGATGATGAATAAGCATATGATGAAATAAGCGTATGATGAAATAAGCGTCTGATGAAATACGCGTATTTCACAAAATGTCAAACTATTTCTTTAAGTTATAACGGGTCCAGTACAGAAATAATCTGAATGATATGTGGTTTTATTTGTGGATTAGATGTTTTAATAATATGATATGATATGTGATATGTGATGATATGAGCATCAAATCGGGCTGTTTAGAATCTGGTCTTGCCAACTAAATGATTTGAATGCAAATACTGAAATAACAAGTTCATGTTCTGCCAGCTAATCCATTTCAACTGCATGACCACTTTTTATTCTAGCGGGCTGGATAAACCTGCTGCCACATGCAAAGATGCTGTCTAATTTTCTGTTTTCCACCGTGGGAAAGGGAGCTGATCAGCACAGTAGTTGACTCATTTCACTCGCTCACCCACACATAAACACATCCCATACACAATGACTCAATATTATATAAAAACATGTGCAAACTTGTTTTTCTAAATACAATTCATTCCTGAAAATGTCCCCTCTTAAACACAAACCATGCTACAGACAAATGGTCCATTTGTCAGAACGCCTCAGGCACTTGCTGCATGAAAAAAGTCAGAAAAGGACATTACTAAACTGAATTACATGATATCAGTGAGTCTTCCACATGGTGCAAAGTTAAGACAGACTTTTGTTACTTGTGCTAATAGACACCAGAGATATTAACATGCATTTTGAAGCAGTGACCACCTGAGGAAGAGCACTCAATAAGATGATGGTGAAACTTGCTACTGTTTCGTGGTCTGATGAGAAGAATCAGCGACTTCAATCAAATCCTAAAATGCTGCAGATGTTTAGCAGATGTTTACATACTGGAAGCCACGTGAATCAGTCTCAGGAGAAGCCAAAGTGCATGATGATGGAGAGAAGGGGACAGTTTCAAAACCCGTTTCATGACGTGTGTTACACTATACAACGATCAACTATAGATCCGCTATGAATTTCAAACCTATATTCTTATTTTAATGTTACAAACATCTTAAATTATGTAAAATAAACAATATGCCGTGACATTGCCTATGTGATGTGTATTTCAGAAATAAAAGGTACAGTAGGTCTTTAAAAACAATCAAACAAAATGTGACTTTGAATCCATCAAAGCTAAAGACTGACTGGCTTTATACGTCTTTCCAGTAACTACTGCTTCACTTATCTGCAAGTCTTTTCATGACCAACATAAAACGCCTTCATAAAAGAGTCCAGACTTAGATCCTCCTCCGCTTCTCTACTTTTTTTTTTTTTTTTTTTTTTTTTTTGGCGTCTTGAACTGGGCAGCAGTTCGGCGTCCTTACAGACAGTCGTACATGCGCAGGGTGCGCTCCAGTTGCTGGACAACACGTTGGTAAAAGGCTATCTGCTCCCTGAGGTAGGCCTGCATCATGTCTTTGAAGTCCACCTCTCGCTGCTGATGGAAGTGGCTCATCTCTGCCTGGAGGGCAAACCCGACCGTCCGGCAGCGTTTCCTAATGCCGTCGGCCTCGTCCTGATCCATCTTCCCTTCGTCACTCATCCGCTGGCTCTCCTTCACCTTGGCAAAGGCACCTGGGTTAAGACAAAAGGTTAAAGAATTTTAAAAACAGATGGTTGGTTAGAAGCCAAACAGAACACCAGGATTAGTTAAAGGGTCAGTTCACCCAAATGGCAGAAAACAAAAAAACACATACCTTCTCATTTAACTCTAGTGGTATGTGGTAATGCATATTTCCAGTCTTTTTAGATATCCATTTCTGAAGTCTCTGCCTCCACCCAAACACAACACGAACACATTTAATCACTCACACATAGCGGTCTCCTAGCCATGCAGATACTTTTGGTTTTATTTTTAAGGTTTTGGGGATTTCCTCTCTTAAGATTTCTGCCTCCATCCCAGTTGTTTGTTTGTTTGTCTGTGCTGCTCACAGCGTTGAAAAATTCAGGGGATTATCCCAAGCAACAGGAACACGGATTCTTTAAATGTCATTTTTTTATTCTGTGAGCACCGCAGACATATTTGTACTGGGATAACACCATAAACCTTAAAGTGATGTAAGGGCAAATGCAGCCCGTGCAGCCATTCAGTGGTATCTGGATGTCCAGATCAGACAATGTAAAAACCCATCCAAAGTCACTGACAGGCTGTAAAAAGTGCTTCCAATAAAAGGATAAAAATAAAAACCCTAAATGAAAAGTTAAATAATAAAAGTTAAATATAGCCTAAAAAAACAGTCTCAGGTTTTTATTGCTCTTTGGGTGTGTCTGTATTACTCACTATATGTTGTGATATATCACAAATCAGCTAAAGTTGTGCCAATATCTCAGCAGCAAAGACCAACATCGTAACTTTTCCCCCAGAAATTAACTACCGCAAAGCTGCACACTTTATAGGTGAAGCAGGGAACACACCACACAATTACTTTTTGTTTAACTGCATACCAAACGTCTAGTTTCAGATGATGCGGACGAGTCGCAACCGCATTCACCCAGACTTCCATGACGTCACTTTCCGAGTGAAGAACATGGCAGCCTGATGGCATGTCGCCACGCTGCATTTCCCATCAGATCAGTGAGTCTGTCTCAATCTGAAGCTGAGCTACCAGGAAGAGGACTGATCATCGCGCAGATAAGCTAGCAAGCAGGACTAGTTTGGACAAGTCAGTCGCTCTGTCTTCAATGTATCCGCTGCAGTGTGCAGGTTTTATCCATTAACTCTATCTGAGAGTTCATGCCGCCCTGGATTTTGTGTGGAATTCCTGGCAGAAGTCTGGGAAAGCATGAACAGCACTTCCAGTCTGTTCCAGCGAGGAGGCGTGTGGACTACAGTCTGTGGCGCTGACCTACATTCATGTATTCTGTTTTCCACATGAGAGGAGAATGTGCATCACCAGATAGCATGTCTGTGGGACATAAAGGAAAGGCACTTGTGGTTGTGTGTGTGTGTGTATGTGTGTGGAGCGCGGAATAATGGGAGGGGTTGAATCAACATTTTTTGGATGCGAAATCTCATCACAAAGAAAGCTCTGATGTGATCTTCCTCACAGCTAAATCTGCTCTCCGAGCTGATGCAAAACTATACGATTACTGCTGCAAAATGTGACTGAATAAAAAAGCGAGGCTGTTTAAGTTTCCACTTTCAACATGTCTGAATCAGCTGGTGCAAAATGTCACCACGATGAAAGTTTGATGTGTTCTTACTTGCAGCTAAATCTGCAAAGCATGTAGGTTTCTAAAAACCAATCCCTCTTCCTCACTCTGCGCTTTTTGCCTCTTTTTCCCCCCGTTAACAAACGCTCTGTGATACATGGCCAGTAGTCTGGAAAGTCACCAGATTTGTTTATCTTGCCCAACCAGACTGGCTACTGCATGTTTTATGGCTGTGGCCAAAGAAAGGATTGAACTATTTCACATGTGACAGCTTCAAGGGTCTGTGCCGGACAGATATTAGTACTCTGCAGGGGACAAAGAAGGGGTGAGAGGAGAGAAGAGGAAAAGGACAACATTGTGTAGAGGAGGGAGACACATAAATAAAGCTTATCAGCAGCGTTTCTGCAGGGTTTATCAAGACTTTAGTAACACATAAAATGCTATTTAATACACATTTAATCAAATATTGAGAAAATATGGTCTACAATCATTTATTATTTCTCTTTTTTCAGTACTTCCCAGCAGTATATAAAAAGTTCCTGATAATAAGATAATTAATTAAATCAACCTGGTCCTGCATAAGTGGCAGAAACATTATGAATCAGTTAAAAAATGATCAATTCGTTAAGGTAATTTAGGTTTTAGCCTCAGTAAGCATTTCCCCATTGTGGCATGAGCAGCTTTCCAGCTACTGCAGCTAGCCTTAGTGACAGTGTTAGCTTGTGTTAGCTAACTGAAACACCACAAAACAGGACTTAACGGGATCCTACACATGCAATGCACTGCTGCAACAATCCCACTTCGAGCTCATACTGTAAGTGTGTAACGTCTCCTGACAAGAATGCGTCTTAGGACTTTGCAAGACCTGCAGATAGCCGGTCTGGTTTAATAAGTCATACAGAATGTGGATGGAGAATGAGAGAAGAATGAGGCGGGTGATATTAACTCTGACCTCAACCCTCCGGCTGACTGAACTCAGGCATCTGCTAAATTCCCCATTCCCACAGCCCTCACTGGGCGCGAGGTCACTGCAGGATGAAGCCAGGAAGCGCAGCATTTCTTGTCTGCATCTACACCGCCGCGCTATCTGCTCAACAAAAACACGAAATCTGAGAGAGGAAGTCTCTCTTTAAGATATTTGTGTTTGTTTACAGCACGGGATGCTTGTGTGCTTGTATTTAGCCTCGGTGACATTTCCCCAATTCCCTCTGACTGAGTTCCTTTTTAGCAAAGCCAGCATTATTTTTCCCCACAGACTGCAGATTCTTTTAAGATCCAAACATTAGCGCGCAGCAGTTTTAAGACAAGTGTGTCTAATTTTAACTCCTTCTCATGTGGAACATGGTTTCCAGTCACAGCTAATTAAATCATTCTTCCT
Organism: Chelmon rostratus; assembly: GCF_017976325.1. Classification (NCBI taxonomy): domain Eukaryota; kingdom Metazoa; phylum Chordata; class Actinopteri; order Chaetodontiformes; family Chaetodontidae; genus Chelmon; species Chelmon rostratus. Next base: position 23,755,711 of record NC_055663.1, read on the forward strand.
GTTTAATCATAAAGTGGAGGCATCGTTAAACTGGAGTGGAGCCTCTTTCGTTGAGGCCACTTCGCATAAATAAGCTGACCCCTGTAACGTGTAATCAATCAACATAACATGGGAGATTTCAGGACGCCACATGTAGCATGATTTAATTTGGCAGATTAGTTAGTAACAGGAAAACAGACTCAAAATGTTTTTTCATATTAAAAAAACAACTTGCCAACTATTTTTCTTTAAAAGTAATTAGCCTATTAACTTCCTCTGGCGCTAATGATTATACTTCCTCAGCAAATTCATTACGAAACTGTTATTTCAGATGAACTGAAATGACCCCATCATTATAAATCAAGATATGCTCCCCCAAGAGTTGTACATTCCCTTTGAGCATTCAGTTAAATATCTCCAATTATGAAAAACATTGCCTCACAATCCTCTTGAGCTGTGTGCGTTTGTGTGTGTGTGTGGGTGTGAGGATTGAAGCGGTACTGGGCTAATATGTGAGAGCGCAGCCACTAGTATGTAATTACTTCACTGCTGCAATGCAAACCACAAAACACACAACACCCCCAGTTTTCCTTTAAGACTTGGAACTGGGCTAAATTTCTCTCTTGAAAAGTAAAAGGAAAAAATACTTGGCAGGTAAAGGCATGACGTTTTCAAATCCGAGATAATGGGCTATGGTTTGGTGAGCCAGTGACTGAAGCAGCCATTACTCATGTACTTAAAATACTAGAATACACTTCAGTTAAAATACTGTAAGTCTGAAAAGCCTCAAACTGTAACTCTAACGTCCAAGTACTGTTAAGAAAGCGTGGTGGGGCATTCCATTTCGAATTTGCGTAATCACAGTGAGTCATCAGTGCACTGAGAAAGAAACAAATCTGTGAATTTGGTTCAAAGACTGCAAAACAGGAAGAACTAACGTGACTGAGTAAGATTAGTGGATGTTGTTGAACAGACAAGTAAACAGAAACATTTTTCAACTGGGGACAAATGAGGCTTGTCACCACAAAACACTGACCTTTAGTAAAGGACTCTGAGTGTGTGTGTGTGTGTGTGTGTGTGTGTGTGTGTGTGTGTGTGTGTGTGTGATGGAGTTGACGTCTGTGTCAAGCACCGCAGTGAACTGATGAGACGGGCCAATTTGTTCTCTTTTGATCTTTCAAAAAAAGTGAATGAACACAGCGACACCAAAAAAAAAAAAAAAAGACAATAAAGTGGCACACGAAATTAATCATTAACAGGCATTGCTAGATGCTTGTAGAGCTGCAATCACTGGTGGATTAGTTGTGAGCCACTCAATTAACTGTTTTGTTAATAGTCAGACTAGTTTAGCTAGTTGAAGCCCTAGAGGCTTGCTAACAAAGTAGGGAACTTATACGGTTAATATAGCTAGTTGGTGAGCTAGTGAGCTAACAGCTAACACCATAGCGAGTCAAAAACATGCTAGCACTAGTCAGTCACAATGGCTCTCCGGCTCCTTTATGTTCTCTGTACTACGCCACCATTTCCTTCTCATGATTGTAAAACATGTATTCAATAATAAAATGAAAGAGGGAATTCAGCTTGCTAGCTGACGATTACTTTGATAGCTAGCTAACTAGCTGAATGGAGCTTATTTCTCCATTGGAGCTTATTTCTCCATTAGAGACCAAGCTAACAAGCTTTGCTAAGTTAGCAAGTTTGTTAGCTTGGTCTGTAATGGAATAATAAACTCACACATTTAATTCAAAAGACATATTTGTATCATTGAATCCTGTCTCCTAACTGTCTGTAACCATTCCTCATTTGTGGGTGAAGAGTTTCTAGTCTGACAGAGGCAGGCTAAATAAACGTGGACGGAGAAACAGCAACAACAATAACTTCCTCCATTTTTGACTCTGTGGCTTTCCATTTCCTTTAAAGGTCAGGACGATCAAGCCGGAACAAATTTCAGGTGTGTAAGTTCACCATACATCTCCCCTAAACATGAAATGACTTATTGCCTTAATTCCACTGAAAACAAATCATTTTGTTGTAAATTTTGCCATTTTAAATGCTGGCATGACTGGACATTTAGTCGATAATGACAAAACAGATTAAGATAAATATTGACATATAATCTTGATGAAGAAGAAGAGAGGAAAGGAGGGATAATACAGTGCAGGAAAGGGACAACATGTAGGCTACAGCTGAAAATAGGCAAGAAAGGGAGGTTTTAGAGGAGGAGAGAGGAAGAAAAAGTGAGACACAGCTTCAAGAATGTCTGACAGGGTCGAAAGTACTCTGTCATATCTGCCAGTGTTTAAAGTGGGCCTTAAAAGCCTCCAGGACACACAAACATGAAAAAACCCAGTGCTGAGTAAGCGAACAGTAATAGTGTTTACAGCAGCCAATCAGATAGACAGACAAGAACAGAGATGGAGTTTATGTCCTGAGCTGGAATGTGCTCAACTTAAAAATATCCTTTGTCCATTTATCTTCATGGCAGATTTTTACTCTGCAGAGTGCCAATGCTGAAACAAATATTTCCTATCCTTTGTTTTATTTATTTATTTTTTTAATAACTCAGGGATGAGGAATGTTCAAAACAGAATCACTCTCTACCCGCACGGGGAATTAGCTACCAGAAATGCTTAATCTGTGACCGGGCACTTCTCTGCACGTTCACTATCACTTTGTGTGCATCCGCAGCTTTTTCGACCATGACCACGCAACTGTTAAGACTCACAGATATGAGATATGGAGCTTGCAATAACTCCGAAGCTCCAACTGAAGCTTTTAATTCAAGCCATGCAAAAAGATGTTCAACAGATGTCCTTTTTTTTAACATGATATAATCTGATCTGAAATCCTGATATACTTCACGATCAGATGGTGTTTTAAGCCATGCTCGTGTCAGACACGTCCCTATCAAGATGTACAGTATTTGTTTATTGACAGGGATACGCTCAGCACTGATCCTGAAGGGATGTAATTTATGACCACTGCTAGTCGCCCCGCGTTTGTCTCACAGCATTCCTCTGCAAAGGATTTAATTCATCCCTTTTCAGCTCAGGTTTCCTGCGTTTGTATGAAACAGGGGTGTTGTCACAGTGAAATCAAAAGTTGGACTGGATGTGGAGAAAAATATTTGGGCTTCCAGCTGCCATTTTGGAACAAAAATGACCAGCTCTACGGTGAACTTTCAGATTCAGCGAGCCTCACCAAGCTCAGGCATTTCAGTAATCTGTTATGTCATCACACATGAAGTAACATACCAGTGTCAACATTAACTGTGACATCATAATTCCCTTGTATAGCTTATTATTATTACGATTTGTGAGACTAGAGTTGTAACGTCCTCTAATCCCTCCAGGTCTTTCAGGCTTTCTGCTGTGTTTGTAACTATGACATTAATTTAATTTATAACAGTTTGTGCTCCTTTGTTATGAAACAGATGTATTATTTGCTCTGCGTGTTTGTTATGTAGAGTTTGCCTAATGAGAAGTGTTGCAATGGCTCGAGGGAGGCAGCACAAATAAAGAAATGCAAGACGTTCCTATGATGAAAGACGTCTGGCTGATCAGAATGTTAGTTCTCCTTGCCGACGTAATAAATTCCTCCAATGTGGGTGTCAAACCTCACCTGACACATCCTTCCATTAGAAAGGATTTTCCAGCGTCCCAGCTTTTATCATGGCATGCTCACGCAACAAGCTCATGACACAAGAGAAGACCTGAGAATGCACGGCAGACAATGCTCTCCTCTGAGGGATGGCGTCTCCATGCCAACCGCGAGCATCGCGTCAGCGTTGCCATGGCTATAGCTACATTGGCAGGCACCCAGTATCTTCCTGACAGTTTAAGCTTCATTCAACTTCACACTCGTAGCAAGACAAAGAAAATGAAGTTCTAGTTTTGGGTTGCATTAGCTGAGCTGGAGCTCAACGGACAGAGCCAGAAAAACCATTCATCTGTGAGCTGACTAGTGAACGTGATGCCAAGGGAGCTGATCAAAACATGAACAAATACAGATGGCAATGACTTCTATTTTCCATTTATTCATGATAAAGCGAGCATTTGGAGATGCAATCTCCAAAGCCACTTTTCCTGTTAAGGGTCAATGGGGAGTGAAGCCTATCCCAGCATGCACTGAGCAAGAGGCTGGGTACGCCCTGGACACAGTGCCAGGCTATCACCACAAGGTTAAACATACAGACAGACAAACATCTTCACATCTACAGACGTCTTCCGGTTTTACAGTTAACCCAAGCTGCATTTCTTTGGGCCAGAGAGATCATACAAACTCCACGCAGAGAGCCGCCAGCTGGTCTGGTCAGCTCCAGCTGTGAGGTAACAGTGTGACTAAGCAACCACGTCTTACTTAGCAGGCATTCGGACTGAAAATAGAACTGCGTTTAAGCAGCATTAATTAATTTTTGGCCACTCGGGCTAAAAAGCTGAAGACACAACATCTGTCATAAATCACCTGATAAAGCTTTTACAGAAAACACGCTAGCAAACAGCTGCCTATTGACACATCCAGCAGACGTGGGGCATCATTAGCATGCGTCTGGAGTCCTGTTTTATCTCTGTTGTGGCCTCCACCAGCTTCTCAAGAATAACATCTGGCTTTTCAGCTGCTAAATGCTCCACTAGCTTCACCGTAAACAGCACTAATGCGAACAGTGACAATGAAACATTAAAGCTGCATGTCTTGCAACCAAAACAATGAGCTGAAGGACACCAAAATGCCCCCAGTCCGACCAGGATTGAACACTAGGATGCAGCTTACTGGCTAATGCAGCGATTGCCAGATGATGCTGCATTGTTTGCATGAATACAGCCTTAATAGCTACAAACTAGCCTAGTTTAAACTAGAGAAGTCAGCTAGCCTAGCGACCATTGATAGAATCATCATACTAGAATTACAGTCTCTGTGAGGCATATTGTTCAGTTTTTGTTGACACAGTGTTAGAGGGCATCAGCTCTGTGGTAAGTGAGGTTATAGTTAGTGGTGGTGTTGTATTAGACTGTATTGTGCACTGAAAGGCAAAAGGTTCCAGTTATACTCATGAGTGGGACCAAACACACAAAAGTTATGTGGGGTCTTTTCATATAAACTAACTCTTCTCTCACTTCATGCGTCTTTCAGGCGAATGCCACAAAATCTGCGGTTCTCTGAGAGGAGGAGGGAGGCGGCGGTGGTAAAGACTGAGTTCTTGGAGACATCTGTAATCTCCTTCAGTGTGAAACAACAGTGCACTGGGCCAACACAGACAGGAATGCAGCAGCATGAGGATAGACAGTGTGTGTGAAGAAGAGGGCCTAGCCTTTGTCAAGATTTATGAGTAAGCAACCAGGAGAGAGAAAACATTTGTGCTCCATAGTCACCACAGTCAGCAAAGCGGGATGCAGCCAACAAAATAACATACAATCAACGTTCAAAAGGTGCCCTGACTGGGCCACTGCACGCTCCTGAAACCCAAGCCTGGTTCCACAGATTGCGGTTTGTCTACCTGCTGACAGTGCAGTGTTTTCTTGTGTGTTGTAACCCGTGTATGGAATGTTAATGTGTTACATGTTTGTCAAACAATATAAACACGCCATGAGCTCCTGGGCAGCACTTACAAAATGTAAACAATGCCGAGGACACTCATCTGTGCATTCGGGCACAATCCCAAAACCTGAGGTCAGAGGACCAGCCGTCTGTTATCGGTGATACAGACACAATATCTTTTCCTCTAAAGTGATAGCGCCTGCATGTGGTTTGTGTAAATGCATTGCCATATGGAGGACAACTAACCTCTTGTCCAGATTAAAAGTCTGGCTGCGGGCCTCCCAGGGGAGCTAGCTCGTTCTCAAGATGAATAGCGCTTTGCTCCGGTGTGGATCACAGATAGTTTGATCCCACTATTAGCAAGGGCGGCAGACAAACGCTTACTATGCTATAGAACAATCTAAATGGCAAAATGAGTCACGATTACAGGAGATCAGCTTCAGTCTGATGCATTTTATTTGATTACCACGGTACATTTGTCATGACTTCTGCTTTGGTTTATGTCAGCTTTTAAACTTGTACTTCAGGAATTTAATCTGCAATTTTTCCAGTGTGGCCTTCTCTCGCTAACCCACAACTTGAAGTTCAGTTTAATGTAGAAATCCATCATTGTTCTGGTTTGTCCACAAGAGCTGAACAGAAATTGCTGCCTTACTTTCCACAACAAGGCATTGTGAGGACACAGGTGAGAGCCGGCACCTCAGATTTCATCTTACACAAGCTGCGATCAGATCAGACTGGACAGATACCCATACAGCCGGTGGGTTGGTTTCACTCTATTGTGCAGCCTTTTGTGTTCATTCAAAGCTTCAACAGGTGGTTGCATCTCAGATCAGTGCATCAGTTGTCAGATAAAAAATCTAGAGAACATGATATCTATTTTACACATACTGTCAGTGTTAGCTTACTCCTACAGACAACACATTTAAAAGCAATAGAAAGACCAGATTGATGCCAGACCAGCATTGCCCACTTTATGATTATGTACAATGTACAAGTGTGTACAATGTATGTATGTATGTATAATTCAAAATAAGCACTACTCATGCAATACGAAACAGTACAATGAATTTCAGAGGCCGGGATCACCAACAAACAATTGTAACAGGCAGTGCGGTTGTAGCCGGCAGTGCTCACATCTGCCTTTCACACAAAAGCCCTTTATTCTATAGCAATGCAATGCAATTAACCCTTCACATCAAGATGTTCAATTGTATTCAAATGAGATCAAGGTCTAACGATGGGATTAGTTTTGGCAGCGGTTCAAAGCACAGCAGCTAGGAGTCTCAGCCTCTGACCAGACTAGATTTACTTACTCCATTATTGAAACCAGGGCTGCTGCCAAGACAGAAAATCCTGATTTGGGTGTCTTTCGTGGGAAACAGGGGGAAAAGATGAAAAGAAGACGACAGACTGGAAGAGGATAATGGAGGAGAAACGTCTGTGACAGACTGACTTGCTGATTGAGCAACAGCAGAGACCAAAAGAGACTCAAAGATCTGTTGAGTAAAACCCAAAACAGGACAGAGAGAATGGGAGAAAGACATGCATGGAGCACACCCTGACATTTTTCTGACATTACCCAAAACCCTCTCCTCCCTAGATCCATTTTATCAAGGCCACATGCAGTTACTGCCCAACACCACATCTCAAAGACAGTTAACATTCCTGCAGTTCACATGCTCACCAGGATCACAGTTAAAAAACAGCTCCCATAGACCTCAGTGAAGGGGAAAGTCGGGCAGGAAAGAAGCAACGAGCAGATGAAGAGGAGGAGGAGTGGACCGGAAAAGGTTGACCTCAGTTCTGTGTGTTCTGAGTGTTGCCACAGCTGTATCTGGTTCAGCAGAACACAAGTCACATCAAGGGGAGTTATCTAGACCGGCAGGGAAGACTCAGCAGAGGGAAAAGGTCTCTGCCTGGACAAAAACACTGCCGCACGACCTCCTCCTGCACAGTATTTGTTGTCTCTTGGCTAGTTAATTCTATTGCAAACAAGTGGGTTTTAGTAGCGTTACCAAAATTATACCTGGCAACCTGACAATGATAACAAGAATACAGGAAGTGCATGCAGCCCTAAAATCGTCCACCACATAATATCGCTAATTCATATTTTCACGTTTTTTTGTATGGTTTAAACAAACAACATAGTATAGCGTATTAATTAGCAAGCTTTAGAGGTGCTGTGTGGCAGATTATGTTACCTTGGAACAGAGCCAGGCTAGCTGTTTGTCCCTGCCCCCAGTCTTTGTGCTAAGCTAAGCTAACAGCGTCCTAGCTCCAGGTTCATATTTACCGTACAAACATGAAAGTGGGATCAATCTTCTCATCTAACTCTCAGCAAGAATGTGTATAAGGGTATTTCCCAAAATGATGAACTATTCCTTTATCAAAATCATCAATAAAACAGTATAAAATGAGCATGGAATCATGGGAGTTGTTGTCTTCATTGTTAAACAGCCTCGATTGCCACTGAGAATCTATCTGATGCGACTCAGGCAGAAATGTTCACGGATAAGGTCATGCATTAATGTTTAATTCACGTTACGTTGAGTCATGTTTGCTGAATTCCCTCTTTGATGTCAGATGTCAGATGTTTCCCGTGTCGCCATTACAGGTGACCAATGAAATGCATGGTTACCTTGGATAAAATGACCGATTTCTCTGGATTTTTCCATTGTTGGAAACTTTTGGGATAATTTGAGTACACGAGTCAACTACATAGATCTAGTCATTTTTTCAGACTTTTTAACACATTTCAGTCAGAATCAAACACAAAAGTTGGCCTCGGATTCCAACTTCAAAACAAAGTGTTTGATACACAGTCCTACTCTTGCAAAGAATATAAAAATGCAAAACAGACTAAAGCTAAGCTTCAAAAACACACAACATTTGCTGCAAGATAATGAAGGTTATTAAACTTAGGGTCAGTTGTCTATTCTCCTCAAAATCTTCAGAAATATTAAATCATCACTCTGTAATCCGCTTGTTTGTTTTTTGACATAATTTTGGCTTTAAAGCACATGTTTGGCCTGCACACAGATGGATCATCTTCTGTGATTCAACAAAAATCAAAGAAGTCAATAAAACAGAATAAAATGAAGTAATTCTAAAGAAAATATATTTCATTATCATTTGAAAAAAAAATCTTTTGGTGTTAATAAAAATGCCAAACATGACCGCCAAAAACACAGCGCTGAAATGTCTGTATACTTTCTCTCTGTTCCTTTCCTCTAGTGTTGATAATGCTGCCTCAAAGTGACATGGTGTACCTTTTGATAAACAGTGTGGCTCCAGGTGACAATTATAAGATAATGGTAAAACAAAGTGCAACAAGTAGAGAAGAGTCATGAAGGCAGAACCGCGGTAGTCTTCAGCGAAAGTTCGCCACCATTAGCTTTACTGTATTGACCAGGAGTGTGTGTTATTGCTTGAGAGCTGAACTTTCCATTTGTAAGAGAATTAACATTTTATTTCTTCTTTAAAAGCTACATAATGTTGCTACAAAGGCTCAGTTCCCTCAGCTGCATTTTCTACTTACCCCTCGTGGTGCTGCAAGCATTTAAAAATTACATTTCATCGCCAGAAACTTCATCATGACCTTACACCACCAGGGTTCAATAGTGATTTTCATTTTTTGTGATTTAATATCATTCAGATGGCTTTGCTTTTCTCGTTTACTCCTGGGTGGAGTGACTAAATGTAACTAGTGGAATTATATCTCGAATGACCTCTGTGATAATGATCACCAGCTGTTTGAAGAAGATAATAACTCGCTGGTAGCAGCCCTTTCCTTCCTCCTGAACTAACTCCAATCAACTGTTGTAGTTACATGTTTGAGAGCAGACACAGGATGCTGGTTTGACAGTCCTACGACCGTCTTGTACCAAAATCTGAGCCAAATTAACATTACACCAGGGGGTTTATGAAAATCAGCCACCACAAATACTATTCAAGTATTCAAATCAGGAATATTACCATCACAAGACGATAGCATGCTTTATGATACTGGGGCCAATAATGTTACTGATTAAACACCGTTATGATAATACAAGAGAACAAAGCCAGCCATTGATTGCAGCGGCGGCACAACAGTTTCAATCAAATATAAGATAAGAGCATTTATGCAGTCATTCACAGCTGTGAGTGCTGATAACTGCAAACCAGCTCAACCTCTTCTTGACAATTAACGCCCTGAAGAAACATGACTCATGACCATGCTTCTTTGTGAGAGGTGCGACCCTTAATGTAGTTTTTCAGGCCATTATCCTCTGACAATACACAGCAACTGAAAAGGACGATCCTGACAACGGGTATTGAAAATCCAGAGCGTGAGCCAACGTGTTACAGTGGGCATGACGCCACGTAACGGCACTGATTCACCAGAACGTTTCTGAGGTGGGATGAAGAGACAGCAACACAGCTAACGCTAGCTAAATTACATTAAAAGCTTGATTACATCCACTGAACTTTACTTCCAGGCTTAAATAAATGTATCTAAGATGTGTGTTATCATTTCAGAATTCTTTTATTTATATTCATATTGCATATTGCCTTTCCTATCATAGTGTGTAACACTGTCAAACCGTAACGTTAGCTAGGATGTAGCTGAATGCTAACATTAGCTGTTGGCTAATGGGCTATCAAATGTGTAGTTTTACCTCGAAATATGGATTTTTAACATCGATTGTCTTTTCAATTGCAGATCAATGGGGAAGCGTTGAAATGACAACAACTTGTCAGATTTCCTACATTTACATGACGAGCCAGCAGTAGGCTGCAACATTATCCTTTTGATAGCAGCATTTGAGCTTTAGCAGAAAAAATGGCGGCTGGGCGAATATGATCTATAATACTACCGATATAAAGTATATCTTGACGAAACAACTACTAGAGGAAGGATAAAGAGATCAACAAGCTGTCTTAAAAAAGCTCAGGAATGACAGCTGAGCCTCAAGGACCTCCCCAAAAATTCATCTTTAGAAAGGGATTTCAAGGATTACAATCTTCCTCACTGTTCACTGAAGGCTGAACTGTGAATATACCATTGTTTCATCGGTTCAATAGGTGTTAAATTACATTTTTAACCTATAGAACTAACCAAAATACAGAGAAAGGACAAGGTCACAAAGGTTCACTAATTGTGACCGTCTAGTCCACAGCAGCTCCCTGCCTTTGCTACTCAGGTGTCTTTCTCACACGATGGCTGCTGGTTGTAATGTTACACTACAACAAAGCTCTGGCCTATTTGTCTCATCAAACTTTGAACAGAACCCAAAAGGAATCTAAGATGAACTACCACAACAAAAACACCCCATTTTCAACATAATGTTAGTGGTAGTTTTCTAATATCTCTGGTTAGATAGATGACAGTTCAATGACAGTTATATTGTTGACAAACTTTATGTAATGTCAATAATATTAAGAGCTTTTGATACTAAAAAAGCAAGCTCCTTGATATGCACACAGTTTGAATGTTTTTAAAAATGTGTAAAATGCCATTTGTAATTTCTACTAGCTCACAGTGAAGTCTTCACTTTGCTTGTTTTGAGCGACCAACAGTCCAAAAGCTAAAGATATTCAATTTACTGTCATATATGAAAGAAAAGCAGCAAATACTTATTTTTTTGACACTAAAAGAAAGAAAGAAAGCTGAAAGAATGTGGTAGTATGTCTGTGTGTGTGTGTGTGTGTGTGTGTGTGTGTGCGTGTGTGCGTGTGCGTGTGCAGGCAAAGACTCTGACCTAATATTCATCCCACTGACACATAAAAACACACAAATAATGTTTAATTGTTCAGATCAGATGGTGTGTGTGTGTGTGTGTGTGCAGTGAGGGGAGGGGAGATGCTGGAGGCTAAACCTGACCTCATCTGTCATCCATGACAAAATAAATGGCACAGATTGAGAAATAAAATGTGATCACAGGCCATCAGCATAGTTTGCTCCCATTAGCAGACACTCTGTGTATTATTCTTAACTATTACTGAAGTGTTTGCAGCACTTCCCCTCTTTAGCTGCTGCTGACAACCTGATCCAGAATTTCACAAGTTATTATTGGTGGTTGAGTCAGAGTATTTAGGTTCAATAACAAACTGCCAGAGGAAACCTTCTCGACTTCACATACTGTCTTAAGGACCCTTAGAGACTTATTTCATGCCCAGTGGGATTGCCTGGTGGTCCAAGACTTTTGGAAGCGGGTCCACGGTCATGTCACAGAAATTCCTGAGGACAATTATGATTTCAGATCAAAGCTGTATGTATGTGGCCACAGCAGGGCTTCTGACTGGATTTCAAATTGCATCAAGGTGGGTTGACAGGTTTTAATGAGGGGGTGGATACACCAGGGAGCCCGTCCTTTTAGGACTGGTTTACTGAAACTGGTAAAGTAGCATCTTATAAAAAAAATGCCTTGTAGAAAAAGGGACAAATATATTGAGAAATAGGTCAAATATATTGTATATCTAAGCTCAGGTAGCAGGGATTGACCCCTGCTTGGGGCTTGGAATGTATTACTTTCAAATTCTGGCACACTAATATCACGAAGGACCTGTGCCCCCACTTTGGTGCTTTTTATTTTATTCATATATTTCATTGCATTAATTTCTTTAAATATATTTTAAATGCATCTTTGTCTTCTTAAAGAGTTTCTTCATGTTTGTTTTTCATGTTTTTGTCTGTACTGTGTTGAAAAATTTGAAAACCTTAATAAAAGAAAAATCATGAAAAAAGAATGTGCTGAAACTTTGAAGAGTCTTCTCCCTCAAACACAACTTTAATGTTTGACTGAATGTGGCCTGATGACTGGGAAATCTTATCTTGTAATCTGAAACAGGGAGCTGCGTTTGAACTGAACAGAATATGTATGAACCTGCAGGAATAAAAATCGGACGGGAGGCTGAGGACACATCCAAACATCTGTGTGCACTACGGATGTAATCATCATTAACATTCTTTACTGTTGTTACCTTTGTGATTTCCCTGTAATGGAGTTTGAATGCATAAAGACATCAGAGAAATCTGCCACAGACTGAAACCACTCATGGGTGACTTTACCTTTCTGCAGATGAATGATGTCAGGGAAGTTGGCGAGCAGGCCTTGGTAGAGCGACAGCTTGTCCAGCATATGGAAGAGGTCATACTTTGGTTGCTCTGCAAACATCTCTCCAATGTTCTCGTAGGTGCGGCCCGTATGGGAGATGGCGTTGTTGAAGGTCTCTGAGCAGTGGGGAGGGTCCAGCATGAACGCCTGGCTGATAGACTGGAAGGCATTCCCCAGTCGCTGGAACTCTTTCCTAAACCCACCGAGGTGCTTACGCACCAGCTCCGAGGCAACATGCGTGAGCTGCATCACGCTGTCATCCATTTTTTTAGCGAAGGCCTTGAAGGAGTCGACCCGCTCCTCTACATCCTGAAGGTCCTGGTGCTCGTTAGGGATCTGGAGGGTCAGCATGAAATGGGCACCCACCATCTCGTCCTTCTCCGCCCGTCTCTTGCCCAGTTTCCACTGCTTGTCATCAGCACACATCAGAAAGTGCTCGAAGCCTTCATACTGGGAGAGGACTGGGTGACTGGTCATGTGGTTCATCCACAGTATCAGTCGCCTCTTGCGCTTCTCGATGAAGTCTTCCTCAAATCGCCCCGTGGCCTGCTTCTCGGGCAGGTGAGGCACAGAGATCACAGTGAACTTGTGCAGTAAGCGGTTGTACAGCCAGTCAAAGTGTTTGTAGCGCCTGTATACAGGATGCCCAGTGTGGCTCGGCGTGACACGGTACGAAATGTACGTCTTGATGCCCTTGAACTTTGTTTGCTTAGTGGGGTCTTCAATGGAACAGGAGAAAGGCTGTGGGCTCTCCTTCCACCGGGGCCCTAAGGGACCCATCTCGATGGTGTACGACTCAGCTATCTTTGCCATCATGGGTACATCACCCAACACAAACGCTTCGACCCCTGAGCGGACAAAGCTGGAAAATCTGTTCAAGTTCCTGCCCACCATACTGCCTTTCCTCGAGCTGGAGATGCTGTCCTGTCTCTCCATGTGTGGTTTGGACCGGTAGTGCACATTGGGGTTGTTGGACAGTGGGCTCTGATGGGCATGTCCGTTGGCCCCGGGGCTCCTACCGTGGTCAGCGTCGTCCACCACTGTTGACCTGTCGTCCCAGTCGTCCCAGTCGTCGTCATCGTCGTCATAGTAACTCTGCTGCAAATGCAGAGGGGTGTTTGGGGTTGAGGGGAAATAGGAGGAGTCGTTTCCTAAAGATCCCGCCGGGCTTATGGAGCAGTCAGTCACGTTGGAGTTTGAGCGAGTGCGAATAATTTCTACATAGGACGCAGGGAAGAGACCCCTCTCCCCTCGGCTGTTCTCCCCCTGGAACCAGCCGTCCACTGAGTTCTCATCAAAGATAACCAGTTCCTCATTCTCCTGGATGCTGATCTCCTCTTTGTTTTCACTTAGAAAAGTGTAGAGTGCTTTGGCTTTCACTGACATCTTGATACTCCAGTGGGTCCTACAGCAACAAGGTCTACATGCACATAGTGCCTAGATACTGATGCTGCTGTCTTGATGCATGCTGTGCTGGAAACATCTGACACTAGCTTACTGTAATATTTAAACTCATCTCTAATTACATGGCAGCTGTGGGATCAGGTGTGCAGCACAGCACAGGATGTAAATTTAATGATATGACACTTAGTAAACACAGGAGAACACAACAGTTGTGTAAAAGTATTGCTTGTTTCCGCCTAAAAAAAGTCTAAAATATGCTTACTGTGAGCACTAGCGTCCTCAGCCCATTGAGGCTATCGCTCTATTGTCTTATCTACTCTGTCTAAAGGTCTAACAATACATTTAGGCTATAAAGGCTCCATAACACATCAACTCTCTCATAACAGGCTCTACCTCCTTTCACACCACAAACACAACAGGTTGAAAAACAAAGCTGGTTTCACCAAAGAGCTCCTCCGAAAGCACCGAGGGTGGTTTTAATCCTCAGAAACTGGACTGCAACCTCGCGTTGTTCACTTATCGGACACTTAATTCTCATCACGGAGCCTAAAAATGACGCTCGGCGAAAGTATTTCCAACACAGAGTGGCCTGGCGTGAAGAAAAACACAGGGATGAGTAATGGTATCCCTGTGCAGTTTGAGCCTGCTCCGCATTCCCTCAGACTGAAACTTGCTGCGTTTTCCTTGTAAACAGGTTCCTGCGCATCTTCAGTCGATCCTTTAAATCTGACACAAAAAAAGCAGAATCAGCATCCGATCAGTGTCCTTCTACAGAGCATCAACACATCGCGGCTCAGTGTTGTTTCTCTGGTTTACTCCTGTGCGCGCTGCAACAAAGTAACTCTTTCCATGACGTGAGGCTCGGACAATTGAAGGCAAGTTCGCCTTTTTTTTTCATCAGCTCCTTTATATTGTTGAAAGAGGAGGAATTTGGCTCAACACCGCCCCCAGCAGGAGGAACACATTATGACGCACAACAGATTACAACATCTAGGGGACAATTTATGCAATCGGGCCTCAGATGATGATGATGGTGATCGAGTAAGTAGAAAGGAAATTATTATTATTATTATTATTGCCATTCTTATTATCATTATTTTTAGTAGTGATACTAGCAGTGGTGGGGTGTAACTAAGTATATTCACTCATATATTGTACTTAAGGACAAATTTGAAGTGCCTGTACTTTTCCATTTACCTCAACTCCACTACATTTCAGAGGTAATTATTGTACCTTTTACTGCACTACATTTATCTGACAGCATAAGTTACTTTACAAATGTTCTGCTGCTGCTTTCCTTTCAATAATTGTACTTTATCTTTATTCATTTTTGAGGTTTAGAATATTGATCGGACAAAACAAGCATTGTGAAGTTGTCATTTTGGGTTCGGTATTTCTCACGATTTCCTTAATGTTAACAAACCAAACAATCGATTTATTTATTTATTTTAACTGTTCAAGTTTAAGTTTTTTACATAGAAATGAAATAATCAGTTTGTAATCATCAGTATCATTATTAATAATAATTGTATGTATTGTTATGGATTAAACTATCCAAACCATCAAAATAATGATCTAATAATGTAATAACTTACAGAGGACATAATGAGTTTACTTCTGATACTTCATGAGCATTTATTTGCTAATAATTATGCAGGTAGTGCCTTTTGTGTGGTATTGCTACCTTTACTTGATGATGATCAATGCTTCTTCCACTACTGCAAATATGTATTTATACACACACCTAAAGATGCAATAAGCACACTTAGTTAAGGAAAACTGTTTTTTTTATTGAAATCCCGAAGTGCGTGTGTGCAGGAGCAACACACCATTTCTGTGCAGAGCGAAAGTTTGCTATGTGAAACTCCGGGATAGTTTGCTGTATTTAATCGGCCAACGAAAAGTCGCCACCGGTGGGAAAGATGACATCGTGACGTTTGGGCAGCAGCCTCTCTTAATGCCCCGGGTATGTATTCAGCTAATATTATTAACTATTATCTGACAAAACCTTCTCTTCAGTATTTTACTTAGGCCTGATAATTATGCGTAGGAAGTAGGAAATTAAAGCAATAACGTCCTGTTCTGCGCTGCTCGGCCCACATGATGCTAGCAGGTTTAGCACGATGCTAGCTGCTAAGTGAACTAGCTGGCTAGTCTGTTATAAAAATGTCCCCGGGCTTTTTTCATGTCGTGGAATCCCGTTAGACCCCCACCATATGAGGGTTTATCACCCGTCACAGAAGACGTTTGTTGTCCGGGGTTGTTGTATGTGTGAAGATGTCAGGGATGTGGGCGAAACGACCTGTCAGAAACGTCAACGTTTTTTGTCGTAGCTTAGTAACATTACTAGCTCAGTGTGTAGCTTTTTGTAGCTTTGACTAACCAAGTGAAGCCCTGTCGACCCCTTCGGTGGTGCTTGAACTCTGTTTGCGGAACCACCGATCGACAGTACAGACAGGCACAAATAAGTTACATGAGCACATATTCTGATGTTGACAATGACTGCTGATGTGTGTTTATACGGTGACTATGGCTGGGTTGTAACACGATGGAGATGCTATGATGATATTCCACTTCAAACTGCAACAGGCAGACAGTCACCTGTTGATTAAAACACAAGCAATCTGAAGGTGTCAGGCTGAGCTCTTGAAAATTGTCATAGGCATTTTGTATTGTTTTCTGATGTTTTATAGATTGAACTAATTGGGAAAAACCTTGCAAAATGGCATTGTTGGTGACAGCCCTAAGCTATACAAAAAAGGACGTCTGTGTAAACATACAGCTCCTGTAAAAGGGTAAAATCATCTTTCAATAATAAACTTAATCGACTAATTATATCTTTTATATATTCTGCATTTTTCAGTTTCACAGAAGTTTAAAGACAGCTGAGATAAATCCCTGTATGAAGAGTCTGAGTAACACTCAGCAAAATGAACATGTCTGCCATTATGCAGATGCCAAACAGATGTCATCTTGCAAAAGACTGAACTGCCATAATACATAGAATACCTGCAGTAAATGATGGACACACCTGTGCCTTTGAATCACAAAAGACAGCATCACTATTATAGTGCAATACCCCACTTGCATTATATTTTGCATTCCTCTAAGTGTACAAGTGTTGTAGTAAACAGAAATAGTGCCTAAAGATTATGAATGATTTGTTGCACTAACATTACCACTACTATCATTTTCTGACTTTCATATGGTGATTATTCATGAATTCTTTAACCACATGTCTTTCCAATATAAGCACCTTCAGTAGTCTCAGGGAAAGAAATGGTCAATCGCAAAGAGAAAGGGGGGATATACGTTATAAAACGTATATAACCACGGTTGTATTTGTTAAACAGAGTCTCCATGGATGACCTGACCAAAGCCCTCTCGGCCAGCTTCGCTGTGTCCAAGGAGCCCAACAGTACTGCCGCCCCCCACCCTCGCCTGGCCCAGTACAAGAGCAAGTACAGCGTGCTCGAGCAGAGCGAGCGACGCCGGCGCTTCCTTGACCTGCAGAAAAGGTAAATGTCTTTACGGTTCAGTATCTGACCCTGGAGGTTTTAATTAAAGAATAGACATTAGTTCACAGCATGGAGCTTATCCCTTCTGGGTCCGAATGAATCTTATTTTAGTATGTAACGGATACTTTGAACAATAGCAGATGATGGTTTTTTGGCCCCTTTTACTTCTGTATTGCAACATAAAGAAGTTTTTACCAGTGAGGGCTCAGTCCTGCTAAGTGGTGAAAGCTAGCGACTGTATTTACAGAATGCAGCCGCATACTTACAACTGCAGTTGTCAGCTACATCCGAAACATGATAATAAGGGTATGCAGATGTTGCACTTCACTGGCAACCCCTTCACTCTGCACTGTGTGTAAAACGAGGACCAGGAAGCTTGTTTGTCTTTGTATGCCACCATTTATTATCTGATCAGGAACAGAATATGTACTGATCAGTCATAAAGTTGGCTTACTGCAGGTGGCTCACACACAGCACACTATAAAGAAGTTATTTTAGCACAGAGGCTAACTAGCTAGCTTACAGAGTGCAATGCGCTGTTATTACATTTCAGCAGCTAAAGAAGCTCATTGCTCTTCTCATTAACATTTCCATACATGACAGTGTACATGTTCATATGGTGTGCATACAGACATCAATACTCAATGTTTGTACGCAGTGCAGTGCTCAGCAACTCATCTCAGGCATATCTGTCATGAAGTGCTGCCAGTAGCATTTATCTGCTACGTCTAAGAGAGGCCACCCTTCAGCCAATAAATCCATATACAGATTTAAAATTCTAGTAATTATGGCAAGTGGGATCACGTATTATGCAAACACAGATTCACTGATTTCAGTTCAGGCTGCAATTTGGATGCTTTTTTTAATGTTTTGAATGTCTAATATGTCTTGGCTACAGGTAACTTACATAGGTTTTCATCTTTTAAAATAAACTCACACAGTTATACGTGGATGTGCCTCTTTCTGCATCAATAATATCAGTAAAAGGTTAAACTACGTCAACCATGCACGGCGTCTGGCTGATGGGGACTGGACGGGGGCAGACAGCGACGGAGAGGAGGACATGGAGAAACAAGACGAGGGGGAACGGGAGCAAGATGGTAACACAGAGGAAGAGGGGATGGAGGTGGAGAGGAGGAGGCTGCCAAAACATTATGCAAACCAGGTCAGTGCGTGATGTGTTAATACCCAGAGATGTTATTCCTATTCATGTGTGAAGGACATCCCATTACGCCATGCGCTGTTTGTTGCATTCGTCATCTTGACCAGCAGATGGCGCATGAGTTTCTAGAATGGCAGCCCAACAAGCTTGTTGAATGCCAGCAGATTTGACATTTACATCTCTGGTCTCTAGAACACAGCATTGATGAAGATGAGATGTTGAGTTTGCTAACAACATTGCCCTCCTTCCTCAGCTCATGCTGTCAGAATGGATGGTGGATGTGCCATCAGAACTGGACACAGATTGGCTGATGGTGGTCTGTCCTGTGGGGAAAAGATCCCTTATTGTTGCCTCCAAGGTAAGAAGCTATCACCGCTGCTCTGTTGTTTCACACGAACTGCCACTGCAGTCCATGAATTTTAGAATTCAGAAGTCAGTTATTTCAAAGCACCTCATTGATAATTCAGAACATATCAAACTGTCAGTCAAATACAATTGAGATTCTCTGAGCTGCTTCTTATGGGTTTTTGAAGTAGTTTCCATCTCTGCTGTTTTTGTGGTGTCATCTTCCAGCCGAGATCCAAAGTACCATTTTCAAACAGCAGTCAGGATCTTCTCTAATTTAAATGCAGTGTCATGTCTGAACTGAATCAATAGTTTGCAAGGATTATTGCACTTTGCATTTATTGCTTCTACATTCCTGTTATTACGGAGAATGAGGTGAGTTGTGCGTTGGAGTAAGATGAGCCAACTTGCCTGGGCAACCCTACAGGAAATGGATAGTGTGGGCGAGGAGTTAGTAAGAATTTCCCTCAACCTGTGATGAATAAATCAGTAAGCCTGAAGTGATTTCATCATGATGTTGTAAAGATGTGGATTTGTGTATGTAAGGTGCAAAATGAATGTGAAGCAGTTTTATTGATAAGAAATGCGGCTCTACATACAGCCACTGCCATATACTGTGTAACATATAATGTTTGGCCTTGACACCAAAGTGTGGAAAAAATTGATGTAACAAGAGCGAGCACAGATTTTATAATGACTTTATATGTTGTATTGAGCCACAATGTGTCTCATCATTCATTCGGAAATAAGAGTTATCATTATACTGATATAAACATTAATTATGCAACGACCACGAGGAAACGATATGTTTTGGTATCAAATCAGAAAAATATATAAAGCTTTATAGAATATTTGTGCAGTCATTTCTTTAAAGTCTGTCTGTTCTGCAGCTTTCCTTATCTCGCCCTGTCAAGCCCACAACATCAGTATCATGCTGCATTCACTTGGATTCAGGCAGACAGTCGACAGCAAACCGGATCTCATTTTAGTGAGCAGGATGGTAAAATTAGGTGAGGCCTGCAGAGAATACCAGCAAATGTTCAAATATTTACCGTAATGGTAGATGCCAATGCTGTCTACCGTTACTGTAAATATTTGAACTTTTTGCCATCCTCCTTGATGGAATTTATAAGCAGCTATTACACAGCTCCCTCAAACAGGCAGAAAGCATGGTCGATCTGGACAACAATTTTTGGACGGTATTTAGATTTTGGAGAGTAACTTTGCAATTGAATGTTGAGAGAAAGCTGCACTTTGTAGGTAAATGCAATACTAGAATAATTACATTACATTATATGAACAATAATTTTATTTACTATTCCAATCTTTGTGAACAATATGATATCACCATAGCAACATATCATCATGCCTGTTTTGTCTTGCTGTCCTGCCATTCTGTTTATTTTTCCTGTGCTGTCTGGAAAGTGTTTTCTGTCTGCCGGCTGCCTGAACCCACTTGAATGCCACATTAGGGCTAAAACTACCGATTATGTTCATTCTCGATCAATGTGCTGATTCACAATGAATTTTATTCATTTGGTTTTGGCCCCCAAACCACCTGTTTTCATATTGTGAATATTAAAAAAAGAAAGATTTGAATGAAGCCCGGAGATTAAATTTACACTAGTCACCATGTTGTCAAAAAACAAAAAAAAAAAGTAAGTCTGGGAGACGGGTAGAATCCTGAGTCGAGGCCAGTGAGTGTCAGTCACCGGAGCTCTGTGCTGAATCATGACCTGTCATCCAAATGAAACACACCCCAAACAAGCCCCTTTTCAAGTGAAATGAGCTATCAATAACTTCTAGTGAATTTAAAAAAAAAAAAAAAAAAACAACTTGGGGTTTTCCAATTTACATTCTTAGAACGTGAAGTGTGTTTTTCTCTGGTAGTGTTGAATGTAAAACAACGGGCTCATTTACTTTGCATTGTGTCACTGTGGTGCATGAGTAATGAAAAGCCTTATCAGCATTACACGCACATTTCTGGGAACTCTGGTACAACCGTGTCTGTCATCTCATTTTGGCTCTGGACTACGGTTTTCCTCTATTGCCACATGCAAACTTTTGTTGTATAAGTGTCAGTGACACCCCACACCCTGTGATGCAACCACCTGTCACATCGTAATGACAGTCATCTGGTTACTCATTCGTTATTTCAAACTTTGACCTCATTGACGACCGCGAAGCACCGCAGCGCAAAATGAGAACTGAAGACTCGTTGACAGAAGCAGCAGAAGTTTACCTAATGTGACAGCTTTTTTATTTCCTGCACATCTCAGTGGGAACTCTGTGGCACTAATTCTGCCAGGAGTTAGTGGCCTGATGTCTGAGACCACCTACACTAAAAATCTCCTGTTTCTCAGGTCCCATTTTAGGCCCCATTATTCTCATGACCCCAGCAGTTACAACCAAATGTCTTTGTGAATTTATGTCGCACTTTTCTTTTTTAGGTGCATGTGGGGAGCTCCAAATACAACATGAACATGAATTATGACACATTACCAATTACTTCAACTCTAGCGACACCATGATCACACTATAGTTTTACCCATTAATGATTCTAAGTAAACAGAATTAGATGAGTTTTGTATCATGTATATAATATGTGGTATTGGCCAATATTCACCATATCATTATATATGTATGTATATGTGTGTGTGTGTGTGTGTGTGTGTGTGTGTGTGTGTGTATAATGATATGGTGAATATTGGCCAATATCACATATTATATATTACATGATACAAAAATCTTCATACTAACTGTAACGACTCATCTAGTTAATTCTAATTTACTTAGACTCATTAATTTAAATAACATAATTGGGTAAAACTGTGGTATGATCATGATGTTGAGCTAATATATATAAGATCAATTTTTTTTCCTTTTTAAAGATTCATCAATAAATCAGGATTGTCACTATTAGTAGTTTTAGGTCAGTACTCTCATGACTGTGTCTATATGAGGTCGTCTCAGTCGGATTTTTAGCTTAAGATAAATTACTACTGTAGGCAGCTTCTAAAAGCATTTGTCACATAGTGTCACAATGCTTCTTATATACAACTGTCTTTATAAGTGTGTAGAAGATGAGGCCACTCAGTAGAAGAAACCAAATGATCCAATTGTCTGGAACAGAAGGAACTAGAAATGTCCATCTCAGTTGAAGTTGACATGGCCGTGCTCTGGGGAGTAGCTGCCATCGCGGTAACAGTTGTCTCTTCCCTCATGTATCATCTCTGTTTTTGACTTTTTTTCCTGAAGGGCTCCACCGCAGCGTACACTAAAAGCGGCTACTGTGTGAACCGTTTCCCCTCGCTGCTGCCCGGTGGGAACCGTCACAACTCAGCCATGGGAAAAGGTAGGTGGGCCCGTTGCACGTGGAGCGCTGTGGTTTATTATAGTGGACCGCTCAGGCGTTTCAGCAACACAGGAAAGTGATCCACCAGCTTCTGTTCACCTGTCAGCTTATTTCCATTTCAGCTTATTTAGAAATAACTTCCATCTTAGACAAAGTTTTTGACCTCTTCAACCCCATTGAAAGGTTTTGCAAAGATGCCAAACATCACTGAATTATAATGATGATTTTTGTGATTTTTACAATCTTAAAGCTACTTAAGGGAAAAACTGGATGTTAAGGCAGTCAGTTAAAGCCGAGATCCAAGAAAAACATCCAGTGAAGAGTTGACATTGTTAGCCTGATTCACAGGAAGTAGGCTGTCGGTATCAGACCGCCATGTGCTGACTATTCGCTGTTTTCAGAGTCCCTGTTGCTACACGAAACAACAACAACCTCAAGCTAGCAACCTACAAGCTGAAAATGGAAGTTCTGACGAAGGTTGTGCAATCAGGTTCTCTGAGTGAATTTTTGTAAAGATATACAAACAGTATGTTTCTTTTGCACAGATTTAACCATTTTAATGCCAGGGCTCGCCTCTTTACGTGCAAATGTTCCACCAAAACAAGCGTTTTGGGGGGTTTTTTTACTGTTGGCACAGCTCTAAAACAACATGTGGAGGTCTGGCTGTGTGAGGCTAATATTGTCACAATCATACAGTTTTATCTTTTGCTGTTTGTTGACTTGTGAACAAGCTTAAACGTCTGGCAGCGCTGCTTGTGGTGGTGGGTGGGGGTTACTCAGAGTGTCTTGAAATTCCTCTGGCTAATTATTGTTCCAAAGCATCACACAGGACCAAAAAGTGATTTGCACAACCGAATATATTAAAACTTGTAACTTTTTTGCTGCTATCAACAAATAGTCCTTTCAAACCCCTTGCTGGTACAGTATGTTGGGGTGATTTTGAACAATGAGGTGGTAAAAGTCTTCTAATTGCTTTTTATTTAGTAAATAATAGTTGAAATAATAAGTGATTATGAGTAAGTTTTATGCTAGCGTTTGCTGTATAGCTGTGAATGGTTCTTTGTATGTGCTCTATGCAGACTACACCATCCTGGACTGCATTTACAGTGAGGTGGACAGAACGTACTACATCCTGGATGTCATGTGCTGGAGAGGCCACCCGGTCTACGACTGCCCGGTAACACTGGTTTCTAATCCTCCAGAAATCCAGGAATGCTTGTCTAATTGCTCGAGTAGCAAAGTCTGGGCCACAGATGTGCTTTTTTGCCACGTTGCCCATCTCATTGGCTCAGGATTCAAAAGGGAGTTTTCTTGTTTACAGTGCTTGTTCTCTCATCAACAGACCGAGTTCCGTTTCTACTGGCTCCAGTCCAAAGTCCAGGAGGCGGACGGCCTATCAGAAATCGCCAAACGCAACCCTGTGAGTAGCATTACCAGGAATAGAGCCTCTTCACTTCATGTCCCGCTTTTCCTTCCTAGTTTTCAGTCCTTAGCCTTGTTATTTGAGACAATGTAACATGTTTATTCAATCTTGGGTTTGCAGCATTTTGTGTTTGTTGTGCTTTATGCCTTGCTGCACCTTATTTCCACATATGGGATGAATAAAGTCCTGAACTTGAACTGAAACCTCCTCAGGGGGAAATTAGACAAAGGAAAATTAAAGGCAAACTTCTTCTTTAGTCCTAAGCATGCTCTAAAGTGATTATTACACACAAATCTTGAAGATTATGGTGCTTTTAGGAAGTCTGAATGAACTTTGAGCTCACCACCTCTTAATCTTCAGTGTTAGTGTGGTGCAGCCCAGTAGGCGCTAAATCAGGCTTAGTCCTTGAAGAGTAAACTCACCATTGGAAAGCAATTTCTCACATTTGACAAGAAGACAAATTGTGTTTGAACTAACAGCGTGGTGCTCTGGTTTTGTTTGGTCCAACAGTTCCGGTTTGTGAGCCTCCAAAGCACTGACTGCACAGCAGAGTTGATTCAGAAGGCCCTGGCAGCTGACTACAGCTTCAGCGTAAGAAAAGTTCTCTTGTCCTTCAAACACATCCCTGCTGCACATTGGAAGCTGTGTTGGAGTCAGATGGTGTAATCATGCATTTGGGAGAAAATTCATTATCTTTTTATGAAACGCAAACATGCATTTTGTATGCATCTCACCAGGCTTTGATTAGTTTAATTCTGAATTTCTGGCTGCAGGTGGATGGTCTCCTCTTCTACCACAGGCAGACCCACTACACCCCCGGCAGCACCCCTCTGGTGGGCTGGCTTCGCCCCTACATGGTCACCGACATCCTGGGCATAGAGGTTCCCGTCGGACCCCTCACCACCAAGCCTGAGTACGCTAGCCACCAGCTGCAGCAGATCCTGGAACACAAAAAAACATCGAGTGAAGTCCGTCCGGCCAACAGAAGCGGAGGCTACGAGTTAGAGTATCTGTCCACCCCGAACCTGGACAGTGGGGACACTCTGAACTTTTTGAATCAAAAGCCAATAAGGGAAGCACACATGGAGCTCTGAGAGGGAGGCTTAACGAGATGCAAATTGCTAACTCAGTGTTTTTGAGTGGCGGTGGCCCACATATGGTTCTTTAGAATGCCTGCTGAATGGTTTTGAGGATCTGACCAATTGCAAAGCATGGCTAATTCTAATCCGGCACTGCTCATGACACCCTCAGAGTGCAGATTAGTAGAGCTATGTTATATATGTGTTTTTATATGGCTAAAAACTCAAGTCTGCCATTGACATCTTTACTTCTACCTGCTGCAGGACTCTGAAACACAGTGTTTAGCCACTATAACTACTAGTCACAGTCTCTTATTCAGATCCCTTTCTTAACACCATACGTAGTTGCATACTATCAAAAAAAAGCATGAGGTTACTTATGTGGGATCAGTTCTTGCACTTGAAAGGTATCCAACATAAGAAACATCTTGGCTGTTTTCAGTTGTTTGCAGGGTTTGTACAACTACCACTGATGCTCACTCATCAAAAAACACTGAATGTCTGAGCAGATCATTAGCCTGAGCTGCAGTAATGGAGAGTTTGTAGGATGCTGACTGGTCAGACCCTGTGAGTTGTCATCAGACTGAGCAGCAGCAGCAGCAGTGACACGGACTTTTACAAGTTAATGGTAAATTTAAAATTGTTTTAAAGTGTTTCTAAATAAAATGTTTTTTTTATTGCCCTACATTCTGTTTGCACTGGTTGGATTTATTTATTTATTTATAAGGTTTCAGAATCAGTTCAGTCCTGTGGAAGAGACATTTAAAGATCCAGTGTGTAAGAATTACGGGGATCTATTAGCAGAAATTTCATGTCATATTCATAAGTATGTTTTCATTAGTGTATAGCCACCTAAAAATAAAAAATCATGTTTTTGTTAGCTTAGAATGAGCTCTTTATATCTACAGAGGCCGTGGATGCTCTTCCACAGAGTCCACCATCGTGTTTCTACAGCAGCCCAGAGCAGACAAACCAAACACTGGCTCTAGAGAGACTTTTGTGTTTTTTGTGACCACCATTGGTTCTCCTACAGGCTTGGAAAGGGAGAGGTGAGGCAAGGGGTATTCAGTTGGTTGTAATCTGCAAACTCACCACTAGATGCCACTAAATCTTACACACTGGTCCTTTAATATGGGGTTGCTGTCTTTTGGTAACATAACAATAAGGTTACAAATCATACACTTAAATGAACGAACTCGTGATGATTTAATGCACCAATTAATGCAGGATGTGTCATGATTTCCAGCTACCATTAACAAATAATCCAGCCTACTATATTTATCTGATTAGTTCACACTTCATCGATCATCAGTTAAAGAACATCACAGTAAATTCAGAGAATTTTAACACATAATTTTTGGACTTAGTCTGACATTTGGATACACACTAGATGGCCAGAAATCAGTGGACATGTGATCATCACACCTATATGAGCTTGTTGGACTTCCCATTGTATAGCCATGGGCATTAATATGGAGTCAGACCGCCATTTGCGGTTATATCAGCCGCCACTCTTCTGGGAAGGCTTTCCACAAGTTTGTGGAGTGTGTCTGTGGGAATTTGTGCCCATTTGACCGAAAGAGCATTCGTGAGGTCAGGCACCGATGTTGGACAAGAAGGCCTGGCTTGCAGTCTGTGTCCTAATTCCTCCCAAGGGTGTTCAGTGGGGTTGTGGTCAGGGCTGTGTGCAGGCCAATCAAGTTCCTCCACACCAAACCACCTCTAAACATGTCTTCCTGGCCCTCGCTTTGTGCACAGGGGCGCAGTCATGGCGGAACAGTAAAGGGCCTTCCCCAAACTGTTGC
The DNA here is from genome assembly GCF_017976325.1 of Chelmon rostratus. NCBI lineage: Eukaryota > Metazoa > Chordata > Actinopteri > Chaetodontiformes > Chaetodontidae > Chelmon > Chelmon rostratus. Next base: position 23,782,416 of record NC_055663.1, read on the forward strand.
CACAAAGTTGGAAGCGCTGAAATGGCTAAAATGTCTTCATAGCCTCTGTGTGGTCTACCACTTCATGACTGAGCTGCTGTTGCTCCTTGGCGCCTCCACTTCACAATAATAGTGCTTACATTTGACCCAGGCAGATCCAGGCAAAGGTGACATCCTATGACAGCACCACATTTAAAGACTAAATGTTTCTAAATGTTTGTTGATGGAGATGTCATGGCTGGATTTTATGCACCTGTTTGAAAGGCAAGCACCTGAACTCAGTGATTAGTCAGAGTCATGGAGTGTACAGATTGTGTCCCAATTACAGAAAACATCTCAGGTTAACACTGCTGTCAGTGGTTTAAACTTCTAAGATGGTTAAACAGAACAATACTTGACCCTTAAAATAGTTCAGCACTTGCAGCCTCACTAAACTGAAGCTAAAAGTCAAAAGGCATGTTGCGTCTTGTTGACATGTTTGTGCCACTACTCACTTTTTCTACACTGGAAAAAAAAAAATTATGTTCTCTCCTTCTCTTGCTCTTACGATGGTATCGCTATTGCTCCCGCCACCCACACGGAACATCAACAGGTGAAATTACCACGTTCACAACCCGTCTGTGGGGACTGTAATGACTCATTCTGGGAAACATGAGAGACCGAGGTGGAAGAAGGTGCACGATGCAGCAGAAGGAAAGTCTGTGTACCGCAATTTCAATACCTCTGCACGCAATAACTCCTGGAAAGCAGCGAACATCACAGACTGACAATCTGCAACAATAAGAGTAGACAACAGTATTTAGAAGCAGCCAGTTCTGATAATCTGATTTCTGGTTAGATTTCAGTTCTACCTAAATGTAGACAAGGAAAAAAAATGATAGAGTGTTGATGTGGTTTTTGATAAATCAGATTTAAAGCAGATGAATTTCCTGTGGATGTTACTCAGAAAACACAAGATGAGCAACGTTTCCATGTGGTTTCAGGTTACATCTCCCATTCTTTCACTGCGTCTGTGGTTAAAACGTGCAAATACAGTACATGCCAGATTTCTGCAAGAAAGACTCACAGGACAAAATGTTCATCAAGTACAGCCTTTCACATTGAGTCACCCCTAAACCGAGAGCCATGTCGAGGAGAGCAAAGCCAGGCGTGTGGTTGCTGCAAGAATTCAGCTATTAGTCAGCGACACCGATCACTTTCCAGGAACTGAGCACCTGTGAGTCTACGGTTACACTTTTCTCAGCGTCTCCACACACACGTGTACAAGTTGGTTGCTGTAGGCCACTCTGATCTCTGTGAAAACCCTGTCACTAGACTTCTAAGGAGGGAAGCAGATTTGTGTTTCTCCTGCGACTCCTCAGCACCTGTCAGACATATGATGTTTAGCCGGCGTGGTTGGCAAACACTTCTGGTATTTACGCCTCGGAGAAGAAAAAGAAAAGCGAGACGAGATGCAAACTGAGCTGAGGGCGCACACAACTCTGCAGGAATTTGGACTATCCACCACAGCTTCTGAATATTAAAACTGTGATTAAATAGTGATTAAAATGATACTACTTTCATGTCTGTGCAGTAAATATAAGCTACAGCTAGCAGCCAGATAGCAGCTCAGCACAAAGACTGGAAACCAGGGGAAACAGCTTCCAAAGTTCACCAACCAGCAGCTCTAAAGCTCACTCATTAGCATTTTATTTTTGTTTGTTTAATCTGGATTTAAACCACAATGTAACCTATAAAACCACAATGTTTTGTTACACTTCTGTTTTTACTAATTACTGAACTTTAAAGACACTTATAAGGTGGATTTTTGTTGCCCTCATCCAGAACCAGGCTAGCTGTTTCCCCCTGTTTCCACTCTTTGTGCTAAGCTAAGCTAAGCTGCTGACTGTAGCTTTATATTTATAGCAGCCAAGCGGGTTGAATTGATCTTTCCGTCTAACTCTGGGCAAATAAGTGCACTTCCTGGAATGCCGACCTATAACTTAAATGTCCTAAATGTCGCCTCAAAGCTTTCTCCACGCTGCCACAATATAATAGGGGGGAGTCGTCCTTAATTCCTTTATTATATCTTAATTTAACTCAATATTTTTTTAAAAACACATTTTAAACATATTTAGTCTAAAGCAAACATCAGGATCAATGAATAACCTTCACCATGAATAATGTTATTGATAACGTGTAACTGTAGGATGTAAATCCCCCAAATTCTCAGACACTGACGCCATGACTGTCTTGTCCTTAATGGTAGCTATACGGCTCTGAGGTCACAATGTTTTGCTCAGTGATTCTCATAAAATCCAGTTAAATTCAATTTTCATGCAGCCTTTCCATCACTTTAGACTTTTCATACGGGGCCTGGAGTGGACCATGTTGAACCAGAGGTATCGACACACTGGAGAAAAAACGTTTTTGGAGACCGTGAATAACTTGATGTCTCGGTCCAGGTTTTGCTAATCGGTACAGCGGGTTAAATCTGGCCTTCATCTCTTAAATGTTTGATGCAAGGACTTTTTCTGTCAGGGTCAACATTACGTGGGCAGGGCTAAAGCTTTACCAATCACATTTTCCCAAATGACATGATGTCAACTGGTTTGACAGGAAGTCTATTGTTGTCCGCTCCCTTTTCCCTTCGGTTTTCAAGTCAGACTTTCTCACGCCTCATTATTTACAGTTCGTCCATTGTGGGGTCTTGTTTTTCGTGGAAAAAAAAAATATTCACAGCATGTGAATGTACTTTAATTTTCGACCTTTTCTTGCATAAACACTCGAAGAAGTAGGCGGACTGTCCGAAACAGCTTTTCCTTCTTCACCTGCAGGTATAACAAGATGATGTGAGGATTAACACAGCGCTGAGACGTCTCACACACACTCTCTCTGTTTTGCATCAGATTACTTTTATAGCCTCATTTAAAACACATCAAGGTATGAATTAAAGGCCATCAGTGGTCTTACAGGAAATGCAATCTCCTGACTGCACTTGAACTAACCTCCCTGCTGAAATCTATCTGCAGCCTGTAATATTCCTGTGCAGACCTGCAGTGTATCTGCGGGTCATGTTACAGTGACTTTATCGTTCTGTCGGGTATTTTCTGTTTCCTGTGATGTCATGCTATTCCTGTAAAGTGTACTGGATTATAATGTAGCCTGGGGGATGCATGAGTCGAGAGTTTCACTAATTAAATTGCTATTCTTGCAGCCAACTATTACGGTAGGCTTGCTCCTATTATTAGTTATTTCCTCTCACTTTATTTCATGCATTAGTCATGTGCTGTGCTGGTTTGGAGAGTGCTGTTGTCATGTAGTCCTATAGCTCATACAAAGACGTGCACAAAGTGGAGGATAAACCCTCAGACGTGTTTTAAGATATCAGAAATCTAGAAATACAAAATTGTCTCATAGGTTGTTTTTTAAAGTTCTTACAAGTTCTTAAAATCATGCTTAACCTCCTCTCCCTCATTAAAAAATGTACAGAATATGTGAATATATGTCAAAATATTAGTTTCCAATGGTTTAATTCTATTATCCTGAAACATCCAGTCTCATTTGTGCACTAGATGCTTCAAGGTTTTGTAGCGCTTCTTTTATAACTCTCAAGAATTACATGTTGAACATGAATCAGTTTAACCAAAATAAAGAATATAAAAACAACTATAGCGTCGAAGTAAGAATAAAAAGTCCCTGTGTGCTATTAATGTCACAGGTGGAAGAAATAACAGACAGAGCTCAAACACATTCGAGTGTATTTCTGAATGAGTACAGTTTGCATTCTACACTGACGCAGTGCTGTTTTACTGCGGGTGGTTTGTCCAAGTGGTGTTGCCGTACCTATAGGGACGGCTAATCAGATCAGGTGACAGGGGGAAAGGGGGGCTGAGTATACAGGCCCTCATGTGAGGAGGGCCCACAAAGACACTAGAATAAATTGCTGGCAGGGGCCCGTAGAGAAGTAATGTGCACAGGGTCCGAACCCATGTGTTACACCCCTGCTTGTAAACACCTCTCCAACTGAGCCTTAAAGCATGTGTACATTTTCATCATCTATAGTTACTGAATACAAGGCGACGCTTGGAAAGAAAGCTTATAAGCATATTTCTCAATTTTGTCAAACTTAAAGCTGAGCGAAGAGAAACTTTCCTCCTCCTAATTAAAAACTGTCAAACTCTGCACATGAAATCATTATTATTTTCATAATTAAAGGTAAGTTGTGCCCTCTTTCAGCTTCACGCAGCGTCCTCCTCGCGCCTCCTGATGCAAACTGACACTCAAAATGGTGATTTTCCTGTTTGGTTTCCTCTTTTTATGAATGAAGGCGAGGGTCGTGAGCTTTTGTCATTTTCTGCTCTTAGCCACCAGGGGGTAGAGCGACATGCGGAAAGTATAGCCTCCGATCTCTCCCTCTCTGATCAGGCTGTGTGTGTGTGTGTGTGTGTGTGTGTGTGTGTGTGGGTCCCCCCTCACAACATAAAGGCGACGTTCAGGGCGAAAAACTTGCAATTCATGGCATGGAGGAGTCCGCGGGCGGCCGCAGCCCTCCGATCTGTGTCCGGGTAGGCGGATGAGGAGCAGATCATGGTCTGAACCCACTTATCATCGAGCCGAAGCAAAAGCCGCTCCAGTGTCCTCCTTCTTCTCCCCTCCTCTTCCCTGTCTTCTTTTCCTTGTCCTCGGTGAAATCTGACACAACACCCGCGGGGTTTCTCTCCACCTCTGGACGGCGGATCGAGGCTCACTGTCCCGCTGGGAGAGGGATCGCCGGGCTCGTACCACAGCGTTTCTGATGCCTTCAACTCGGAGCGAGAGGGACAACCCCTAGCCCCCCGTTTTTTACGCGAGGGACAGACACACGGACACCTCCGTCATCCTCCACTTCATGAGAAGGACTCGGCGCGGTGAACGGAGATCAGAGAGCAGACGGGGACCATGGCAGCTACTCTGTCGGCGGAGGAGGAACAGGTAGGCCCGAGGACTCTTTCTGTGCTACGCGGCCCTGTCTGCTCCAGCCTCGGCCTCACCTGGAGGCATTTTGGCCGCGCGCGCTGCGTGTGCGCACCGACGGGGTTGTTGCGAAATGCTCGCGAAAGCGGAGCGGAAACATCGCATCGATCTCTGACTCGTTGCTGCGCCCGTCGCATCGCTGTCAGTTCCCCCCGCAGCGGCCGCGCCGAAGTGCTGCGAAAGCAGGCCGACTGTGTCAGCCCCCACAGACGCGAAACGTCCGTGTCGGGTGGCTGGTTCGCGGGTGCAGCCCGCGATATGCGCCTGCAGCCGGGGGAGCATTGGGGGAGAGCTGGTAAATGCTGCCTGGTTCCACATTTGGCCCATTCAGGAGTGCATACAGTGTAAACTTGCTTAATTCTGTGTTGCTGCTCGTGTGCTTCTGAAAAACTGGGTGAACTGGAAAATCTGAGTGCTTTTATGAGACATGCAGTCAAACATTTAAACTAATATGTAGGACAGGATTGCATGTTAGGTTAGAATGAGTCTACTTACTGCAGTGTGACATATTTCTGTAAGCATAAAATGCTGTGGACTTTTTTTTTTTTTTTAACAAGTTGCCCTTTTGTTACACCCCTGCACACAGTATGAAGAGGTTGGTATCAAAATCAAACTGTTTAGAAAACAGCCAAGTCATCACATCACTCAGCTCCGTGTGTGTGTTAGATGTAGTTGTGCATGTTGTAGGCCAAGTGAGGAAGTTGATCATCTCACACGACTCGTTTGATCTGCAGGTTAGTTTCTCAGTTTATCTTTGATTTAAAAGAAAAGTCTAATAGCAAAAAAACAAAACAAAACGGGCATCACAGTTTACCAGAATCCCAAACTGACTTAGTTATTTAGTTCTCTGTCAAACTTAACCGAGAAAACCAGGAAATATTCATATTTGAGAAACTGGAGCTAGAGATTTTTCAGCATTTTAAATCATTACTGGATTGTCAGAACAGCTGCAGATCAGCTGATTTCTGTCCATCCATTGACTGAATAATGGTTTCGATTGTAGCATCACAGTATGTGCCTGTGCTTTTGAAGGATTTTCTTTGCCTACTTTTTCGATTCAAATCCCAAACCTGGATCTTTCCAGCTAAACCAGGTTAGTGTCCTCGAAATATACAAAGTTAATTAAGTCCAACAAGATAAAATAATGCAGCCTAATACAGCAGTCCTACAATACATCCGGCCCTCATGAAGGGATGATCTATGGCAGGACATTAGCTTTCGCCATTTGTACCTAATAAACTGGCAACTGAGTGGACATCATAGCATTTATCTTGGTTTGTAGCTCAACTGTAAGCTATAGTGGGACCAAACCATAAGAAGTGGAACAAGTGCAGGAAAGCAGCAGATAGTTCGTAGTTAGATATTTGTACATTGCTCATTTAGTGCTGGGTTTGCACCAGTTCGATTCTTGCCTGGTCTCTTTCCAGTCTTCCTCTTCAGTGCTGGTCATGCTCGTGCCTTCTCTTCCCGCTGACTCCTCTCATCATCTGGCCGGCAGAAAGCCTTATCTGGCTACTCCATTTCCTGTGTGAGCCAGGGCCCCCGCTAGGGTACCGGACGCCCTCATTACATCCACAACCTTGTGGGGGGTGTTTTGGTGGAGTGTGTGTGTGTGTGTGTGTGTGTGTGTGTGTGTGTGTGTGTGTGTGTGTGTGTGTGTGTGTGTGTGTGTGTGGCAGGGTGGCTCTCTCGGGAGCACACACTGGTGTAGTGGAACTTCATTCTAAAGGCAGCTGTTAAAAGCATTTCCACTAGACTCGGGGGAAGGGGGGAGTTTATGAGTTGCAGTGTGTGTGTGTGTGTCTATCATGTGCTTTAGAGAAAATGCGTGTGTGTGTGTGTGTGTGTGTGTGTTGAGTCTACTCCCAGGAAGCAGTGGAGTGAGAGAAATTGGGGAATAGGGAGAGTGACGTTATTGACTTCCTGTTTTGGTATCGACTCGTGCCAAATGTAACTCGCTGAAGTGAAGCGAAGCCGATTGGCAGCAGCAGCCATATATTTGTAAATAGATTAGCATAGCATCTGTAATCAAATAGACTCTGGAAAGACAATGTCAAGGGCATCCACGAAGCCTCTTAAAACATAATAGTAAAGACATGCGTCTGTCTGTGGGTTCGAGGTGCAATCATGCTGCGCCGCCACTTCCCATATCCCTTTATTAGAATTTCTTTCAGCTGAGACATTAATAGAGTCACCATGTACACTGTGACTCCTTCTGGCTGGAATGTGAATACAATAGGCAGCATGTCAATACTGGGACACTAATGACAAATGACAATGTAATTAAAAACTATAGTCAACAAGTGTGGTCATGGCTAGCAGCATGAGGCAACAGCAGATACATCTCATCAGTTTCCAGGATTATTTGCATCGATGCTGTGAGCCGCTGTTGCATAAAAAGCCAGAATAGAATATGGTGGGATGAAGCGCAGCGTCGAGGTCGTAGGCGGCGCAGTTTCTGAAACGTACACGGAGGGTGAATTCGATGAGGGCAGATAAAGACGACCCTCTGACCAGCCAGAGTTCAAATCTGTAAGGGAGTTATGATTTGATCAGAAAACAGTGTAAATGAAACCATGGCAACTGCTGCACACTGACTCCATGACACCGAGGTTTAATGACCACATATCGAGGGGGTCAACCCTCCGAACGTGTCAGCCTGTTGGTGTGCATGATGTGTAAATATGGATAATAACTCTTGAATGTGTGGGATAACGACAGTACCTCGTTGAGGTTGTCTCACCACATAAACCTAAAATTTTGCCTGCGATAGTCACATTTAACCGGTTTTGCTGTCGTTTAAGTCAATTTTCAAGCGGAAGTGTCAATGGTGATGGTTCCAGCTTCTCAAATGTGAAGATTGGTGGCTTTTCCTCGTCCTCCATTAGAGTGAATTGGAAATCTTTGGGTTTGGGACTTTTGGTTGGATCAAAAAAAAAAAAAAAAAACAACCATTCAATTGATGATTAAATTAATGTTTGCAGTCCAGGTCGGCTACTTTTGGTGAACAATTCCTCAATGTGTTTAATTAAATGTGTAAAATTAGTTCCACTTTATAGGTGGGAAAATTAAACTTGTGCAACACAACACCTCTTATCACTGATGATGCTGATAGATAAGTGTCTGAAATCTCACTACTCTGCCCACCACACAGTAAACTACTGAGTGCCTGTTATCTTTTCTTAAACAGCGAGTCCTCTGGGTGGGGTCAACGCTTTGTGGACCCGTGGACTCGGTGTTAGGGCTGTTTGGCCTGGAACCAACCACACCTTCATCCACTAAGTCACAGCACAGCAGGTTCCCACCGCAGTGACCCTAATCAATTAGTCATCGACAGTCGCTGTCAACACCGCCAATGGACAACCCCTGACGACTAACAGGATTATGTAATGTCAGAAACCGCTTGCTCAAAATGTCCCACTCAGCATTTCAGAACAACAAACCGAGGACATAAAGTCAGAGGACTTGATCTGGGCCAATTCTGTACTTACACCAACCTCTCAGTCTATTTAGATTCATGTCAGGCAGCATGAGCCAGAATTAAGTGTTTTAAAATGCGTAATCAAGAACTTCGAGGAAAAAAAAAATCTCCCCCCCGTATCAGGACTGAAGCAAGTCAAGCAAATATTTATGCATCCTCCAGGAATTGAATAAGTCACTCCTCCGCAGCGAGTCTTCCAACGCAGTCTGGTGTGCTATCATGAAAACAAACTGGCTCATCCTCAAATTCCACTCTGGCGGATATGGCCCCTAGTGCAGAAAAACCAAACAAGACTGGTTTCTCCAGGAACAGAGGGTCACTGCCTGGAGTTGGCAGGCTCTCCTTAAAAGGCTAAGAGAGAGAGAGCAGCTGTCAGACCATTGAAATCTTGGAAACCCGAGTGTACCTGACAGCAATCTGACAGGAAGTTGTCTTTGGCCAACACTGAAGGATTAAGGCTTCCCGGTGCAACAACAAAGAGCAGACAGCCCACATTCAACAGCACTCGTGGACCTCATGTTAAAAGGCAGTAGCACAAAAGTTCCTCCTCTGGTGAAGTCCAAAACATTTTCTCAAAGTGACGCAGACAGTGATCGGGATCCTGACTTTGTAGGTCCACAGAACCGCAAAGTATGGAAACAAAATATGCATTCTTTAACCTGATGCACCAGATGGTTTGTTGCACAGATCCATCTGGGAAGCCGTCCTTGAAGAGTGTTTGGAAAAGAGCAGGCACTATGAAAAAAAAACAGGCACACACACAAAACTTGGCATGTGATTGGCTGAACCCTTCACAGGCTGACTTCCACCAATCAGACCAACCACCCATATGATTTTGTAGTAGGATCCTTGCTGAAGACAGTCGGGAGAAGAGTGGAAACATCTTTTCCACGGAGAAAAGCCTTCAGTGCTCTTCTTTGCTCTTCTTTCAGTGAAGAAACACTCTCCAGTTCTGATATGATAACTGATTCTAGACCAGCGTCTATGCTGACCTCTTCAGGAGTTGCTGTGGTTGTTGTCCAACGAACAGACGCTTTGCTGATTGGTCCAAAACCACAGCTGATTAGCCACAACGTTTCTGAAGTAGCTCCAGATTTGATGTTTTGTTAATATCATATATTCGTCTTACTGAGGTTTTACTAAATATGTTTGAAAGAAGACGAGTTTGTTTGCTCTGAGTGCAACAAACTCGTCCATCTTCAGTCTTTTTCTATTCGTCGAGGTTGATTGTGCTTCAGTCCAGTTTGAACCGGCTTGAACCAAACCCACTTTTAGAGGATAGAAGATTTAAGTCAGTTATTCAGCCATGGTCATCAATTATCTGAAAGCCTGAGTCTTCAACTTCTCTGGGATTTTCCAACCGGACGCCTGGCTGCACACCAACTAAATTCACTAAAAAAACAACTGAAAAAACAATCGTGACTACACCTGTTGACCTGATGAAAAAGAAAAGTAGTAATGAAATACCCCAAAGACATGTTAAAATACATTCTGTGAAACTTCTCAGTGGTCTTCTTCAGTTAACGGAGCTGGCTAAGCTGCAGGTTCATGGTGGGCAAACGTTCAGAGGCGTTCCCGTGGCGAGGGGTGTGAATGACTTCCTTGATCTTTCTCTGGCCGTCCACTCATTCCTCGTCGATGCTGTGAGTGATTGTGACTCCTAAAAGTCAAGAAATGGACACCTGTGCTCAAATTTTCCGAAAAGAGGCACCTTCTAATTCACAGGGTTGCATTTGCATTTTGTAATTGGAATTATTCCATTTTAGTGGGTCGTTGTAGCAGATTATTTGACCGTTTTGCGTCATTAGAATCGTTTTCATTCACCAGGTTAAAAACGGCTGGATGAAGCTAACAGAAAAAATCACATTTCTCCAACTATTTTACTTTTCAGGTTTGACTGGTGCTCTTTTAATGAGTATCAGTTAAATCAGCAACTGCAGTTATTTGTGTGACAATTAATCATCAACTAAAATGTCACGGCAGCCTTTTGTGGGAGCGTCATTCAGTCGTGTCAACATTGTGCTACGTTTAATAGTTAATTTATGTTTAAATATAATAAATATTTGAGGCCAGTGTTGTAGCAGCAGCCTGAAAGGATCAGAGACCCGTTCTCTGAAAGCTCAGGATTCAGAATAACCCCCCTCCACACTTTTCCCCGTGAGAGTCGGATATGAAGCGACGTCGGTCCTGTCAGGTGCAATCATCCCTCATCCCTTGCATGTTAAGACATCTGAACAGAGCCGAAGCTGCCGGCCCTCCTGTCCGTGAAAGCGCTGGCTTTCCTGAGGAGAGACAGTGGCATCCTGTCTTCAGGCCCGGGGCTCGTCAGTGATCGTTTTGTATTCCTCAAGAGCCGCGGACTCCCAGAACTTGACTTCCTGTCTCCCATGCTCGCCCCACCGCCGCCGCGCCTCGCCAGAGAAGCGGAACCCTGTGTTTAAAGTGTGAGCTTTCACTGCCTCCTCTGTCGCCTTTTGACGATTCACTGGGTGCTGACTCGCTAACTCTGCGGGTGCTGAGGGTGGTGGGGGTGGGTTCCTGAGGGAGGGTGTAAGAAGAGCAGAGGGGAGGACAGGAAGCCCCTGAAACACTGCTGGCTAAATGCATAAGTTATTCGCAAGATGGGTGGAAGGCCTTTATGGTAAACACATTTTCCAAGTTACAAATGCAGCGTATGATATGAATCTGATTGGTTGTTTTTAGGTTTGAGCCAGTATCTTAACATTGTATTTGATTTAAAGAAATCTTAAAAACAACACATTTGCAAGCTATAAAATGTAACTGAATGAATTATCTTAACTCTGCAGCTGCCCCCCTCCACTCTCAGAGCTTTAAACTGTTTCAGTTCATTGTTTTGCCTCCACAGCCTGCAGCTTTCTTCTTTTTCTTCACTCTCACCGCTCTCATAACGTCAATTTTTGGCCTCATTCGGCAGACAGAGGCGGTGAGCCGCGAGCTGCTGAACACTGAGGCACATTTAGTAGCTGAACAGCAAGATCTGACGAGTTGGTGGAGACCAAAACAGAGCTAAAAGAAGAGTGGATATATGATTACTCGAAAGATGTTACTGCATGGGATCAGAAACACTTTGTAAAACTGTTGATGGTAAACACAGTTTGTTTGGAGATGTATTTCTGTTTTACAAAGCGTCCCAACTTTTTTGAAATCAGGATTGCACTTCAATTTCACGGAGACTTGATATGAAACTAAATACTAAAGCACAAACCCTCAGCTGTTTTGCTAAGTTTTAAACATTTTATAGGGCTCTAATTAATGCCACGAAATCACCAGCAGTAGCGTCAGCCGTTGCTTTTAGCTCTTTTGCACTTTGAGGTTCTTTCCTGTGGCTGCAGCCCAATTTCACAAGAAACTAATTAGCATCTTCATCCTGAAACATGTTAGATGCACATGAGTGAGCTTTACCATCACAGAGTTTGATGGTCAATTAATCGTCTTCCTGGTGAAGGAAAAGAGAAACCCAGAATTAGGTGAACTGAAAACAAAATTGAAGCTAAAACGGTTTTAATTTCATCAGTGTTTCAGCACACGGTGCTCTATTAGCTGATATCTCAGCATCTGACTGGCTTTTACTGCCGAGTACAATGAAACGTCTGAGGCTGTTGCCTGGTCATTATTGCAGCTTCCTGTCATAAACACCAGTTGAGCAGGATTCCATCTTCGTCTCGTCTCGTGCTCCAAACTGGATGTTTTCTGCCACTGAACTAAATTCCCTCTTCATCTACATGCTGCTGTTTACAGGCGTCGCTCCCTGTTCTTTTCAGCTCAACCAGTCGCTGGGCTTTTTTTTCCCCCCTTCATGGCTTCCACAGAGTGCCCCAAAATAGCTGTGGTTAACACACGAGATGCACCAGCAAATAACTGAGGAATAACTTGTGTAAAACCAGTTGTTTTAGCTGGCTGCACAAATTACAGTTCACACTTTTTATTTTGTACCTCCCTGCGTATATGCATTCCTCGGCGAGAAGGCTCTGAATCGTCAATACAACAGCATGTGAAACACTATCTGAGACGTCTCACCAGCCCAGAAATCTGTGAGATATTCTGCGAGGCCGTAGATAGCACTTCCTCTGAGGATGTATCAAGTTTAAAGCCCAGTTTCACTTCCTTCCTGTTTGACCCTTCGATTATGGGCGTACAGGGTGTGTGACCACGTGTGTGTCTGTTTCAGGCTACCAGGCAGTTTCTGGAGGAAATCAACAAGTGGACCAGTCAGCATGGAGTGTCGCCGTTGTCCAGGGAATTGGCCGTCAAGTTTCTCATGGCTCGCAAGTTCGACGTCCTGCGAGCCATCGAGCTGTTCCACAGCTACAGGGTAAGAGGAGATGGAGTCTGTGCTGGACTACTGATATTTAGTGTTGTACATCAACATATTCATTCGATACCAACCAAGCAGCTAACAATGCAAGGTGGGAATATCAAAACCATATTTGTTTGTAGCACCTTAGTTTGGGATATATAAACATTTTAACCTTTTTTCATATAATAGCATGTGCAGAACTACTCAATGCATCAGAGTTAAATAAAGAAAATTAATATTCAATTCCTTTACTTAAGTTATGAACTAATACCAGACAGACCAAAATAGTAATCTGAACTGAAAAGTAACTAGTAACTAAAGCTGTCAGACAAATATAGTGGAGTATAAATAATAACGGCCTCTGAGATGTAGTGGAGCGTGGAATTATGGAGCTGCATAAAATGGAAATACTCAAGTACAAGCACCTCAAATTTCCACATAAGCACAGTACTTGAGTAAATTTACTTAGTTTCTTAGTTATTCCACCACTGATATGAGACTCTAAAGATGGAAAAGTCAAAGAATAAGTCAACAATCCAAACCATTCAGTGTTGACTTTAAATAGCAAATATTCTGAACACAGTTTGGTTGCAGTATAAAGTATTACGGTTTGATACTCAGCTCTGTCACTGTTGCATAGCCAGAAAAAGAGCTCCATTAGCCTGTCTCATCACTCTGTTTAAAGGGAGACCTCAGTGACAGTGATGCTCGTGGCATCTGGTTTCTGTCAGCAGGGTCCACCAAAGCTAACAAAAACCCAAAGCTGCTTCCTTTAACACCGCTGGCCATCTAGAAATAACAGAGCCAGAAGAGGCAGATGTCATCATGTGAAGGAGTTGTTTTACATGAGCTGACTCATCTCAAGCTATAACTCCGGTTGTTTTGGTGAAAACATAGTTTCCAGTTTTCTGTAACCCAAACTTAGAAGCATTAGTCTAATCATTTGTCATTAGTCATCTGTTTCAGTGTTATCGAAATATCTACACCCACACTGGAACAATCTTTCTCCTTTCTTTTCTTGCTCGTTAGACTGCTTATCTGTCATTATTTCCACTAATTGTATGACATTAGCCTCTTGTTTGGACGATTATGACACAGCTGCCTGAGCCTGAAACAAGTTGCTTCCGACACACAACTGCAGTTTAGCACCGTTCTGATTATTTCGCATGGACAGAAATAACTGGTGACGTGTTACACGCGGGTAATGAAGAAAATCAGCACAGCTGGTCATATCTGGTGCATCTGAAATCTGCCTGCACCAAATGCAAACGTATGAAAGCAGAGGATGGCAGTCAAACGACAGAGTTACAGACTGACCCAGAGGCAGAAAGGTAGAGCATCTGCACCACACCCACAGCACAGCGACACAAGGCCTTTTTCATTCAGCAAATGCTCGAGCAAGAGATCGCCTGAACAGATGCACCAAAAACCTGGGGCCAGACACACACACGCACACACGCACACACACACACACACACACACACACACACACACACACACACACACACACACACACACACACACACACACACACAGGGGGATATTTCAAGAACCAGCACGCAGGCTTATTCAGCTTTCCAGATAATTCGAAGCTCACAGAATAAGCGCTCATTGGTTGCCACATCTGAGGTTATGAGTTATGAGGTTAGAGCAAATGAGGAACATGAAGTTTCACAAAGCGGGGTATGTCGGGCCTGCATGCAAACCGGCGGTAAACACAATGATAGAATTATGTATGCAGGAGATGTCAGATAAAAGGGCTGGGATGTGGATTCTCTGTGCATCCGCTTGTTTATTTCTGGGATCATTTGCAGCTTTATTGAAGCATTAGAGGCGCACAGCAGTCGTGCATCTGCTCTGAACACTGACGATCTTCTCCTTTTTTGTTTCCTGTTTGTTTGTTATGCTCCTAACCACCTCCCTGAGGAGAGCCGTAAATTGAGGCCCAAGTTTGAAGCATGCGTTGGAGTATAGCAGCATCTTCTACAGGGGTGTTGACAGGCCACCTGACTGTGTGCCACAGCTGAGCGCAAGATGAGTCGAGCTGGAGGACTCACTGAGGGCAGAATATAATCGAATATAGCAGAGAAAAGATGGCTGTTCCCCACGTATCACTGAAATAGCACTTGGCGACCTTGGTGATATTATTACCATCAAACCGGAAAATGACAATCAAGATGAAACCTCGAGGGCAGGGCCTGTGGATCAGAGGCAGGTCTCATTTACTTTATGATCTCAAAATAACTTCTCGATAATAACATAATCAAGACCTTCTCCTCCGAGCCATGTAATAACTACCAGGGAGTTGAGGATAATGTCTCATTTTGTCCCTAAATGGTCTATACTGCTGTAAATAGCATTCTGGCCAAATTTGAACATGCAAAATGGGATTTATCTGCTCAGATCTGCTCCGGTTTATCCACTGCAGCAAACGGAAAGTTCCCAGACGTCGCGCACAGACTCTAATGACCTGAATAGCTTCAAGACGTGGCAGGGTTTTACCACCTACCTTTTAGTGAAGTCGCTTCAATCACCAAGGTGGGTTCTTATTTCTGCAATGAATAGCTGGCCTGCATAAACGCGACTCATTTATGAAAGCCTCGAATGTGACTTTGAGAAGGATTAGTCTCCCCTGCCACGCCACAGTTCATTTAACTCGGTTTAATGCTGCGTCAGCACCAGGAACACAGGCTGGGTACAAGTAATTTGTCAGAACAGACCAAGGGGGAAAGTTTCCAGTGAAGTGCTTGTTTGGTGGTGGGGGACGTGCAGACAGGCCAAGCTGGCATTCGCACTGAGGTGGTTGGTCGAGCAAGCAGGGCCTGACATGCAAAACCAGTGTTTTTGTATTGTACCATCTACTGTAACTGCTGCATGAGTAGTGTCAGCTGAGACTTGCTGTATTTTAAGGAGCCATGGCTTTAAGATAAGCCTCTAAGAGCCACATATTAAAAGAGTTTGCATTTTTACATAAGTATATATATATATATATATTCAAAATCACAAAAGCTCTTTCTTAATGACAGAAATCCATGTTTAGTGCCAAGAATACGATATAATATGTAAACTGTAATATAAGGTCATTCTTCACAAACTACAGATGGTGTAGCTAAATATAGATTTCGCCATCATTTATACTTCAAGACCAAATTCTGTTTTTCATTTGATCTCAAGAGGAAAAATGTCATTCATGTGTTGCTGCCTGTATTAGTTTGTCCAGCTATTGTAATGCTACAAAGTTCCATCTTTAAAACCACTCAATGGTTCTTTGCTGTGGTGGTTAGGAGCACGCCGGACAAACAGGAAACGAAAAGGAGATCAGCGATGTCCATGTTACGTCCCTGACATACTTAAAGGAAAAGTTACACATTTTGGGAAGTACAGTTATTCACGTTTTTTGCCAATAGCTAGACGAGAAGATTAAACCCACGCATGTTTTTGTAGATCCAGCGTGAATCTACAGCCAGCAGTCGGTTAGCTTAGCTTAGCAAAACGACTGGAAATGTCTGGAAACAGCCAGCCTGGCAAAATTCAGCTGCTACCACCTCAGAAAATCACTGCTTTGGAGGTGCTGTTTCAACACTGACATGTTATATATTCTTTTCTATCTTCTTTGTGTAAAAATGACCCTGGATTCAATACATGGATTAAACATGGGGGACATAATGTGTTAATCATGACCAATAGAGGTGCTAGTAGGTGGATTTCCTTGGTCCCAGGTCATTTTAACCTGTCATTAACAAAGATTTGCCTTTGATTCAGTGTTATCAATCATTCTCTAGACATTAAGCTCAATCCCAGTTGTCAGGGAGACGTCTGAAGGTCTATCTGCAGAGCTCATTGCTTGAAATATGGCTGCCCTCCAGAGTGATATACCCATTATGTTTTTTTGAACTGCTTATATCCACACATGCCAGTCTTTCTTTCATATTTGTCTCCCGTTACCAATAGCACATGATTAATTAAAAGAACAGAGGAGAGCTGCAGTAACTGTGAAATCAATCAATCTTCTTGAAAAGCCTCCTTGAAAATCAGACACTCAGGTAGGTTAGGTCATTGGTGGATTTTATTTGTATACCCCTTACATACCCCTTACTCACAGTTAAGGAAAGAAACCATAAATATAGCAGTAAATGGAAATGCTTGGCCTGTAGAATGAGTTCAAGAAGCTCCCACACAACCTCCTCGTGGGGGGAAAAAAGGACTGGAAATGTTTCAGAGAGGGATCCTCCTGGCAGGAAAGTCAGCCGTGTAATTCTCTATTGTTCACCGAGAGGAATTCACCTCAGAGTTGACGGCCTGTTATAGTTGACTCCACAGCCTGACTTCACCTGCTGCGATCTGTTTTCTTCAGGAAACGCGTCTTAAAGAAGGAATCGTCAGACTTCAGCCTCAGGAAGAACCTCTGCGCTCAGAGCTGCTCAGCGGAAAGTTCACTGTGTTGGTAAGAGTCTCCTATAAATCTACTGTACATTTGGCATCCCTTAAATGGAAAAGCCCAGTCTGACGTCATGTCATAGAACAATTAAAGGATAAGGCAGGCGATATTGAAAAATTTCCTTCTTATAAACACACAAAATGAAAAGACCAAAACCAACACTGAATTAATTCCACCGACAAATATTAAGGTATTTTTCTGTGTATCTAAAGCCTGATATACTGTCACTTATTCCTCTGTCCCATAGTCCTCCATTGTTGTCCAGGAACTACTGAAAACACTTGGTCGATGAGACAGATAGTTGCATACAGGCCTTCTGGAGCACCAAATGTGTATTCATCCGCAGCTGAAAATAGTCCCCAACAAACGCTCTATTTACTCCTGTTTTAGTGGCATGTGCTAAAAACCACAGTGCCCAGCTCTTTTAGGAAAGCACTTAGCCTCTTTTAAAACTGAAGCTGAATGCTTGTGACCTGTTTTTAATTTCAGTAGAAACCAATGGGCTTAGATCACAGTGACACAGTCAGAAATGATTGAGACAGACATTGTTGGTTTTGGTATCTTTGCACGATTTATTGAGGAGAAAATAAAGAACAACACCAGCTTTATCCTTGAATGTCACAGCCGTTATTCAGCTGTTGCTTACTGTGCTTTTGTGTGTAATGATTGTTGTAAAATGCTGCTTTTTTGCTTTTGCTTTCAGTATAATTCAGTGATTTCTGATAGAATGATGGGAGACATGGTTACGAATGATTCAGTTCTGTAGTGGAAGTCTTTCATAAACTCCTGAACTTGTCAGGGAAGCAGCTTGGTTTCAGGATCAATCGATCAATAACTTACACTTCAAAGATCCCAAACTGCTTTTGTAATGAGCTCACTTTTCATTAACAAGAAAGTTTCGGGTACAAATTCTGAAAGCATTATGAGGAATAAAGGGGTCCTTTAGGGGTGCGAGGTATTGAGTGACTGATGCGCCAAGTGGATATCCTGTGCCAGATAAATTTAGCCTTTTGTCTGCCAAATCACAACCATAAAAGATGCCCCCCTTCTAGCACACACACCCCCCCCCCTGCTGCATTTCCCCTCTTCCTTCCCCATTGACGTGCCACAGTGGCATTGATGCTGCACATCCTCTTGTCTGACGTCGGAGTTGTCCAGCCTCAGCAGCGGGCTTCATATCCTGTCTGAGGTATTTTTAGCCCCCGTGCCCGAGCACACAGGCTTATTTGCTTACAAAGGACGGTGCTGTCGTATCTTTGGTCAGTGGTTTCATTCAAGTGAAGCGCGTCCAGTTCTTTTGACAGCAGCGGCCGGAACGCTGATCAGATTTGACATGAAAAATATGCTCTGTGTCCCTCTCACGGAGAAAAGAAGAGCTGTAAGACCTGCAGTATCATTATTGACAGGAATCGTCCCTCTTGCTGAATTGTTGACAGCCCTTTTTGGCAGCGTGCCACTAACCAGCATATGAACTAAAGTGCCCCCCTGTGGTCATTGTTCATCCTTCATCTCTGCACAGCTTCCATTTGGCTGCCTTGTTGTCACACTTTGAACAAGCCCCAGTTAACTCCCGCAAGTGGCTGAAAGCACCACATGATTTCTATGAACAACACATCCGCTGGTAACACTTTCTTCATAAACATCATAACTAATGCCTGTAATGAGAAATTTGCTGACAATTATTGGAGATGCTCAGTTTTGGCAGCCTTGCTCAAGAGAACAGGGGGATGCATAGTGGGGCTTTACCCCAGTGTTAATATCGTTCAGTTCGGTGCAGGAAATTTGAGTGTGTAGTGAGAATGAATGCTGGTTTAACTTGTTGGTTTTGTGTATCACAGAGTGTACGGGACCCCTCAGGGGCCTCCATTGCCTTGTACACGGCCAAACTTCATCACCCGAACAAGACAGGCAACCATGTGGTGCTTCAGGCCCTCTTCTACCTCCTGGATCGGGCTGTGGAGAGGTGAGGACTGTGGTTTTAGGTGGATAGTCTGAATGTAAAAGAAGCTGTAATAAAATAGCTTGAAATCATTAGTGAAATGCTATCTGACCAATACTGAGCATCCATTTGTCTTAGAATAATACATCCTGCTTTAGCATTCCTTATGTGTCTTATAGTCACCCTTTATTCAGCCCCTCAGTTCAACCTCTGTCTGAAACGAGCCTTTTAAGGCCCTCCCACCCTAAAAGCACACTTTCTCCTCCTCATTCTCTCACAGGTGTGCTCGCGGTCATAGCCATGTCGGGCACAGATTTTGTCACTGATTACTCTACAAAAACACAACTTTACAGCTTCATTCACTGTTTTTTGGTGAAACTGGATCATATTTCATGGAGAACATACCTTGATGATTTAAGAGTTTCCTCGTGGACAGATAGCTTTACTTTTTGCTTAGCTTGCTAGCTCAGTTCGCTGTGGCATGCAGCTAGCTAGCTCAGTTAGCCATGCAGCTAATTAGCTCAGTTGCAGCTAGCGGTCCTGTCAGCTGACTCTGCTTGAACTGGGAGCTCAGACCACAGAGGGACTGTTGTTTACACCTCGAGCACAGGAGCTTAGGACCACCGGGAGGAGAAGGTTTTCATGCACAGGGCAGGGGAACCCAGCAGGGAGAGTCAGTGAATAGCTACCCGCTAACAGCTGCTAATGATAGCATTAATTAGCAGTTATCTGTCCATCAGGAGGCTCTGTAAATCACAGAGAGTTCAGGCAGAGAAGCCGGAGGGCATCAGATGGAAAAACAGGAAATATTGTCTCATAAAATATGATCCAGATCAGGTCCTGGTTGGAGCTGCTGTAAATCACCTCAGTACAAACAGCCTGACTGAGGGGGTGGATGGGCCCGTCCCTCTACTTCTGCCCGGGGCAGATGACCAATAAACAAGCTGGCAACGAGTTGACGACAGATCGTCACAAAAGTAGAAGAAACTGTTGTAAACAGTTCAGTATTCAGTGCAGTCTGAAGCCTGAGCTGTTTGCTCACTGGGATTACTTTTACGTACGTTTACCTCATTATTTGAAACTTTAGCCACGTTTAATATGAACATCCAACACTGTAACATTATACTGTGAATATGAGGGAAAACACAATAGCTCCCCTTTAAACTAGAAACCAAATATATTACCCAGCTGATTTCTGGGCAGGTTAGTTTCCATGAGGGAATCCTAAACATGTAATAGGCCTAACAAATGTGACTATTGGAAAGACAGCTTGCTCTGGCCTCCATATGCTGTGTTGGAAAAATGTGTCTTTACCTGAGTGAGTAATTTCTTCTCTGACCTGTGTGAAACATTAAGGCAGAACTCCGCACCTCTGTTTGCCCACAGCTTTGAGACCCAGAGGAATGGCTTGGTGTTCATTTATGACATGGCAGGATCCAACTACACAAACTTTGAGCTGGACCTGAGCAAGAAGATCCTCAACCTGCTCAAGGTTGGAATTACGACGCTGCATTTTTACATATATGCCTCCAGTGTTTTCATGCATGTACAGCAGAAGCCAGACAACGGCAGATACGTGAGAAAATGAGATGCATGGTCCTGAGAAACAGATTCACTCCTCTCCAGGGTCGGGTTAATACATAACTGCTGAGTTATGTCCTCCATCCTGTGAAGAAGCCGCTTGATTAAATCGGGGTTGGTGGCTTCCAGGAATTCCAGGAAAAAGCGCCCGTCCACTGGGCAAAACGAATGGCTCACAGGATGGGGTGACAAGCACGGGAATGATTTAATCCATACAGCTTGATACTCAAGAGTGGTGCTTATTTTGGCAGGTACCTGCAAGCATGCCTACATCTGAGTGATTTGTGCTTTAAGGATCTAACAGTATGTCATCTGGAGTCAGTAACGCAGACACTTCAGTGCCACAGCAGCATCAATGACATGTATTTTATGCCTGCATATTGATCTAAAAATTGACTGGAGTAGTATATGTTTCACTTTAAGAAATAACTGAGAGAGGGTGAATTTCTGTGAGGTCGCCGTCCGAGTCGTGTTTGAGGATAAGCTTTGTTTCGCGCCCAACAAAACGAGCACATGATTGTCTAAATCCTGACTTTTTTAAAGCAGAATGATCTGTAGTTTGTTCTAAGTCATGCTGTCCTCTCTCCACCAGGGGGCGTTCCCCGCCCGGCTGAAGAAGGTGCTGATTGTCGGGGCCCCTGTTTGGTTTCGAGTGCCCTACAATCTGCTCAGCCTGCTTCTCAAGGAGAAACTTAGGGAGAGGGTAAATGGAGGGGCTCATTGCTCATTTTCTAATACTTACTGCATGTATATCATAATACATTATTAAGAGCTTTGAATAATTCTGTTTAGTTTATCCAGAGCGGTACACAACGAGTGAGCAGACAAATCAGTGTCATTGATTGTTGCAAGTGATTATTTGATTAAGGGGTTCTCTCCAACCGCTAATTCACCCTGCTGCCTCATGTGTCCCTGGGATGTCAAAGCTTAAATCAGTGTGGTCGATCACCCAACCACAGTACTGTCGCTGAGGAATTTCATTTGTATGGATTTCTTAAGAGACTGAAAACAAAGAATTATGGTTCGACATAAAAAATGTGTAACATGTGTTACATGTTAAGCACAGATCAGCCTTCTCTGAGTCCCGGCCATGGCTTTCTGCTCCAACTCCAGGTTCAGATGGTGAAAATGGCCGAGCTGCGCCAGCACCTCCCCAGAGACTGCCTCCCCCAGCACCTCGGCGGCCTGCTGCCTCTGGACGCATACAGCTGGAACCAGCAGCTACTGGCGGGCCAGAACGGGCGGGTAGACCCAGTGGACGAGCTGGTGGGCATCCCGGTGGAAGACGCTTCCATTCACGTCCCCGGACCCGAGTCCATGCGCCCGCAGGAGCTGCTGGCCCAGCTCGGCAGGCTTCAGCGCTCGGGCATCCATCTAGAGTATGAGGAGCTGCGCAAAGAGCCGCCGCCTGGAACCTTCCACTGTGCACAGTGAGTTCACAGCAGCAGGCGTGTCTGCTGAAAGCTTTAGGGCCGACATTTGGAGCTCTGGATTTCCATTAGAAACATCAGACAAGCAATTCATTCGTTTACTTTTTCTCAGGGAACATTTACACACAATTAGAGGACAATTAGAGAGACATCGGCTACTCGTGTTCATTGAGCGAATCATTATTGTGGACCTGAGATCACACGAATCACAGAGGCAGACAAAATGATGTGACTGAAAATGATCAATTAGCATAAAGTTCATCTAATTTGATGGTTTCATTGTGCCAAACAAAATATACATATACAAATAGTACATGGAGTATATATATTTTGGATTGTTGGCTGTATAAAACAAGACATTTCGATATGCTGCCTTTGCAAACTGTCATTGTTAAGTATCGGCTTCAGCAGTTAAGCCTCGTTGGTCATTTTTGGTGTCATTTGTCTACAGAGCAGCCTACAATCAGGAGAAGAATCGCTACGGAGATGTGCTGTGCCTTGATCAAACAAGAGTTCGTTTGAAAGCCAGAAGGAACGAGGTTGGTGCATTTTAACATACTACGTGTGTGAATCACATCTCATCGAAAGAAAAAAAAACTGCCACTTCCATTCATGGTCATGCTCAGCTGCCAAGAAATGTGCCAAGCTACAACACTTGGACAAGCTGCCACACTGCCAGTATTCTGCTGCACAAGCTAGCTGGTATTTGTCCAGCTCCACAATCCAAAGTGATTTCATTCTGTTATATTTACTCCTCGAAGATCATTTAATATTTCATCAGCCCCATATGGACAACTGAGCTGCACAATCTCATTCAGGTCACAGCATGATTCACCTTTTAGTGTTTTCTCAAACTAACATATTACTTCAGATTTTAGAGGGTTACTGCCGTCTGTGTAGCAAAGCTTTGTTGTTCCCACAGAGATCAGACTACATCAATGCGAGCTTCATGGACGGCTACAAACAGAGGAGTGCTTACATTGGTACTCAAGGTATGACAGCTGCTCTCTGGACACTTAAATATTTATCATAATATGTTATTTTGCGTGTATGCACGTGTGTGATGGTTACATGGATCTTTTAGAAAATCAGTAATTTCGCAAATTTCGCAAATTTCATCTGTTGGAATTAGGCTAAAAAGGTAAATAGGTGTGTGGGTTTGTTTGTCCTGACAACTCACATATCTGCAAGATTTAACGAAGGAAACGGTCAATAGCAGTGGACCAAGCACCTCTGTGTATCAGTCTAAGTAAACAAAAACACAATGGTTCTTGTATTCAGGTGATTATACACTAATGAAAACATACATGAATATTATATTCCATTTCTGCCAATAGATCCCCTGAATCCTGCACACTGGACCTTTAAGAGCATTCTGTGTTGATTTGTGGAACACAGAAAACCACAAACCATGAGTGAGGGGCCACTAAATGCCAGTTCTGTAGGCAGGATGTTGGTTTTATGTACTAATTTTCTCAAACTGAGAGAATAAGCTGGTGGACCTACAAGTGCTGGATAAACAAACAACAATATGCACAAATATATTGATATATCAGATATACACAGATATATATGTAACATGAGTGTAGCTCATTAAGCTGCTTTTCTATGCAATCACATGAAAATGTTCACTGACTGAACTGAAGTCATTTTAATGTGTTTGAATCTCTATCAACCTCTGTAGGACCACTGGAAAAGACCTACGGTGATTTCTGGAGAATGGTCTGGGAACAAAACGTGCTTGTTATCGTCATGACGACCAGGTAATTTGGGTTGATTTTTTAAAAACGATTCATACGCGATTGTTGAGTCCTTTTTTTAAGGTTAGCGGAGATTCAAACTGTGACCTAAACGTATTTTAATGGAGTGTGTCTCTGTGCCGCAGGACAGATGAGGGCAGTCGCAGGAAGTGTGGACAGTATTGGCCTCTGGAAGAAGGGGGGCAGGAGGTCTATGGCCATATGGCAGTGGTTAACCAAAGGGTTGACCACCACACCCACTACAACCACACCACCCTCGAACTGCACAACACTGAGGTACATGGACCAATGCAGGAATATGCACTGCCTCAGGGAGGTCGTCCATGTAGCAACAATATTCAGTTTGAACGGCTGCGGCACAGACTGTACATGCATCGTTGAGTCAGAGATATTTTTCAGTGGAAGTTTTGGCCAAGAAATTGCTAGTGAGATCCATTTTCCCCTCGTTATCTGGGTCAGATGGAAGCAGGATAAGTAATGTAGCCCAGACGTCCTTCTCATACCCGAACCCTGCTAGAACTATTTCTTGGCACGGTGCAGTGACCTCATGGTGTCTTGTCATCACCATGACGTTGCCAGTATCTGCAAAGACTACAGGAAGTCCCCGCTACAGCCCCCCCATATAAACCACATTGCTGTCACATTTCTGTCTGTCCACAGGTTAATTAAATAAATGAGATGCAGTGTTAATGAGTAAAATTTTGAGGTGTTGTTATTATTATTTTTTACTTTTGCACAGAGCCAAGCTATCTGTTTCCCTTTGTTTCCAGCAGTAGTGGAAGAAGTATTCAGATCCTTAAATAAAAGTATTAATATCACACTGTACATTAATATCACACTGTACATACATACTCACATAAATAAGAGTCTGTAAGTATTATCGGAAAAATTAACTTAAAATTATCCAAAGTAAAAGTCCTTGGTCCATGCAAATGTTTTACTGCTCACTCTTAATCCTTCAGTTTCATGAAAAAAACAAAATCAGACAAAAGTAGTGGAGTAAGAAGAGCAATATTTCTCCCTGAGATGTAGTGGAGTAGAAATATAAAGTTGCATAAAATAGAAATACTGAGGTTAAGTGCACCTTAAATTTACCGTTACATTCCATCTCTGGTTTCAAGTCTTTCCTTTATGCTAAGCTAAGCTAAACGCTGGCTGGCTCCAGCTTTATATATTGCATTCACACATGAGAGTGACGTTGATCTTCTCATTTAGCTCTGGGCAAGAAAGCAAGTACACACACTGATTAATATCTCCATGTCCCTTTAATGTTGCAATCAAGTCTCACGTTGCAGATTTCCAGGTTGCAAGTAATGTAAAACAAGTTTGTAGCTAAAAATCTTTTCTGTCCATTCAGACATGTGAACAGAGACAAGTGAGCCATTTCCAGTACCTCAGCTGGCCCGACTACGGCGTTCCCACCTCGGCAGTGACTCTCATTGACTTCCTGGGAGCTGTGAAGAGACAACAGAGGAAAATGGTGAAGGCTCTGGGGCTTCAGTGGACGGGTCACCCACAGGGACCCCCGATGGTGGTCCACTGCAGCGCGGGGATTGGGAGAACAGGTGAGATCCTGAGGTAGTATTTTTTTTCCCCAAAAGCTTGACGTCTGATTATTAACATTTATGTCTTCATCAGATAGATCCATATTTCAAGGACTGAAAAATGTTCAACACCCAGTTTTGAATTTATATTGTGAGCTTCAGAGGTCAGGGTTAGGGTTCACACGTATAAGCATTAACTAGGGTTGCCATGGTAGTTTTTTTTTTTTTTTTTGGTAGAAATAAAACCCATTTACTCCATTTTCACGCGTCAGCTCCCACGTTCATCAAATAAAAAAGCTTGACAGAGTAGCATGAGTCAGATTTCACTTGTCGCATGATGAAAGTAAAAAGAGACAAGACGCCGGCGAAGGATTTGCCGTGAAAGGGAAAAGCAAAAGCGCCTTTTTGCTAATATGGAAGTGAAAACGTTGATGAGGCATCCTGTGGACTTTGTCTGATGAGGGTTCAGCATCTGGAGGCAGCACCTCTAACCTCCACACACACTTTCAAGCGCACCACAAGGGTCAGGCTGCCAAAATGGGCCCCGCAGAGCTCAACCGGAGTTCAGAGTAAGAGCTCTGCAGGTATGAGCGTCAGCCGCGAGTGTCTTTTCATGTGTACTTTTCCGTGGCAACCCCAGCATTAACACCCGTTGTCTGTAATCGCTCCTTTAAAAGTGTGACACTGACGAGCCCTGTTGTTGGCAGGTACCTTCTGTGCCCTGGACATCTGTCTGTCCCAGCTACAGGACGTAGGCTCGCTAAATGTATGCCAGACGGTGCGACGCATGAGAACACAGAGGGCCTTCAGCATTCAAACCCCGGACCAGTACTACTTCTGCTACAATGCCATCCTGGAGCACGCCCAAAGGCAGGGCCTCCTCCCAACCAATCAGTGAGCTTCAGCCCTGACCTCTCAAACCAGTCCACAGTCCTGAGAATTCTGCAGTCAGTCTGTTAACCCCAAGCCGCGTTGTGTGACCAATTAGCGAGCCCAGGAAAAGCTAACTTCCTCACAGAAGCCGTCTTTTGAAACTAGGCCATTCTTCATTTGCGAGCCAGACCCAGACGAGACAGCGACACGAAAAGGCTCGAGTGTTGACATTACAGCGCACCAGCGTGATAGCGTTCTCGCTTCCAACAATGTGACATTTTGTTTCTCGCTGAACACATCTCAAAGTGTGAGGCGGCGCAAACAAACTGCTCCTGTGTTGTGCAGCTCTGCGGTCAGGCACGTTGGCTGAAGCGAGCGAGATAATGTTCATCAAACCTTTTGTTTATGGTTTAGGGGACCTTAAAGGAGTAGATCACCCCAAAATAAATAATCAATCATTATCTACTCATCTCATAGCAGTTGAAACTCCACTGAAGTCTGTAAGACTGCAAACCTGATTTGACTTTCAGTTGCATTTTACTTCTCCTCAATCCTGAAGTTAACATGGACATTGTGCACCAAAAAAAGGCTCGTTACTGTTCTCCCTACAACTGCTGTATTAACCTTTTTTTGTGAATAGGCATAAATACTGTGCACAAACCGAATCATGGCTACATGCATGAAGTAAGCATGAAAGGTCATTTTAAAAGAGCTGAGATGGAACCACGGTGGCTGACTTTCATGCTTTTTTTTATGTACAAATTGGATTTACTGGAGTTTCAAGTGACATGAGACGAGAGTAACTGACGCAGTTTTTAATTTGGAGGTGAACTGATCCTTTAACTAAACACACCATTTTAAAAAAATTCCAGCTTGATCTCTGCTGTCATGCAACAATAATAGGTTTTACTTTTTGTAGGTAAGTTTTTGCACCTCCTGTGCACAGGTGGCTGTAGTGCATTTTTAACACGCGGCATACGTCACGTTGATGGTACGAGCTACTTCTGCACAGTCTCAGGAGAGTTACGCTGAACACAAGGAGGTGAAACTCGTTGCCAAAAAGCAGTTCGGTCAAATTTTGCCAAGAAGTCGTTGTATTCCTTCAAGGTTGCGTGATGCATTCTCCTCCGCCTCAGTAAACACCCCCGGATGGCAGTAAAGAGGAGTAAAGCATCCAAAATGATCAGGCTGTAAACTCCCCCCTGTGATCGCTCATTAAATTGCTGTTCATGTGAATTCCTCTGTAGTTTTTCTTGTTTTTTTTTTCTGTATGTATCCGCTGAAACCTTCCATCTCTCCTAAATTCTGAGATTTCTTGACTTGCAGTACAGACGGGGACCAGCGTCCGGCCGCCTTTTGCTCACGAGCAGTGCCATCATGCTTTAGTGACAGTGCGAATGTATTGCTAAGCGCCCACACACATGCACACGCACAAATCTAGAGTCTGCAGTGACGATGCCATCGAAGCGCACATCTGTGTACATCTGTGGAATTCATCGGTTAAGACCTCATGAGTAGTGCAATACTTTTCTTTTTCTTTTTTTTTTTTTTTTTACACAAACCATGTCTTAGCACTTTTAAAAAACTATTCCCAATGTGCTCTGAGATTAGTCACCATGGCGATAGGATGGGACGACAAATAAAACCTAATAGTAACTCTGTAGGTCTACATGTGATGCTGGGACAACTTGATTGTTATTGTTAAATTTAATCATGCTTAAATATAAAACATTTAGTGATATTTTGGACTTAACTGTAAACATCGGCACAGAGCTCAGTTGGGACAAATCAAGAGGATTTTACAGGGAAACCAGAGATTAATGACAGAATACGCATGTACAAATCTGTGCCTATACCCTATAAAGTCCTTCTTGGGCACTTGAGAGTCAGAAATTTTGTCTGAAGTATATTTTCATTATTAATATGTTACTTTAAGTTCTACAGACTGTGGTTGTATTCAGTGCTTTCATCTGGTCCCAGTATCTTGCCATTATTGTAGAGTACACGTACAAAAACTGTCTGTGTCATACGTTGCATTGTGTTGTTGCCGGGTGAAAAAAAACAAACAAACAAAAAAAAAACGTGTTCTTTGCTACAGAATTCATATTGAATTTGCTTGTAGTGAAGCATTTTTAAGTCTGCCATCGTCATGCACTCTGATTTTAGAATTATTTTTCCTTTCAATGACGGACGCAAAATGTGCCCTGTTTTATTTTTCTATTGTATTCAACAACTGTTTTCATACGATTACCCAGGATATACAGTTATCTACATTAATTTTATATTTGTTTTATTATAACCTGTTACTTTATCATTCGTATGACTATTGAATCAAGCTATACTGTATTAAATACAAACTATGTCAACATACAAAGTTGTAAAGGTGTGTTTTATGGCATGCGATGCTGATTTAGTAGAACTGCTGTGCAGTTTTATTGCGACTGTACTGTTTCTCATTTTCTAGTCATGAGTTTGTGGATTATGGTTTTCTCAGTTTTTCCTAATCACCGTTTGAGGGGTTACACTACCTGCCCAGCACCAAACGGTGGACAGACAACGCTAGTAATTAGCTGCTAGAGGGCTGCATATTTCACCCAAGAGTTGGAGGACACAAAAATAGAGCAAAAAGAAGGGTGAATATTGGATTTAAAGTATATCTGTTGAGTGTTTAGAAACACGGCTCCAGGCAGCTGTCTGCTAAGATGTTGATTACGGCTTTATGAAGTGATAATTGTTAATGCTGAGTTTATGGCTTGTTCCCCCGTTCTTAAACAGCCCATAAAATCAGTTAGGGCAGGTTTAAGGAATTAGATCAGTGGGATTTTTAAGTCAACTCTGTCTAGATCGAGTATGCACCCACGCTATCAAAAAACCTGAATAAATAATAAGAAATGGAGATGCTTCTGGACAAGAGAAGTCACAAATTAGTCTGAAAACGATATAACTGTGATATACGCCACATGCTAATCACATGGAACCAAAAGCCTTTCAAAACACCAAAGGAGAGACTGCATGTTGGAAGAATTGACTCTTTTTATGCTTGAATATTTGTCTCTCTTGGTCTCCATAATCCAGATGAGCCAGGCTTTGTGTAAAGTAGTCAATGGATTTGAAGCTTTCAGCACTTCCTACATTGAATCTAACCTAAACTAAATTCAGCTCTCATTACAAGGCTTGGTAACGATTACCAGTCATTTCAACTGACAGCTGAAGGCCCAAAGCATCACTTTTATCTTAAAATACAGAGCTGGTGGTTGCAGCGCCACTCCTACGCTGCTGCTTACGCTCAACAAACGCAGTAAATTGAGTCAGACTAAGTTTACCACCACGCCAAAGTGAGCGGCGTAGGCAACCGTATCAAAAAGGGAATACCCACAAAATGATGTGAACTCCCAGTATGTTGAAACACTGCAGCCGTGATGCATGCTGGGAGCTGAACTCAGCAGGGTGTGGGTATCTCTCTCAACAATGCTTATATTTGGGGTGTGGTATGACGTCCTCCGGGCAAATTATGAACAAGATTCACTGTCTGCACATTATTCCACTTTAATATTGGTCTCATTTTACCTTGAAGCCGATAGAAGGGTTTTTTTTTTTTTTGCCTCGTAAACACTGTTTTCTCTCTGTTTAGAAACATTCATGCGTGAAATTGCTAAAAACCCTTGTATGTTTTTATCTGACAGCGTCCTCTCAGCTGAGACTTCCATCCATCGCCAGCCTTCTTCTTCACAGCGTCCCACTTGTCTCAATGGAGCTCCTTTAAAAGGGCAGCTTTCAAACGTATCCGTCGTTAAATGACAAGCCAATATTCCTGCATCTCACGTGCCACTGCATCAAATCCTACACCTGACGATATGATCACAGACTCAGCAATCACAAGAATGATTTATTTGAGATCCAGTACCCCAATCTTCCTCTGTACTGCATCGAACAAGGATGCTAGAAACAAGAAAACAAGGATTCTGGACCAAGTAGACAGAAAAAGCCTGAAAATCTTCACATTTTAACCACACAAGACTCGATTTAGTCGTTTTTAACTTCAAAGCCTTGTGCATAGCTTGTGAATTTGTCAATGCAAGATGTATTTCTATGATGAAAATCAACTATGTACAAGACTCCCTCCATCAAGCAACAGTTTTTGGAATCCGTAAGAAGATTCTGAAGGATTGTGGGTAAGTTTTCTAGCAGAATGACGCACTGTGGAGTGGAAAATGTGTGTTCAAGATCACACAGTGAGCCTCATACATAAATGACACCGCTCCATCAAGTGTGAAATTAGAGTCCTGGGGCTTGATTCAATTACTTTTCATATAAATTTAAGGTGGACGTCGGGGGCAGGGGGAGGAGCTGAGGAGAAATATTCCCTCCAGGGTCCCAGATTTTCTCCTCGTGCCGTTGTTGGGAACAATTTGAGCAAATCCAAACACACTGTTTGAGTAAAAGCTGCTTTATTCGAAGAGTGCGACGAACGTACAGACAGCTGTCACAGTGTTATGACTGACGGGCAAATGTTGATTTTAAAAAGTGTTGGAAGAGGTACTTTTATCTGCTCATGACAGGAGGCGTAGCAATATAAAAATACTTGTGCAAGTGAAAATTCTCATTTAAATGTTTGAGTAAATGGGGAAAAGTATCAAAAGTGATATTACAGGATTTCCCATTTCAAAGTGTTACATTATCTTTAATCATTATATATAATTAAATGGCAGGAAAACAATACACATCATGAATCATATATATACATACGCTGTTTGGAGTATACAGACTGGGCTTCTCTGCTACTAATCACACCAAAGTCACTCTCACTTTGTAATTGGGTTGCTTCTCTTCTTATTTCAGTCTTATATAGCCTACCTCTTATTATTAATTCCTTGCTTTCTGTATGTATCTGCACATATTTCTGCCCTTTTGCTGCTGCAACAACCAAGTTTCTCCTCTGGGGACCAGCAAAGGCTCAGTTTGTCTCATCTTTCTATCCTTATCTCCTTGGACTTTTTTCTGCTCCATTAACATGGATCTGGTCCGGGTGGAGCTCATTTATAGGCCTGTGTTTATACTCTGAGAGGTTTAATCGTAACAATGCACCACACTTCATTCCTCAAGCACGGCTTGCATGTGAAATCTTCCAACTGCAGAGTAACAGGTGACGAAAGCTGTCAAAAAATGCAGTGCAGCAAAAAAAAGCCAGTGGAGCAGAAGCATTCAAGGACAGAGCTCGATTAAATGTACTCGATTACTCCCCACCGCTCTTCCAAATCATCGTCCCTCACTGTGAAGATGTTGGGTTGAGATGACAGCCACACAGTTTGGATCAAATGGAGACACTGCTGCTGCTGCACTGATGCCTTCTCGGTTTTAGCGGGTGATATTCAAAATAAAATGACGTCGATTGTAGTGTGCGCCAATGCCAACGGAGGGGGGCGTCTCCAACTATTTTGTTACAAACACGAATCCGGAGTAAGGAGTCTTTTTCCTGGGTATGTAACAGCTGCTTAAACTAAATAATATTTACAGTATCGCTGCTTTGGCGAGTGAACGATGTTTATTTCGAATCGGAGCGCGTTTAGTGGCCGGTCGCGCCTTTTGCGCGTTTAAATGAATTGAAGCGGGGGGGCTTTTTATGGTCGTAAACGGCTACAGAATGGCCAGAAACATAACGTGGTACGCGGCCAAATCTGCAGGACGTCATTTTGTCGGCTAGTAAACAATTCCCCCCCGGCTGTGTGCTGGTGATCTGAGGCATCCCGCTGTCTGGAAGTCGAAACATTTCGTCTGCAGCGTTGTGTGAGCATGTAACGCCGATGGATCTGTAGGGGGGAGGGAGTTGTTGTGGTGAGACAGGTTAGACATTTTACTCCCGACTATTGAAGTAAACAAAGAATATGATTTGTTAAGAGCGCGGTCGTCCTCTCTGCTGGGGGAAAAAATGGGGCTGCTCGGTTGCGTTTTTGTGTCGGGGAGGGGAGGAGAGGGGGGACGCGGAGAATGGCGTGGCTCCTCCGCGCCGATGTTTCCATAAAGCGACGCCGTAGTTCCCGTTTCGTTTGACTTTGGCATTGTTTGGTAAGGGCAACTGGAGCCGCTCTCGCCGCCGGGGAAAGGGTGCAGTGTTTAGGCCTACTTTAGCGAACCGCGCCGGCGCTCGTGCGAAGCGTCAATCACCGGATGATGCGTTTTAGTGCCGTGAACCTTTTGTTTGGCGAGAGCAGCCTGCGAATACCCACGTCGACCGAGGCTGGGTGCACGGGCTGGCTGACCCTCCGCACCGCGCAGTTCGGCGCGGCGGGGATGATCTCCACTGCCCGCACTGCGTTGCTTGCATGCTTTTGCACAAAACTTGGAAAAAAAACATACTTGGTAAGCTGCTAAAACACGCATATTGTGTTTAAAAGCAGCAAAAGCAACCGTATTGTTTGTCAAATGCTGGTTTCTGTCTTGAGCAACACTAGTCTGAGCATATCTTTTGCAAGGAGGCACGCAATTATGTGGGGAAAACCAGTCGGGGTAGTGGAGCACTGTGTGTGTCTGTGTGTGTATGTGTGTGTGCTGCAGCCTACGGTCGCTGCTGAATCCTCCGCCCGGGCTGGAAGGAGGAATCCCGGGCTGGTGTTGCAGCTCCGCCTGTCGTGGGCGATGGTTTATTTTGGAAGTTCCACCTTTTTGGGATTTGTAATGACGGTTGCATGCAATGATTGGCTGAGATGTCCACAAAGAGGAGGGACACGAGTGCAAAGGCAGACTCCCTCCTACAAAGTCACGTGTTTGCAAACTCCAGGAAGTAGATCGTGCTGTAGATAGATCTCAATACATCCAATAGATCGGACACCCAAACTCTAAATCTACCCAGTGGGAATTTGCTGTAGCCTGCATGGTTAATGCGAGTTTAGTCGAAAGTGTGTGTTTTGTTCTATTGGCATGGCAAGGTGCTTTGTTGAGGAGATGAGTGTTGGAAATCACTATACACTACACACTATCACTATATGCACAGGTGTGTAATATACAGAAGGCTGGATTACCAACTGGGCAAAGTCAGCAGCTGCCCTCAAGACCAAAAAGTGTGTTCACTGTGTCCTTCAGATTTTAGTAAACATATTCCCCAAATGTTTTGGGGGGAAATGACACCACTTAAATGCAATGCATTATTACACAACCCTGTGACCCTTGTCTTGTAGGGAAACCCTGAGTCAAAATACTGATTTAATACCTGCACTAAATTGCCACAGAATAAATGACATACAAACAACATGGGGGCATGCTATATTCCAGTATGGAAGTTTGTTTTGGGAGTCTGTGCAAAATGCTACAAAGCTGCTATCTTTAGTGTACTGTGTGCACTGTACTTCATGGAAACTTGAAGGGAACTGGGGCCAACTGTAAATGTTTGTCCTAATGTCCCCTAATAGGTTAATCAGGCCATGAAAATACAGGTGTATACCCAACATAACACACACACACACACACACACAAATCACAGGTGTGGCTGTGGTTTTGCAAGTGGACAGTATTTATTCAGTATTCACTACTGAATGAAAAGAGAAACAGATATAATGAATGTCATAGCACGTGCATGTATGTTAACAGTTTGTCTTTATTTAAGGAGATTTGTGATACTATGCCAAAAATAAAATTGACTAAAGGAAAAAAAGAAGCACCTGATGCCTCAATATCACAATGATAACAGTTGCCTGACTGCAATTATTAGCTATTACTATGGTTATTATACATGGAGAGGGTGTGTTTGTATTTAAGGAGAAGGCACATTTTTTCCATTCAAGTTTTGATGTATTAAATGTACACATTTCATACACTTTTGCTCATACATATGCACCATACATAAAACAACTTTTCTATTATAGAAATACAAAAGGTCCCTCAGTAATATGTTTAAGTTGCGAAGGAGTCGTGTAGGAATTGTGCACGATACTGAACCGTCATGCCGGTCCAGTTCAAAATAAATATACGGTAAAAGAGGAATGTAAATTCTTCAACAGTCAAAAAACCTTCAAACGTGTAATTTTAAGACATGATACATTTACGGGGGTCTCACAGCACGATCACAATAAATGTTACCCTGTCCATACATGCAGTTATACAAGCGGGTCTCCTCTCGCTGCTGGCATTGTCGCGCTTCAAGTCAAAATGGGCGTGCTTGGTTGCTGTGCGATAAAGCCTTGATTGACAGTTCAGTTTCACAACCCGAGCCGTTCGCCCCGCCTTTCCGTGGTTCCTCTGAACGAATTGACCAATAACGCCAGACAATGGGCGGGACTATATCTGAAAACCCCGCCTCCATCCACAGCTAACCGAACGGAGATTGTTTTCCTCTCTAGGGGAGATTTTCACTTTGCAGCCCACAGCTTGAATTGTTTATTTTAAATCGCACGCCACTGATAAGTTGCTTTTAGCACATACGCAACATTGGTATCTTTCCCAACCAGAGGTGTAGCGGTTAACTCACAAATAACGGATTATCAAAGCATCATTGGGATCTTCAGCTTTCTATTTAGGAGAGGGGTGAGTTCAGCTGAATTCATTCACCAAGCTAACACAGCTAGCTACCTACCTACCGTTAGCAGACGTTTTAAGTAAACCGCACGGGGAATCGATGTTTCTTTGCATGTCACACACTCTTAACTAGACTAGAAATGAGTACTCTAAGAAATCGATAGCTAATGTTTGCTTCAGAAAGCCTGTTTCGGCAACAGCGAACCAGATCGCTATAATCGTTAGCTGCATGTGCTTCCCTGAACGGTGCTCGGTGTCGGGCTACTCATGTTGTTTACATTAGCTAGCAGCTAACTGGCAGCTCACAGCCCCTGACGAAAAAACAAGTTCTCGCGCAGTTAATAGAAAGAAAACGTTTTGATATGCTTTTAAGATGGGCGGGCAGCGAGACGGCTAGCAAGTTAGCTACTTTTCGTGCTTACCTGCTTGAAATTGAGTGCGATTTGCTGCACTCCTGCGCCACGCTCTAAATGGCGGGCGTGGGGAAAGCGTCGTGCTGTAACTCGAGGTCGGTGCTTGTGTTGGCAGGCCATAAAGGGGATGGTGAATCGCCGTTGTCGGCTAACGGCTGTTAGCATGTAGCGGACATTACCGTATTTGCCTCTACGTGACTATAATGTTGCTACAAGTGAAATTGAGGTATCTATAAATACAACAGCCTCGCTTTCTTTGGCCGCGGCTGCTCGGACCCAGGATTTTGTTGCTTAGCGAAAAGCTCGGTACAGCTCCGAGCGTGAATAGTGCACTAGGCGCTTCAGTTTGACAGTCATTATGTCACTTTTGCTCCATATTCGGGCTTTGAAACGTCATTTATTCCCTCCCGTCGAGATTCAAGCTTTGCCTTTCGTTAACGCCATTCATTCAGATGCTTAGGAGTTGTTGCTGTGTTGAGGAAGTTGTGAATGGCACACTGACTCCCACATTCCCACAGCACCTGTTTGTTGCATCGGTGACGTAGGCTGTCTGTATTTCATTGGCTACGGAGACTGCAAGTTTTACATTCAGTGCATGTTAACGTTTAGATGCATTTAATGCGCGCTTTGCATTATCAAATAACCTCACTTCCTTGACAGTATGAGAAAGGCATTGTGGGAAAATTGTAGTCTTTTCCTATTAGTACAGTGCAGCATTGGGCATTATTATAGAAGCATATCAGCAATCACTTATTACAGGTTATGCTGTACGAAATTGTTATGATTTGATTCAGTTTAAGGCAGAACACAAGTCTTCAGTGAATGAAACTTTATAACAGCAGCATGAAAAGTATGAGAGGCAATAGTCCTGCTGTCATTTATGAGTCTTTCCCTTTTGCAAAAACAAACTTAAGAAGTTAATTACACAAAAATACAACAGAGGAGGAATAAAAGTTGTATATTGTTCTTTCGTACTTTTTCCCAAATATCTCCTCCAATCTGCTCGCACACCAACACAGTTTCCTCGTCTCATAATGTTGCTCCGCCGTCTTCACCGGTGTTGTTGCTGCTCTTTAATGTATGCAGCAGATCCACACACCTCTTATACAGTATACAGTTCTGGGCTAGGCACTGTTGGAGAAGCTCAGAACACCAGTAGGTTTAAACAAAATTGAAATAAGACGCTTGAAGTCGGTCTGCAATGATGCACAGTGCGCACTAACTTAATCTTCTGTTGGTGTAATTTTGGTGTGGTTCCCAAAAAAAAAGAAGAAGAAAATCACCCCAGTAGTATAACACAAAGTAAAACTGACATGCACTATCACAGGCTAGTAAATCAATACAAGTAGTTGACCTCTGTAAATCCTCAGGCGTCTTTTCTGTTCACTAAAAGCATTGGATGCTTCATTGGCTATATGGTCAGACCGTGCAGTAATTTTCTTCCAACGTCAAACATCAGAAGTGGCTAGCTGGCACTGTGTGTATCCATAAATTCACAGTTGAAGTAAAGTAAAATGATTGCCATATGTTCATCAGCAAATTATTGAATGAAATCAGGAGGCTCATTTAATGCATTCTGATAACGTGACGGAGATCTGACAGTGTGAAATATGCTCTTCTTTCCCAGGTCTCTCAGCTCTTACGAGTATGAGTTCATAATGAAGCGGCGACTGGAGGATCAGGAAACGGTTTTTGTGCCCCAGCAGCGGCGCCTCGCTGGCAACGCAGAGGCTTTCCAGCATCGTGTCCTGGCCCCTGCTCCAGCCCCAGCTGTGTATGAGGCCGTGTCTGACAACATGCAGCCCACAGCAGGCGTCCAGTACTCCGTCCCCCAGGGATACCAGGTATACTCCGCTTTCCCACTGCAGATTTGTTTTTTAGCTTGCTGTGTTTTGGAGTTCAAAGTGGGTCAAATGCAGCAGTCTTAAGTCACTTGTCACTCGTAACCCAAGCTGTCATTTTAACCGCTGTCAGTTTGTGGTGCCTGACAGATTTAAGGACTGAACTTGTCTTCGTAATCCGTCTGCATGTCTCACTTTCTCTGAAGTTAAATTGCTGTGCACTCATTGTGTGGTGATTTCAGTCAGGGGTGAGCCACATCATATCGTTCATGATAATATCAGCACATTTTTAAACAGGATTTAAAAGAAAATTCACATTATGATAATGGCGGCATTTGAAGTTGTTGACATAATGACGTCATGCCGTTACGCTCAACAACACGGCAGCGCGGCTGAAAGCAAAAGTAGTAATGCTACTGGTTCCATGTATGGCTACAAAAGATCAGATGTGCAACAAACTACACAGCAATGTGCAAGAAGACTAACGGGGCAACACTTCAGACACAACACAGAGGCGGCTGGTTGAGTAGAAGGAGAACTGACAGATCATTTTTGTTTAGTTTTCATGGAGCATAGAAAACTATAACACTTATTTTGTTGCAATTTTATATTGTTGAAATTGACATTCAATTTTTTTCATAATTTTATCATTTGGACAAGAATATCATTATGTGCAGAAATACCCTGAAATATCTTGATATTATATTAGGGGCATGTCGTCCACCCCTAATTTAAATGATTCTTCTTTTGATGACAAGGTCACGGTGCTTGCCATCAGAAGTCATTCTTCAAGAGTTTACTATTTGACATCAATGTCTCTGCTTTCCCAGGTTCCCGCCGTGGCCCAGAACAGTGGGGGGCATGGGCACACTCCAAGCCCAGCCGTCCACGGCGGGTCCCACCACCACAGCCCGGCAGTCCAGTCCCATGGGCCCTCAGGGATGTCAGGGCACAGCCATACAGCTGCTCCTCAGGCCTCTGCACAGGGCCAGCAGCAGTTTCAGAGGCTCAAGGTTAGTCTGCAGGTTTTATTTTGACGGTTTCTGACTGTTGAAAACAATTCTGAGGTTCTCACTGCTGTCAAATCCCTCCTAAAACCTGCAAATGTCAAGGAGATTTCCTACCAAAGAAGTTAAAAATTAGATTTACGGACATTATAAGATGTCTTAGCAAAATTTGTGTATTTTTTAGCCCACTGGCTGTTTAGATGATTAGTTGGTTGCTGGTAGTTTGAGCACATTTTCTGTTCAAGTACACTCTAATCACAAAAAGTCTGACTTTCCCCTGCAATGATAGTTGTATCTAGCCATGAAGATGTTTCATTATGGTTCACAGGGAAAGTGACCTGTGTTAAATTTTGATGCATTTACTGCTTTATTCACAGTGTCTCCTAACGCGATGGTGGGTAAATAGCCATTGTTGATGCCTAAGATATCGTTCTTTTCCCCTTTGGCGTTTAATATCGGAATCAGGGCAGTGCTGCCAAAAATGAATGCAGAAGAAAAACAGATTGGCAGATTGATGAAATTGACTTTCCTCTTCTTTGTCCCTAAGGTGGAAGATGCTTTGTCCTACTTGGACCAAGTGAAACTGCAGTTTGGCAACCAGCCTCAGGTCTACAATGACTTTCTGGATATAATGAAAGAGTTTAAGTCTCAAAGGTGAGGCCACTGTTTGATTTTACACAAAGATATTCTGAGCTATTTGGATGCAGTTCAAAATGTACATTGTACGAGTTCTTCCTCTTTCAGTCATGCCTTGGACAACAGTGTCACGGGATAAATAGTTTGCACAATGCTGTACTACTACTAATGATAATAATAACACTAAAAATGAACTTGTTTGCAACTTGCAGAAGTTAAAAGATTAACTAATTAGAAACTAATATTGTGTTTACACCAAGCCAAACAAATCTCATTCAGATTTTTTTTTTTTTTTGCAAGATACAATGTTATTTAACCAGCAGGATTCCTACAGTTTCCAAACAATATGTTCACAAGTTTTTGAGTATTCTTTGAATCCTGGAAAAATCATTATATATTTTTTCTTCCTCCATAAAAATATGTAATATATTTTCACTGTTCCCATTTGTTCAAAACGACCGGCCTGTTATCCCCCATCACAGATGGCAGCTAAAAGTTGGCATTTGTTCAGAACAATTTAAATGGGAGGAGCTGCTCTTTGATAAAAACTCTTAATGCCCCGCATTGTTGCCAGCCTTTGAATGCAGTCTGAAGGACATCCCAGGTGTAGCAGGATGACACTTCACACGAGACAGTTGTAGTCGCATTTGTCAGATTGGGGGAATAACAAGGCTGAAATTGTGACTAAACTGTTGAGACGCAGCAGAGAAATGTAAATTTATTTATTCTTCAAGTGGAAACAGAAGTTAGAATGACCTGATAGCTTTACTTAAAGACTTCACATTAAAGCACTAGTTACTCCTCCACAACAGTTATGTTCCTTAGTTATTCAGCAGCTAATAGCATTATCTTGCCATTTTGTGAATGCATTTATTTGTTGCGTAGTTTTTCTCAGACAGCATGATAACCAGAAGCTATGCATTGGTTTGTGCAAGTTTTGAGAATTTCATCCAAATTTTAGTCATCTTAGTTGTGTTAATGTAGTCGAACATCTGAATCCATAATAAGTGATGTACTAATATTTACATGCAGAGGCTCCGTAGCTGCATAGATGGTCCCACCATAGACTGTTTACAAAGATGGACGACATGTATCCACTTCCTCCCAATGTACAAAAATGAATCCAAAATATCGGACATGGGCGCTGGCGACATCTTTTGGGCGCAGTCTGCCCAGCAGTGATCAAGGGTTTGAGCCATGATATTGAGGTTGCCTCCATACACCCGCCCGACTCAAGTGTGAGCAATGTTCTGCTGTCAATCATGATATCACACCAGTAATGGAAACCATCGGTGGGGAAACTTTTATTTTATGTGTAGTTTTTAGTTTGGCCCATGTCCTATCTGCTGACATGGAGGGGGGTAGAGTTTATGACCTATACTGCAGCCAGCCACTAGGGGGCAAATGACATGTTTTGGCTTGATTTTTAGGAGCTTTCATGTGTCTTTATATGCAGCCAGTGGGTCCCACCATAGCTGGCATGCACTTCCTGAAAAATGTAACTCTTCGTTTGAACTTTGTTGGACTGGAGGATTGGTTTGCTTTGATGGCTTGTGTTTTTTTCCTACGTGTACAAGGTACTCAAGTTTGATACAGTAGAAAGTGAACAAAATATAGATATGACAATCAACTGTGGGCGTAATTGCACCTTGTTTTATCTTTTAATTAATGGTGTTACTAGCATTCATATAGCTATTGTTGTAGGAGTAGTAAAAGGGTTTGCTTGAGTGTGTGACTGTGTTCTGTTTTAATGCAAATGACAGAAGTGATTGACAAGACAACAGCAGGGAGGATTTGAACTGTCTGTTTTTGTTTTGCCAGTATTGACACCCCTGGGGTCATCAGCAGAGTCTCACAGCTCTTCAAGGGTCACCCAGACCTCATCATGGGCTTCAACACCTTCCTGCCACCCGGCTACAAGATCGAGGTCCAGACCAACGACCTGGTCAACGTGACCACGCCCGGGCAGATCCACCACATCACCCCGCATGGCATTTCAGTCCAGAACATCCCCATAACTGGAGCAGCTACCCAGCATCCGGCTCAGCTCCCTCCTGCTGCAACCACCACCGCTCCGCCCCTTCTGACGCAGCCCACCCCTGCCAAGATGAGCAAGGTGATTAATTCAGAGTGGGACGTGACCGTCTCCAGAGTCCTCCTCAAGTTAAAAAATGCAGTGTTTTGTGGTGCAGCATCTGGTTAAAAACCCTAAAACCCTCAATCTTGTTGGTCTCTCCCAGCCTCTTCAGCCCCAGGCGTTGACACCGAGCAGTCAGAGCAATCCGTCCATCCCTGCCTACACCTCTCCTCGCTCCCCGCCCATGCAGCTCCACCCGCCACTCAGCGGGACCCCCACTGGGCCACCCATTCAGAACAACCAGCCTGTGGAGTTCAACCACGCCATCAACTACGTCAACAAAATCAAGAACCGCTTCCAGGGCCAGCCCGACATCTACAAAGCCTTCCTGGAGATCCTCCACACGTACCAGGTCAGTGGCCGCAGCTGAAACTTTCGTGATAATTTGGAATTAAACGCTGTTGTGGCTTCAAAGGTCAAATGCTCGCTTTGCTATGTCAGAGCTAACCGGCCTTGACTACCTAGAGGCTGTGGGGGAGTGACAGTCGCTGTTTATCACAGTTAACGTTGCTGTTCATCTGCCCTAATTATCTCGCTAAGTTTTGAATGCGCCACAGTTCTCGGCAGGCTCACGTTGTGTTTACTGCCACAGAAGAGGAATAAATCTCATTCATGTACGACACCAGTTTTCCTCCACTGTTTATCTGCTGATGCTAACACTACGAGCGGCTCTGCGTGAGAGAGCCTGGAGCCACGATCAACCAGTTTCCTGCTATTTATACTTGGCACAGCAGCTGACGCCCAAAGCAGACCTCTGAATCTTGTCTATTTCGTCACGGTTAGGAAGGAGCGAGGAAATTCAGCACCACTGAACTTTAAAATACAAGTTGAATTTGAGCAGAAGAAGCCATTTTTACTCAGAATGTGTGGATTATTGGAAAAATCATCTGTATTAACATCACATGCCAACAACAACAAACTTGATTATATTTACAATGCAGACTTGTTCTTGTGGAGCTCTTTTTGTTGCTTTTTAAGTGACCTTTAGTAACATAAGCTTGTCCAAAGTGAGCTTAACTACTACGACGACGACTACTTTGTAGCCTCTCATATTAGTCATGGTTTCAGTAGCAGTGACTTGACAGCAAACTTGTGTTTTCGTCCACTACAGAAGGAGCAGCGTAATGCTAAAGAGGCTGGTGGGAACTACACACCGGCTCTGACGGAGCAGGAGGTGTATGCTCAGGTGGCTAGACTCTTCAAGAACCAAGAGGACCTGCTCTCAGAGTTTGGACAATTTCTCCCTGACGCCAACAGTTCAGTGGTGAGCAGAGTCATGATATTAAGTAGAGCCTTCTCTTTGCTTTAGTGCAGATGTACTTGAAGTATGGAGTAAAAGTACTTTTTTCAAAACTACATCACAGTTCAACTGTCGACGCTGTTCCTGACAGTGACCTGTTAGAATA
The DNA here is from genome assembly GCF_017976325.1 of Chelmon rostratus. Lineage (NCBI taxonomy): Eukaryota > Metazoa > Chordata > Actinopteri > Chaetodontiformes > Chaetodontidae > Chelmon > Chelmon rostratus. The sequence goes on from NC_055663.1 coordinate 23,824,699, forward strand.
ATACCATTGTATCTGTAGTTCTGGAGGAGTGGGAGACTGTTCATGTAGCCTCGTCTTAGTCAGTGTTGTGTCTTCCTCATAGCTGTTAAGTAAGACCACAGCTGAGAAGGCAGAGTCTGTACGGAACGACCACGGCGGCACTGCCAAAAAGCTGCAGCTCAACAACAAACAGAGACCCAACCAGAACGGCTGCCAGATCCGTCGTCATCCAACCCCGGGGGCCACACCCCCTGTCAAGGTACATGCACGCACCTGTTTGCTTATTATGTGTTTGAGTCACGTCTGCCGCTGTTGGATCGTTTTTATAATTGTTGTACCCCTGTCTTCTCACTGCTGTGTTGGTCATGCTACAGAAGAAGCCCAAATTACTGAATTTGAAAGATTCCTCGGTGGCAGAGGCCAGCAAGCATGGAGTCGGGACAGAATCTCTGTTCTTTGAGAAGGTGAGTTTTTATCTTTGTGTGTGCGCAGAAGCTCAGTTAGACTGAAGTCTTTTGGTCATTCTAAATTAAGAACTGATGTCTTGCCAAGTAAAAGAAAGGTTAAATAATGCAGAAAGTAAATTGTATGTACCTCCACTGGGCTCTGTCACAAACCGTTCTTACTCCTTCTCACCACAGGTGCGCAAAGCCTTGCGAAGTGCAGAGGCTTACGACAACTTCTTGCGGTGTCTGGTCATCTTTAATCAGGAGGTGATCTCCAGGGCTGAGCTAGTGCAGCTGGTGCTGCCCTTTCTGGGGTGAGTACTCAGTCGCGTCACCTGGCAAATATTACTGTGTTTTTTAATAGTATAATATGTATATCATACATAATTTTTCACTTAATTGTGTTAAACAGAAAATTCCCCGAGCTGTTCAACTGGTTTAAAAACTTCCTGGGATATCGGGAAATGTCCCACATCGAAACATACCCTAAAGAACGGGCCACCGAGGGCATCGCCATGGAGATTGATTATGCTTCCTGTAAGAGGTTAGGCTCCAGTTACAGAGCCCTGCCCAAAAGCTACCAGCAGCCCAAGTGCACCGGCAGAACTCCACTTTGTAAAGAGGTAAGAGTGGGAAAAACTAAGGGTAGACACCAAAAAGAACTGCATTTTTATAAGACCGTGCACTTAAAGACGACGCATTATTTGTTTCTACGGTGTCCAGGTCTTAAATGACACCTGGGTCTCCTTCCCCTCCTGGTCTGAGGACTCCACGTTTGTCAGCTCCAAGAAGACTCAGTACGAGGAGCATATCTACAGATGTGAGGACGAACGCTTTGAGGTGAGCAGGAATATTAAACATTTACGCCGCGTCTGTGGAGGTCACCACAGGGACGACATGCCTGGATGAGCCAGGAGATGTTACATTTTTCCTTTTTCAGGATTTCTTTCTTTCTCGTCATTGTCCTCAAACATCTAAACAAACGAAAGATGCAGCACGAGCTTTTTAACTGACAATAAAGGGCACACACAGCAATGGATATTAAAACCACTGTGTTTTCTTGCCCACAGTTGGATGTAGTGCTGGAGACCAACCTGGCCACCATCAGAGTCCTGGAGACGGTACAGCGGAAGCTGTCCCGCATGTCTGCGGAGGAGCAGGCCAAGTTCCGCTTGGACAACACACTGGGCGGCTCCTCGGAGGTCGTGCACCGCAAGGCCATCCAGAGGATATACGGAGACAAGGCGCCCGACATCATCGACGGCCTGAAGAAGAACCCTGCTGTTTCTGTCCCCATCGTGTTAAAGAGGTGGGAGTCAAACCAGCTCCTGAATGATGTTATCTGTCACCTCACATGCTTTTATTTGCTTTAGAATCAGTCGATCTGTGGAATTTATGGTTTGATGATGTAGTTTTCTCAGTAAGGTGCACAAATGTGTGGCATTCACAAGCTCTCAGTTTACACAGTGCAGTAAATGTGTGTACAGCAGTTTCTTCTGGGCCCAGACTGAAGTTATGAACCACAGCCGAGAAACCCTGTAGTCCACACAGGGGAGGAAAAGAAAATATGATGTTGGATTGGTGCCTTTATATACTACGTTCTCTATTTCTGCTCCAAATTTAATACTCCTGCCTGAAATGCATCATGTTGCAGCAGATGTTTGAGTCTTGTTGTGATGATGCAAAGTTATGAAAGTGACAGACACCTTTGCTGTAGTTTGAGTGTAAAAGTTGAAGATGTTTAGTTTACAATGTCACCCCAGAGGTTTTGTGTGTATATGTGTGTGCATTCCTTGACTTTTCCCTTTGTTTTATAACCAGGTTAAAGACCAAGGAGGAAGAGTGGCGGGAAGCCCAGCGAGGCTTCAACAAGATCTGGAGGGAGCAGAACGAGAAGTATTACCTCAAGTCTCTCGACCATCAAGGCATCAACTTCAAACAGAATGACACCAAAGTGCTTCGATCCAAGTCCCTGCTGAACGAAATCGAAAGCATTTATGATGAGGTACATTTCTTCTGTAGCTCAGTAAATATTACCTGACCTGAATTTACCAAATGCAAATGTTTTACTGTTTTAATGTCGTGTTTTTATAGAGCATAAACTGCTTTAGGAAACTGCATCAAATAGGAATAAACAGGAGACTGTAGAACCACACCCTCCATTTCTGTGCATCCAAAATGCTAACATTAAATTGTTCTTGCTATGCAGCGCCAGGAGCAGGCATCTGAGGAGAACGCCACTCCACCCACAGGCCCCCACCTGACGCTGGCGTACGAGGACAGCCAGATCCTGGAGGACGCAGCGGCGCTCATCATCCACCACGTCAAGCGGCAGACCAGCATCCAGAAGGAGGACAAGTACAAGATCAAGCAGATCATCTACCACTTCATCCCCGACATGTTGTTCTCCCAGCGGGGCGAGCTCTCCGACGTGGAGGAGGAGGAGGAGGAAGAGGAGATGGATCTGGAGGAAGGCGCTTCCAAAAAGCACAACGGCGTCCCCGGCAGCGGGAGCCCCTCCAAGTCCAAGCTGCTGTTCAGCAACACGGCGGCGCAGAAGCTGCGCGGCTGCGACGACGCCTACAACCTCTTCTACGTCAACAACAACTGGTACATCTTCCTGCGACTGCACCAGACGTTGTGCTCGCGGCTGCTGCGGCTGTACGGGCAGGCGGAGCGGCAGATGGAGGAAGAGGTCAGAGAACGAGACTGGGAGAGGGAAGTCCTGGGGCTGAAGAAGGAGAAGAACGACAATCCAGCCGTCCAGCTGAGACTGAAAGAGCCCAGTGAGTAACAGACAGAGCCGCACATGTTTCCTGTGTTGTTGATTAAACCACACTGCTTATTTGTTTCTTTCTATGAACGATAAATCTTCTGTTTCTGATGACTTTTTGTCACATTCCTGCTCTCTGACACATAATTCACATTCCTCTTTTTCCTAGAGAGACTCGGAGAAGTATTTAAAAAATGTCTGTAGGCTTATTGCAAACAATGGACATGGCAAAAGAAGGGCATGAATGTTTTTAAATGCGAGTAAGCAGAAATTGACAAAAGAAAAAGCGAGTAAAGAAAGCTAAAAGTGGATGAAAGCACAAACACTTGCTGTGTGTTGAACCGGGGAATCGTTCACATTTGGAAAATGAACCTGCTGCCAAAATGAGCTGCGCTTGCCAAAGATGATTGATCTGAAGTGCCGCCAGCCTTTCTGTCATGTGCTCAACCACTCAGCCATCTGATGTTTGATCATATTCCTTCTCTCCAGTGGACATCGAGGTGGAAGATTACTACTCAGCCTTCTTGGAGATGGTCAGGAATTTGCTGGATGGAAACATGGAGGCGTCTCAGTACGAGGACTCGCTGAGGGAAATGTTCACCATTCACGCTTACATCGCCTTCACAATGGACAAGCTCATCCAAAGCATCGTCCGGCAGGTGAGCGTCTCTTTGTCCTCGCGCCCCCACCTTTCTGGCAGCACCCTGAGAGTAACTCTGACACAACAAATAGGTGTTTTCCACGTTAACACAGTCCCTTCTCTCCCTGCAGCTCCAGCACATCGTGAGTGATGAGATCTGCGTCCAAGTAACGGACCTCTACCTCTCGGAGAGCGCTAACAGTGCCAGCGGAGGAACCATGTCCACCCAGCCTTCACGGAGCTCCGCAGAGGCCATCTACCAGCGGAAAGCCGAGCAGCTCATGTCAGACGAGAACTGCTTCAAGGTAAATGCAAGATTTCCTGCACTCACTGGAAAACCCCAGAGATGGTGGATTGAAAATATGGAAATGAGTTCTTAAAATGACAAATTTTCCTCAAGGCTGCAGGAGTGGTTGCTGTAATTAATCCAGATATGGAAGTGTTGTTTCTGCAGAGAGGAACATCCCACCCTTACCAGCTGAGAGCATGATTTCTCACATTGTTTTTTTTTATTTAAATTCTGTTCTCGGGTGTGTTCACAAGCAATAAATCTTCCCCGTGCTTCTCCACATTCGGACAAAGTATGAGCGAAATGCACGCAGCGCTGTGCATAACGCTGTGTTAGGAGAAAGCTGTATTTGTGATTTTGTTTTGAGACAAAGGTGACAAAGGCTCGCACAGTTTGAGCTCACACCTTTCACGTGCCGTGCGCTTGTTAAAAAAAAAAAAAAATCATGATTTGGCAGACGAAATTGTTTCCAGGGGATTTCAGTTTTATAACAAGCTGGAACAGAAAGATGAAAAGCAAAGGGTCAGAAAAAGAGAAAGGGGCACAGAGCCTGATAGAAAAACTGAAGGAAAAGAGTCTTCCAATGTGACCAGTGAACAGATACCAATAAGATAACAATTAAATTAATGAAATGAAATCCAATCAAAAGAGGAGTATCCCATTTGTCCTGTGTAGTGATAATGTATGGTATTGTGCGTTTGAGTTTGATAAGCAGGGAAAAGTCTTTTCAGTCTGTCAGATCTTTTTCGGCATCCATAAAGAGACTAAAATGAGGTGTAAAAACTTTATAAATCAGCCTGGTGATGTGCTGTCTGCAGCTTACCAATGATTATAACATGATATAATTTTTTTGGTTGCTTGCTCTCATGTAGCACTGGCAGTGTGTAAAGCAGCTTAAGGCCACCTGCCATCCACAATAGTGGGTGACCCACTTTGAAAGTTAAATTTTACAGTTGATAACCGGCCCGTTTCACACACATTTCTCCAGCTTTGTCAAAAAAGAAATACAGAAATGACAGATGCAATCTGGAAAATGACAATTTAAAGCAAAATCATCCCTCAGTGACAGTTTAAAAACGATGACATCAGGCAGTTATGTGCACTTTAGACGAGACCTTTTCACAAGATACAGCCTCAGAATATACATGTTTTTATGTTGTTCTGTTTTTTTTATCAATTACCAAAGTTGTTCTGTTTTTTTTTTTTATCATGTTTACATTTATTAAACACTTAGAAGAAGAACGAGTCGAATAACTGATCACCCGTGTCACCTTCTCAGGTGATGTTTCTGAGGAACCGAGGGCAGGTGCAGCTCACGGTGGAGCTGCTCGACACGGAGGAGGAGAACTCAGACGAGCCCATGGAGGCCGAGGTAGGAAGCTGTTAAACCCACTCATAGACTGTCGGCTTTAAAGTTTGGCCTGCGAGCAGAGAGTTTGGACAAACGCAGGAAAATAACTTTTGGATTCACAAGCCAGTTTGGATTTTTAAGTAAAGCCTCTGTGATGGCTGGAAACTGCCAAAATTAGTCTTAAATTCCCACACTGATGTTGAGTGACAGCGAAAGATTTGCACTTCTTATTTGGCTCCTTCTTGCATATTAAAATTTAGATCTTTGAGTAGTATCTTGATATTATATGAGAGAACTCTACACAGCAAATAACTGCTAATAAAAGCTGTCATTCTTGCATTTTTCTTTAGTAAGAGCCCACTTTTCCAGCTGGAGTGTAAATACCACTAAGGACCAATGGTGTTAGAAGTAATGTTTATAATCTGTGTCTGAAAATGACTTTTTAACTTGTTTTTTGTTTGCAGCGCTGGTCTGATTATGTTGGACGCTACTTAAACCCAGATTCCACCACACCTGAGCTGAGGGAGCACCTCGCTCAGAAGCCAGTTTTTCTTCCAAGGTGAGTTGTCAGCTTTGCAAATTTTTAATTTATGAACGTAGTTTCATTTCATTTTGCTCAGAAAAAAATAGGGCGAGCGAGTATCTTGTTCATTAATCTCGTCCTCTGAAAGTCAAATGCGCAAGTCGAACGCGAGTCCTTTGAGTGAATTAACTCCGATCGATTCCTGCCGGGGCTCCTCGGTCACTCTCCGTCTCTGCTCTCGTAACCAGGAATCTGAGACGCATCAGGAAGTACCAGAAGGGCCGAGAGCAGCTGGACAAAGAGGCCTGCGAGGGTGGGAAGAAATCCTTGGAAAAGGAGAAAATGGAGTGCATGTTCAAACTCAACTCTTACAAGATGGTTTATGTCTTTAAGTCTGAGGATTACATGTACCGACGCACCGCCCTGCTGCGAGCTCACCAGGTATTCACTGTTTTCCTGCTGTTTTTATTATGACGTCGTACCTCACTGGCTTCCAGAGGATGTACTCAGTAACTATAACAGATGGATTTCTTCTTCACTCCCTGTGTTTACTGTGTTTAAGGTTTGGAGACACAGTCATTTCTCTGAGGTTGTAGTTCGATTTTTACCTTTATTGAAAATTCAATTCACAGTTAAAAATGCATTCAGCAAAGCTTTGAAAAGGCGAAAAACTTTTGCAGCCGTAGCTTTTTTTATACAGATCTAATTACTGCAACGTTATGCAAAAGTCATATTATGGTTTTGAAACATGGAAACTCAATAAATTAAAATCCAGCATTAAACCTGAACATCACAGTGGTTCACAGGCAGACATTCACTGCAAATCTTTACTATTTACAGCTGGAGCCAGCGGTCGGTTAGCTTAGCTTTGCATAAAGTGGCTGTTTACCATTATAGATAAGGGAGTGACATTAATCTTTTCATCAAATTTGTGACAGAAAAGGTGATTTAAATGTATTTCCCAAAATGTCAGAGTTTTCCTTTTAAGTTTAGAACAAACTAGGCCTCCGTAAGCACTGTTTAAGGGCTAACAGCCTCATCGAGGGGTGTGAAATACTGTTCAGTTGCAAAATCAGTTGAATGTTGCTAATCATCTCTAGACGCTTGAGAGTCACGCATCCTCTTGTGCCGTATGGAGTTGTAATGATCTGCGTTTCCATGCCGTTTTTCCTCAGTCACACGAGAGGGTGAGCACACGGCTGCACAAGCGCTTCCAGGCCTGGGTGGACGCGTGGGTGAAGGAGCACGTCACCCGCGACATGAACGCCGAGACCAACAAGTGGCTGATGGGCGAAGGACGCGAGGGCCTATTACCCTGCGCCACCACCCGCCAGCCGGAAGTCCTTCACTTCATGAACATCAACAAGTACCGAGTCAAGTACGGCTCACCCAGCAAGGCGCCGTAGCTGAGGAGAACCGGGAGAGAGACTGATTTCTCGGGGTGTTTGGTCTAAAGTCAAACAGGTCAGGAGTAGAGGTAGGGACGAGGGCTTATTAATGCGTTTTTAAGGCCGACATGGGAGCACAATTAAGCTAGCTACCGTGTATGTTGCACCCGGGGCGGCAGGATTACTGATTTTACCAGCGTTTTTAGCTGGGCCCATTTTTTCACAGGGCCTCCGGTGCCAAAACTTAGGAATCGTCATGATCCAGTCGCAGACCTGAGCTCTCACCCCCCCCACCTCGGAGCCACTTCTCATACAAACGTCCCTGAGCCTTTTCGACGGGGCTTAGCGATAGAAACGGTGAGCCTGCGAGATTTAAGAGTGGTGCTTTTTGTACTTTATCACAACTGAGCTTCAGTTTAGCTTTTGACCGTTTCGTCTGAAGCCATCAGAGTCAGAGTCACCAATCGTACAGGGAATCCTTTATGATAACGTTATTCTGCAGTATCCATGGAGAACAATATGGTGGACAAGTGCACTTATTTAGAAGGAGGAAAATGTCATTTCAAACGTTTTGTTTCCCAGATTGAAGGTTCGGAGGGAGCACAAACGGCGTCTGAGAGATCTGGTTCAGACATTCCTGCGTTCAGGCCAAATCACGATCATGTTCCTATCACGAGAAGAGGGTTACGTTACCTTTTCCAAAACACACGGCAGCATTATTAGAAACTGTGCCTGAGCCCCAAACAGTATTGTCGGGTTAACATCAAAAAGCACTGTTGCGTTTATGTAAAAAAAAAGGAAAAAAAGACAAAAAAATTAGCCTCACAACACTGTTTGGTCTCAGACTGTAAAATTGTATAGCTTGTGAATGTCAGATACTGACATGAATTCCAGTGTATGTGTTGTGTATATATATTATATATAGTTCTATTAACACAAATGATCCTCGCCGCCCTGGAAGTCAACCTTTTTTAAACTGCCCTCCGCCAATACACCAGCTTCCACACACACACAAACACACACACACACACTTACACACACGTCTCATTGTGGGAGGACTGTCCACATGCCGCTCACATTGTAAATACACTGTATATAGTCTCAGACTTTTTATGACAGATCTGTGTTGTTGTGCTAGTAATACTTTCCAAGCTTACTGTGGACTTTAGTGATAAATGGCTAAAGTTAGTATGTATATGAAAAAGACAAATGCAAGACCATTTATTACAGTTTTTACCAAAGGGAGTTGATTATAAAATTAGCTGTTTTCCCCCTTTGTGTGTTCCTTTCTGTCTTTTCTTTTTAATTTCTGTAGTAAAACCACGTGGAAAGGTAGAAATGTATCCAGGTCTTTCAGTTTTTATGTATGAAAAATAACTTCTTCTTCTTTTTTTTTTTCTGAATGTGACATTTGGTTGGTAAAAATCACTGCCCCCCCTTTGACAAGCGACACCGTCCGTGGTGATGGTGGGACTCATTTCAAAGTTCAGTCTTCAGACGAATGGACTCCACAACGGTCTCACCTTGTGATGCACGCTTCCCTCCCTGGATAGATTTCTGCTGCAAACATCACCCCCACACAATATGTATTTTTGATAATGGAAGAAGTCACACGAGCATGTCCTTAGTCCCTTTATTTAGACATTATTTAAAGTAATAATAAAAACATTTGTAGCCTATGGAGCCCTTTGTTGAGTTGTTGAGTCTTTTTTTTTTTTTTTTTTTCAGCTTCGTTTATGTTCTGCTAAGATGAACAGTTTTGTATTTATTGGTTCTCAAGACTTTAAGAAGCAAATAGGCCTCGATCATATCCAATTAGTCACATAGATTAATTATAATCTGTCCGTGCAGTTTGAGAAGTAATAGCTCGCAGATTGATTCCCACAGAAGAACAACACAGTTCTTACGAGTATACCAGCGCCAGCTCAAAACCCCGTCCTCTATGTATGTACACAGTATATTCATTGTATGTTGTACTTACTGTGCAAAATCTTGTATTTTCTTTTTATGAAAAGCTTAAAGCTGTGAACCTGCACTCCTTTAAAGTCAGCTTCTTGAAAAAGGCAGTAGAAGATATTTATCTCATTTACAAACTCTTAAATATCTGAGTGGAGGCTGTACACCCGTCCAAACTGAGAGGGTTCAACAGTGGACTGTGCTGCAGGAGCTTCAGTTAGCACAATCAGATCTGTGGCTAGCACGAGCTAACACTCACTACTGAAGCTGCAGTACCTAACGATATTATTCTATCATTAAGAATTGTGCTTTTATGCTGCTGGGAAGCACTGGAAAGAAGGTGACTAGATATTAAATCTAGGCCCCATTTGTTTTCCACCATACATCAATACTTTGGGCAACGTGACCATGAAGCTAGCATGGAATTACATCCTATGTGAGCATGCACCTCCATCAAGTGACGTGTTCCCTTCAAATCCTGCAGAGGGAGCTCTCCGACTGTCCACCAACATGAAGCGCTCCAGCTCACACCAGATGGATTGTTTTGACATGAATATTAAGCTTTCTTGAAGATGAACTGAATGCACTCGGGAACTTGACTCTATTACAACTTTATGGTGTTAATTTGCAGGTTATTAATCAGCTGATTATTGCGTCGACTTTCCAACGTCATCGTCACTGAAGATTCTCTGGCTTCGGCAAACAGCAAATCCCCACGTTTAAAAAGAAGAAACCAGTAGCTGTTGTCATTTTTGCTTGATAATCAACAAATCATTTCCTTGACTTTGGTGATCATTTCAACAAAAAATGATATTTAATATTTCCTGCTAAGATTTTCATCAGTGGCAACAGGCAAAATTAGCTTCTGGACAGTTTTTACAAACGCAGTCCAGGACCAGGACTAGAAATGTGATGACAGAGCCACATGACCTGAAAATGGCCCCTCTTTCCTCTTCAAGACTGCGTCCATTTTCACTGGTTGAGAAACTGCCAACTCTGGTAGCACTGGTTAGCATCTTAACACAGCATACTTCTTTCCTTTTAGCCACTCAATAATCACACATGAGCCGATAAGGCTGATATTCATCAAACGTTTGCTATGTGGAAGATATATGGAAGACATCTCTTGGCAGATTTGTGTGAATGTGATGAAGGACGAACAAACTGTGATGCAAAAAGTGAATTCCACTGGGAAAACGTCCGGACTCCGCCCGGCCTGCATGGACGGTCCCCACGCACTGTGCAAATGAGGGCGGACGGCAGAAGTGAGGCCGAACATGTGCTAGAACTCCACCTGAGCGACACCACCTGCAGCATTCAGACCCTTAACACAACACGTCCCCTCACGGACACACACCCTTCACCCAGTTGGCCGTCGCGGCGCTGAGGCCCTGACGAGGACTGAGGCCGACACATGCCAGCAGAGCCCTCCATGCCTCCCACTGGCAGCGCTAACAATGAGTTCCTCAAAGGCAGCACCGGCTGAGGGGGAGTGGAGGGCTTTTTTTTTCGCCCCCAAAGCTCTTCTGCGTGATTTCTTCCTTGGAGTGCACACTCCTGAACTTTCAACAGCTTTCAGCTGCCTAATGCCGGCGCTTCCGCAACTTCTGACTCAGAGAGCAGAGCTATTGTCACAGCTACAGAGCTGACATTGTCCCTCAAGCTTGGCGGCCTTGGCACCCACAATGCAGAGCAATTAACTCACTGAGAGTGACCACGTAGATTTCTGCTCTTTATTCTTGTATGTGGGGAGGCGAGGGGGGGGGGGGGTTACAGTGTTTGCTTTATGTCAAACTTCACCAGGCTTTTACCTCTGAATGCTGTACAGGCAATCTTGGCAACCATGACTGGAAGTTTTCAGCATTTGGATGATGGCAGGTTTTCACTCTGTGTGCACAAGACATCAATAGCATCTCTGAATAAGGGCAGATTATCCAAAACTGTGGTGTATTTTTGGAATGGGTTATAAGGTTTGAAGACAGAAGCATGAATCGGAGCGGCTATTAATACCACAAAGCGCTCGTCAGGTTTTTTCACAGCTCGTCTGTCTCGCGACTTTGTGGGTGATTTCTGCATCCAGAGGCCGTTCTCGTCTAAACGACAGGATGTTTTCTGTGCGGCGGCGGATGCGCGGCCCAGCTGAGACGTCTGCTTTGCAGGCTGATTTGTCTTGATGATGAGAGAGCGCTACCCTGCAGGCTCCTCTCTTCTATAAAAGGATTAGTGAAGTCTGGCACTCTTACATAACTGCTGCGAGCTCCTGTGTTGAACGGGCGAGTTTACGAGCTCAGCTCCAGCAACTTTGATGAGGGGGGAAAAAAATCTCTCCACCAGATTTAACCTTTTAAAGGTCGTTTTACAGCAGAGGTGTGCGGCACATGACTGTTGCTAATGCTAGCCTGCAGTGCTCTGGATGATCCATGCATCAGTGTGGCTCTATAGATGGCAGTGGTGGTGTCAGTCTGTCATTCCACCTCTTTGCTCCACACTGAAATATCTCAACAACTGCTGGATGGATTGCCATGATATTTTACGCCAGCGTTCATGGTTTCCAGAGGATGAATCCTAAGGATTTTGGTGTTTCTCTGACTTTTCTTCTAATGTCACCATGAGGTTTACATTTATGGTTTTGACCGAAATGTTGGAAACTGCTATTGGATGGATTGTCGTAGAATTTTGTGCAGACATTCATGAAACCTGATAAGTTTGGTGATCCTCTTTCAGAGCTACCATAAGTCAGTTTGTGCACTTATCCTGTGAAATATCTCAACATTTACCAGATGTACTGGAACAGACTTTAAGAGAGATGTTTGTGATTCCCAGACAATGAATCCAACGGACTTTGGCGATCCTCTGACTGTTCCTCTCACCATGTTCACTTTTATGGTTTTGAGTGAAATGTTGGAAGCAGCTTTTGGATGGATATTCATAAAACTGGGTACACACCCAAGCCTGGTCTCGCTAAATGGCAGACGAATAACACACCAATGTCTTAAGTCATTTTGTGTCATCTTTTTGTTGGAAATGTTCTTAAAAATGGCGTGCTATTTATACGCCATCCCATGATGAGGTCAAGTTGGCAGCTACAGGAAAAACTGGAACGACTATTCAATTTGTTCAACAGCTGCAAAACCAACCTAAAACCCATCAGCCTCGGCCACACATTATGTTTAGTGCTAATAAGCGACTGTTGGCATGCTAACATGCTACGATGGCACGCATGGTAAACATTATGCCTGCTGAACATCAGCGTGTTAGCACTATCGTGTGAGCAAGTTAGCATTTAGCTCAAAGCACAGCCTCGCAGACCATGAGCACTTTTAGTCTTGTTCTTGCATTATTAACACAACGGCAGAGCACATTAAAATGCTGCATTCGATACCACAGAATCGACAGGCGTTCATATCCATCACAGTGGACTAATGGACACAAGCAGCAATCTGGACGTCTCCACTTGCATTCAGACTTTGAGAATTTCAACTTCATCGTTGATGACTTATGACTCTATGATGGCGACGTTCTAATTCTTAAATTACTGTCAACTTTATTCTCTTCCCACAGGATGAAATTATTATCTCATAAACATTACCAATAGGACATGTGTTTTGAATCACATTAAAACTCTCACTAGTGACTCATGTTGAGATTTATTGACAGTTTTTTTTACTGTGACTCTGCCCAAAACTGTTCATAAAGTTTATCAAATGACTAACAGCGACACACAGAGCAAACCACTGACATGTAGGTCAAAATCCTGTGGTTTGCATGTATAATAATCATTTGCAAACAACAGCGTCTCTGCAAAGTTTCAGCCTGTGTTGCCTCTAAACCTGTTGTTACACTGTTTCTGGTTTAGTGGAAATCAATGGTGTTCCAGTTCCTCAAATCAGTGAACAATCAAAACAATGAAATATACATGGAAAAGTCCACCATGTTTGTCCTTTTCAGAACGCTGCACAGAAAACTTTTCTTTCAGCATCTTTTCCACAAGCAAGCAGTTTATGGAAAGTACGTTGTCACAATGCTTGTAGAGCCACAAACAAAATTTGTTCATCTCCATTGCGTTGTTGTTGCTGCAGAAATATTAGAGACGAAACCTGAGCGCATATGACCAAAACCTCAAATAAATTCCGGGTGAGCTAAACCTTTAAAAAATGCAGTCTTGTGACATGAAAAGTTGGCAGTTTCCCGTGGTTGGGAAAGTGGAAAAAAGTCTTAATTTAAAAGGTTGCCGTTTGGTTACAACTACAAGTGTAGCATCTTGCAGTTTCCTTGAATTCACCACTAGGGAAGAACTGTCAAAACCCTGCCTGTATGCAAAATAACTACAAGATGATGCAATGAAATGTGAAAAATGAACTATTTAAATTAAGTTTCTGGAGGTTGGTTGTCATTCCCTGCTGAAAAAAACAGGAAGTAAGCCAGGAACTCAGACTGAAAACCAGGAGAATGTGGTCATTCCATTTACAATATTTACCATCGAGATATGATCTGCAATAATCTAAAGTATGAGAAAATAACAGTTAATGGGCTAAAACCTGCACAGCCACCATTACAATCTTGTGTTTGTCATGTAATGCACTCAAAAGTTGCTCTTTGTACGAGTATTAGTCAGGTGCTTGCAATGCAAAAAATGTTTTCTCCTTGTCATCATTATCACGTTTGTTCCTTCTTTCTTCTTCTTCTCTGAGCAGACGTTCGTGGCGAGCTGCTCTGAATGTGTGCGTGTTCCCTCCTGAGAACGCCATTTATTGGGACTTAAGCGTGACTAAATATATCACAAGATGAAAGTCATTGGGGATGTCAAAGGCACAAAGCACGCTGGGTAATTTAATGTGACAGCAACCCTCTTCACACACACACACACACACACACACACACACACTTGGCTGAACTTGACCTTTTCCATCGTCCCTTGATGTTCATATCCAGTACATGTAAGTTAATGTGCTGCATGTTCCACCTTCTACAGGGTTAGTCAGCACCATCTGCCAGGGTTAAACACAAGCGCACTGATTAGCATTTTCTGACACTTTTCAGGCCTGTGCTGTTTAACTGCAGCAGCGTCATGACAGGCAACAGTTAGCGTCACCATTTCAGTGCCACTTTCTCATAAGGCATCTTCTATAAGGGCGTATAAAGCTGTAACGGTGGTAAACAGTGGTTGCCAGTTTTTAAAAAATATCATTGACAGATGTTTACCCTTTAAGTTTCATAATAATGCAGAAACTCATGGATTTCTCACTTTACACTAAGCCATCAACTCTGCAGTTATAAATGGTAATAAATCGCTAATAAAGTTTGTTCTAACTGTTAATAAATGCACTTTGGTGATCATGTGACTTCTCCTCAAGCTAGCGCCATTAGCAGGTCGACCTTTGCAGCTTTTAGTAAAGTGTCTTGACAACGATTGGCTGGATTGCCATGAGCTGTGGGGCAGGATGAGTCCTATGACCCAACTTTAGCGCCACCATTAGGTCAAAATGTTATAAACTAGCAATTGCTAGCATGCTAACACACTAAACTAAGGTGATGACCATGGACCATAAACATACCTAATAAATATTAGAATATTTAAGCATGCTAAAGTTAGCATTTAGCAAAAAGCTCTGATCTGTCTCATATAATATATAACAACATATAATAATCCCTCTTTGTATTTGAAAGAAAAGTACAGTCGGTCAAAGTTTGATGGAGTCTTTCTGATGCATAGTGATGACGCTGGTGATGGTTGTTGTTTTCATTTTTGCTACATCTTTTCTCCTAAATTCGTCAGCTAGCCTGGATGTCTGTTTAAATCATGTCTTATCATCTGACTGTTTGTGTTTCTTGCCCCATCGGATGTCTTTTTAACGTTGTTGCTGTGTTCCCACACCTCAGCAACTAACTTGGTGAACCCAATCTTGTTACTACCAATAGGAATGGCGGTGAAAACCTTAAAAAAAAAGAAAATGAAGTAAAGAAAACGAAGACACAGGTTGTTTGGAATTCAAATTCCCTTTAAAATATGCACTAATTGGTTTTACTGTGCAGGAAGGGAACCAGTTGGCCTTTTTCAGCAGCACCCAAACTCCAAAACACACTGAAGCTTTGGGAGGAGTTAAAGTGGGACACTAAGTGGAGAAGAGGAGGGAAACTTTTGTTTTTCTTTCCTTAGGAAGCGGCGTTGTGCTCCACTGTCTTCACAGAGGCTCCAGTGTTTGGTGCCCAGAAGAGAGCAGTAAGACAGGCGGAGGGGCCCCTTCCCTACAAAGTGGAGCGAAAACACAACAATCCCTTTATTCAGCTGTTTGGACCTGCCATCTGAACAGCAGCTTGTCATTAAATTAACATCACAGCAGGCGCGCGCCCTGGCCCTTGCTTCCCGGAGCATTGTGGTGCACTGAGGAGGAAACTCATTCTTTCAGGGGATACCAGGTCAAAAAGCAGGGGTGGTATAGACTCGCCCCGGCAGCCTTGGCGTTGAGGAATGGGAACAGTCGCCGTGCCACTCTGTTGGTCCTCGCGAGCCCGAGTGTTGAAAGGACAACCTTTTAATCCCTGGCAGCCGTGAAGGACAGAGACAGATTTGCTTTTTGTTTTTGATGTTGTGCCACTTTCTCGCCATATCCACCTCGAGGACAGCACTGTAGTCCACGCCAAGGCCTCTGGCCACTGCTGTGGCTGCTACACATTTCACTGCAGTGAGGCTGTGTTGGCTCGGATCAGAGATTCATGAGTCGTGCACCTGCTCCGAGGAAGTGTCTTGAATGAGTTCCCCAATGGCTTTCCAATAGAAAGATTTGCATGTGTACTGCCTGGCTCATGCACCAAAACAGTAAATTAGCTGCTGAGCAGCACTGAAGCACTGTTTAAATAAAACAAAAGCTTAATTATTTGATTTCTAAGAAAATAGAATAAAGTCACTTTACCTTCTTCATACTTCTCATTGAAACACTTGGGTCAAGGACTCCAACCCGTGTGAAAAGGTTAATTTAATTCAGACAATTCTCTTTGCCTCATAAAAAACTTTCTGATAAAAAAACAAACCAAACAGCCCCAGCACCACAGAGGAAGTAACCAAGAGAGAACTCCACCTGTAAACAAATTAAGAGGAAAGTTTAAACGCCGTTCATTGATAAGAATAAGAATTTGTAAAAAAGATACGAGTGCGTCTCAGGACTTCGATGCTTCTGCATCCACAAACAAATCATTTTGAGACATTAATAAAAATGTTTGCACTGTGGCTTCCAAGTTTCCATCATCCACCCATTTCTTCTGTCTGACCACCTTCCTCCACCCACTCTTCCTTCCAGTCCCACGATCTGCTACCTCTTCCCCAGCGAATACCTGCAGCTCTTGCTGAGATTCCCTCACGCTTCCAGACCGGCTTGCATTGTGAGACCTGGGTCTTTACCTTGATAATGCTTTCAGGTGGGCGGCACAGGTGCTGAATCTTTATCAGGTGCCTGAATCAAGATCCTCGTGGTTGTCTGAAATCCTGAAATTGTAGCATAACGTGTGCTTTATGCTACAATGCTCGAATAACTTCGAGTCCACCTCGAATAATCAAACACAGGTGCATACACACCTCAGGTGCTGTGTTTGGTGCTCTGTCACTTATACACCCCTGTCTCGCTTTCCCCATGTTTCATATTGTTCTCTGTGGTCAGCTGTTAATATAATGTGGCATGAAGAAGAGGAGACAATGCTTCATCTTCCCTGCTTTCCATTGGACTGTATACATCTGTATTAGAATGATATGATGAGCTCTTACTCATAATTTCTGCAAACAGATTGCAGATGCAGACTTTTGTGCTTCCTGTATCATCCTATATTCCTGATAATATTCCAGATACAATAACACCAACACCACATCTGTCCAGTGTTTTAACACTGTCACAGCCATTTCTCGGCTTCCATCGCTGCTTCTCTGCCTTCCTCTTCGCTGAAAGGTTTCGTCTCTCTCTGACCACCTTGTTGGTAAAACAAGGGGCAGCATGGACCACCGGGCAATCAGGTTAGAAAGGCTAGTGAAGCAAAAGAGGTCAGACGCATGAAGTGACCACAACCCTACTGTGTCTGTCCATTCCAATAACGTAGAAAGGCCCACGAGGACAACTTCCCTCATTTCTCTGATTGTCTTTCAATTCCAAAATACATCACAAAAAATAACAAATATCGCCACGTGCTCCTCTAGATTTAAAAGTTGGTGTGAGGAATGAAAGCTCTTATGTTGTCCATCACTGTGATTAGACGACTGGCGTAAATGTGCGACCGTGGCATTAGTCACGCTGCGGCGACAGGGCCCTGCCTGGAAGCTCTTGACTGTATTTGCTCCCGTCTGTCTGGTCTTATCTCGCCGCCCCACTCTGTCTTTAATCTTGTTGCCTCAGAGCTGCATCAGACACAAAGAAGCGTCTCTCGGGAGTGTCTGGGAAGAAGCAGAAGCAAAAGACGAACGACAGCAAGGGGTGGGAGGCTGGAGCATGGCTGGATGTGGGGTTTAGGACCTGAGCTGATGTAGCAGAGCCAGCCCTAGATGGTTTTGGTCCCAAGCAGAAGTTGACCTCCCACCCACCACCTTGTGTCACACAAATACTCCCACTTAAAGGCCCAGTGTGTGACATTTAGGCAGATCTATTGGCAGGGCTATTTAGTAGTTGCTCTGGAGTTGTCAATCAAATCACATGATTTGTACAAGCAAATGGAGCTTGCACTGTTGTCCATTTTTTCTTTCTTTCTCAGCTGTAAGGCCACACAAGATTTTAGAAAAAGGAAAAGCTCATCTGCACCAGCCTTTCATCCGATAGGCTGAAGGGTACAAGGCTGTTGAACCTAACATCACAGCAGGGCATGGCCAGGTTGTGATCTGTTGTATTTGTGACCACGCCCAGCTGGGATACAGCGAGGTACTATAGTGCCACGCTGCATCGCTGCTGCACAGGAGCGAGCCGGAGTAACTAGTTTGGGTGCAGTTACTCTTTAAAGTGAAAAAAGTGGCAAACCTTTTCCATGACTACTGGAGACACTCTGCCTGCTGATGAAGACCATGTGATTTGATCAACACGCTATTCCACTGGCTGACAGTTGGTGGCAGTAATGAGTCAAGAAACAGCAACGCACCAACAACAGGAGGCAAAGAAGAAGACTGGATTTTAAACATAAATGCGTTTGTTTACACGTTAACTCCATACGGTGCCTTTAAAAGACACATATCATTAAGAAAGAGGCTCTGACACTGTTCCATTTTTATTGTTTCCTGTCATTGAACATGAATGCTTAATCAATGCAACTGATGAACAAATCCTACGTAAACAGCCGACACCAGGGTTGCAGATATGTTACTGAGATATCCACCTACTGTACTGCAGATACAATACTCACTACAAATCATTACAGAGACATTGCTACTGTTTGTGGAGACTATGCAGACCGATGCTGAGAGATTATACAGGATAATTTGCAAATGTGCTAGCGTGTTAGCGTGACAGAGTGTTTGTTGGGTTTAATGAAAGCTGTGGTCCAACTGGGTTTCTGCCTTGTCCTGATGAAGGTTGCGGAGCTTCATTCCCGGACGTAAATTCGTGTGCACACAACGTCGTCTGCCCCAAAAGTCTGCGGGAAACAAGAAGATGATTCTGCAGTCAAATACATGTAAGCAGGTAAACACTGTTTTTTCACTGTTAACCACACGATTGTTGCAACGAAAGATGAAATAATAGCCACGTGGTAAGTTGTAAAATCCTTATAAACCATTGGTCAGCCTTCAAATTCCTGGATCTGTGACTCAAACTGCACTTCCTGGATTATATTTCCTGTCTCACCGGTACTAGAAATAAGATGCTGTAATCTTAACGCCAGACTGCAGCACCTGAAACCCATCCCCCCAACACCTTTCTGCTGTCCGAATTGGGGGGGCTTCAACAACCACACCTGCCTCATGCAGTGAATACAGCTGTGTGGAGGTGTGACAAGGCAGGATTTGAACTTGATTTAGAGGCTAATGCACAG
Source organism: Chelmon rostratus (assembly GCF_017976325.1). Lineage (NCBI taxonomy): Eukaryota > Metazoa > Chordata > Actinopteri > Chaetodontiformes > Chaetodontidae > Chelmon > Chelmon rostratus. The sequence continues at coordinate 23,844,037 of NC_055663.1, forward strand.
CAAAACAACCAATAAGATAACTGAATAAAATGAAGATGAATAAAAGATGTTGACATAATAAAACATAAAAAATAAAATGTAGTACAAACAACTTAAAAAAAATACTACACAAAATAAACTGATTATAGTGAAACAGCAAAATGTTAATAAAATAACAGAGTGAAATAAAGAGATAAAGATTAACAGTCAAATGTTGAGAAAACAAAATAATATAAAATAAATAATAATGACGACAATAAATAAAATAAGTGTACTGTAAATAATAAAACCATACAATTATGAACTTCGATACAAAAGCCAGACTGAATGGTTGGGATTTTTAGTTTCCATTGAGAAAGATCACCTGGAAGGTTTTTCCAGCGGTTTGGAGCAAAATGGCAGAAAGCAGCGTCACCGAATGTTTTTGTTCTGCTTTGTGGAACAGCTAAAAGAGAAAAACCAGAGCATCTGATCTGCAACCAAGAGCATTTAGTCTGGTGCAGGGCCACAATGTGCCTCATAAACTAATAGAAGAAAACATTTCCAAGTTGGCGTCATGCTTGTTCTCTCTTTGGTCTCAGTCGGCAATTGGGGGGCAGAGTTAGTGAATTAATCGCAGCTGATTTATTGTGTTCTTCGGCGGAGCACAAAGGAGAGCGTTACAACAGCCTGTCCAGCTAGTTAGAAAAGCATCAGTCTCTCTGTGTGGCTCAGACACAGACATGGCCTCACTTTGGAGATGCACCAAGAACACAGTGAATGCCTTCAAGTAGAGACTGTCCTAATTGTACTGATTGTCATTCAAAGACTACAAAGACATTAAGATGAAGAGGCGTGCACTGTGTGTGTGTGTGTGTGTGTGTGTTGCCATTCATAACAGGTAAAAACACTCGTTAGCCAACATGTCGTGTTTACTGGTCTCCACTCTTGTCTGTTTTGAGACGAAGGAACACAACTTGTTTAAAGATTATTGAGTTTGATAGTATCGCCATATTGTTTTCAGTGTGAGGGAAAAGAAATTGGAGGGCCTGAAGCTAAATCTCAAAGTGTCAAGGAAATCCTATTAAAGAATGATGCATGTGTCACAGCATCACGCTCATGGCCGTCAGTCGGAGCCATAGTGCAAACTGTTGATGATGAAACCAAGAGAAACTGCTCAATAACAGACCGATGCGTCCTTTGAACGCGCAAGATTGAAGTGATCGAGTCCACTGATGTGCCATCATTCTTCGATTTTATTTCAGGCTGACGTAGCTGGAGAAGATCCGCACGACTTTGCCCTTAAAGCCCTTTCAGACTAAACCAATTAAACGGATCATGCAAATTGTATGGAAATGTGGCCCACTTACAGTGTGAACTGCCACAGACAATCAGACCACTGCTTTATGATCTCTAGTCCTTTGAGTCTCCAGCTGAAGCTCGGCAATTGTTTGGTTGTCTCGGTGTCTGGGGGCTTTTCTTTGGAAGGGGACAGATATGATTCAGATTCAGACGGTGTTTGGGTTTTTCCAGTTGCTCGTCCCAATACAAAGAGGTTGTCTGGGTGCAAAGATGCCTTGTGCCTCTTTTTCTTTAGAGATTATTAAAATCTTGCAGGATTTTAGAGGTCTGATATTTGTTAACTCAACATCACATACTGAAACATTTGAAAAAACCTTTTGCATCTACTTCATTTTTGTACTCTAATGGACCTGCAAGTTTATGAGCAGGTGTTTTTTTTAGCAAAGCTGTCAAACAATGCTGGTTTGATATATAATTAGTTTGTTTTGAAGTTCTTATTATCGCAGTCAAATACTGATGAACAACATTAGATGTGTTGCAGTTTAGAGGACAACTTGAAATACTGTGAGATTGGACCAAATCTCACTGTGAAACGTGACCAATCATGTTCGAATTTTGAGAAAACACTCACAGCAAGGTGCGGACTATTTCTGACTTCAGTACAAGTCTAAATGAAACAAGTTGCACAGCTTTATTCCCTAATTGCCAAAGAAAACAGGGTTGATAAACATACATATCCTGCAGGGCAGTGCAGCAGCACATTTGTTCACTGTGAAATCGTTGATTGTTTGAGTGTTTTACGTTAGGGTTGCCTATAAGTGAGCTTCATCTTTCAACACTTAGTGTAGCCTTACTTCAGGCAGAGCCCGGAAGCCACTCAATCATTCGCTGATTGGCATCACCTGCGTCACTCCTCTTCACCATCAGCGGCTAATTAACCAGCTTCTTGGCTGCAAGCTGATTCGTGCCACCCAGTCAGATTCATGCAGGTGTAGAGCGTGAGCAGTGCGATCTGAGACTTGTCATTATTACTCTGCTGATACAGTCAATGCAACGCCAGCTTCCTTCTTAGGTTTTGCAGCTTTTCATATTGTTGGTTTAACGAAGATTTAATGTTTTTATTAAAGAGGGTTAGTTTTACCAGCAGGAGCCAAGATTTTAAAAAGTACTTTCTGATAACTCAAACTGTGTCACATTTGCGAGAGAAGTATATTTGACTGGAATTAATGTGCAAATAACAGCAAATATGTTTCATAGAAAACATAATGCCAGACAGATTCCATTTTCTGTTAACATTAGTGGGAAAAGGTGCTAATTAATGTATCTGACAAGTTGCTGCTGAATGTGACAGTATGTTCACTGACCACATTTTCCACCTGTTTTTTGGCCGAAATAACAATGAAACAGCATTATTAAAAAAAATTGCATGGTTATGTGGTGACCTGAGACTGATGAAACACATGATTATTAACATTTAATTCAAACCATAAGATTATCTTAAGCTGGAGCTTAACTTTGCTTGCCTAAACAGAACCACAGATGGGGCTAAGGATGCAAACAATGGTGTCAAAGTCCTGCAGCTGGTACACCCTCCACCCACCCTGACCCCCTCCCAGTGACACCGGTCCCCTTCATTCACTCAAAAAAAAAAAAAGCATACAAAACACATAAAGTCACATATAAACATAATTTCTAGGAAACAGATTTTCAACCCTTGTTTCTCATCATCACCAACACTGTCAGTCTGCTGCTGTGGCACCAAAACTAGGGCAGCCGTCTCAGGTGAATGATGACAAGATGTACCTGTGAGTGTTGCCATGGCAACAAATCCAAGCCGCGCGCACTGAAAATCAGTTTCATGCCATTAACCGGTGCGTAAACTCGACTTCGCAACGGGGGAATGCCGGTTAGGAAAGGTCAGCCGCGGGACGCCGTTCTGTTAACGTGGCCTGTCTGCAGGTCGTACGGTGGTGTGGCAGCAGGGAGGACGGAGGTGAGAAGAGCAGCAGAGAAGCGCAGAGACTCGGCTGCATCGATCTCCATTAGTACACGAACGCTGCAGCTCCTCCGGGGCCAAAGTGCCACCGGAGTGGCGGCATCAGCTTTTATCACCCAGACGCCGGAAAATAACTCATGTGTTCTGCCGTCTGCCCAGTCTGAACAATGAGGAGCTTCTGGTGGGACGCCGAGATACTATTTACGCTTCGACAACATAGACTGAAGCTGCTCTTCTTCCCCGTTCTTGCTGCTGTCCGATCATATAAAGCTGCTCAAACATCCTGTGATTACTTTCTCAGCATCTAAACTTTCTATATTGTTGTTTCAAGCTTTTGCCTTTTGGACATTCATCTCAGAAGCGCTCGAGGAACAACAAAGCCGAGCGTGGGAGCGTTGAAACAGGAAAGCTGTTGATTCCCTGAGAACTGCTCGTCCGGTCCATCGCTCTTGGACTGCTCCCCTGCACATCGTTCGAGGGGCTTTAGACCCATTGACTTCTGCCCATATTAATCTGGCTAAATACAGGGGTATTACTGCAAAGTCAGCGTAGCAGCTCCCCTTGTTCTCCTTTCACGTCTCTCCACGGGGTGGATGAAAGCTCGGCTCCTTGGGAAACGGCCTCTCTCATTTCCTTTACAGATGAATCTCCAGGGTGACTTCATACACTCTCTGCCTGGTTTCATTAACCATTTCTCAAACACAGTACGCTAGCTGCTCGAAAATCCCATCTCAATGCATCTGATGTCCTACGGGTCTCCATGAGAACAAGCCACGCAACAGACAAACCATACAGATTAGCTGCCCATCAGATCCTACCCTCTCTGTACTAAGAATAGCATTTTGGAAATTACTTTCCAAGCAAAGAGCCAAGCAAAGAAATGAATTTCAAGTCGAGGTGAATCATTAATCGACTGAACTTTAGAGCTTTTGTGCTTGCAAAGAGGGCATTTTTCTCTTTCCTAAGCAGTAATCTATTAAGAGGCTTTCGGTAAGATGATGAGTCACTGCTCACCAGTATGAGCTCATCGCCGCTCAGCTCCCGGGTCCAGTAGGTTTTGGGGCCATCACCATCCACCAGAGTCTGCTGACAGTGGAGCTTGTTCTCGGACTCCCAGGTGGCGAGGCTCTGCGGGGGAAGGGAAGACAAGGCGGGAAGGTCAGTGTGACGGAACGAAACATTTGCAAGATGCATCCTTAACAGGTCACTTAATACGAGGCGTAACACCAATATCCAGCTGATCTGCGTGGTCAGAAATGTCGTAACCACACCCACCAGCTTCCATCTTTGTTGTAGTCATTTAGAGAAGGCCTGGTCTTGTTTCAGTGGCTGTCCTGTGCTTATTCATCTGTGGCCAGACCTCAGTGAACAAACCAATATGATATTATAAATCGGTGGCCTGAGCCCTTTGCAGACTGAGCAAAAAAAAAAGAAAAAGAAAAATCCACTTTGGTCAGTCGGGGTCGCCGTCCGCTAATTCGCTTCAATAATATTTCAAATTACTTCAACAGGATTAGTCAGACTTTGGCTCCAGGATGAATTTCTCCTGAAGTAATTGACTCAAATTGCCTATCAGTGAGTTAAGAATTCATAAAAGACCAGGAGCAAGGTGACCCCGTGGTGCTGATTTGTGTTAGATCCTTGTGTTGAGAGGATTTATCTTCTCGGTCAGCTGAAGTCTCCATTAGCTGCGCTCATATTTCATTACCCCGACTGTCCTCTGTCACAAAAGCTGCTCTTCTAGAGGTGCAGCTTGACATTTTTGGAGATACGCTTATTAACTTTCTTACTAAGGATAAAATGAGGAGATTGATATTACTCTCATATTTGCCTGATAAATATAAAGCTGAAGCCAGGAGACTATCTTAGCGTAATCACCAGAAACAGGGGGAAGTAGCTAGCTGGGCTCTGCCCACTGTTTAACAGGTTTTATCTTGTTTGTTTATTATATACAAAAAACCCAAGTGTTAAAATAAATTAATAAGTGAGTTTAAGATGTGCTGGTAGGCACATTTTCTTAACTGTGAACACAGCCAGCTAGGATAGCTGCTTCCAGTATTTATGCTAAGCTAGGCTAACCAGGCAGCAGCTTCGCATTTACAGGAAGAGCTAGACATTTTGGGAGATGCACTTATTTGCTTTCTTGCCGTGAGTTTGAGGAATAAATTGATAAGACTCTCAATGTCTGTCCAAATAGGAGACGGAAGCTAACTGGAAACATGGGGCAGCAGCTAGCTTGACTGTGCTAGCTTTGCACGTCTGTCTAAAGCTAACCCAATATCCTACCAGCATCTCTAAAGCTCAATATCAACCATGTTAAATTTTGTTTGTTTAATCCGTACAAAAACTGAAGTATATAAATCACTGGGCTAGCTTTAAGGATGTACAGACAGGCTAGCAGTTTCCTCTTTTTTCAATCTTTATGCTAATCTTGTGACTCTCCTGAATGTAGCTTAAGGCTAACAGACAGACGTCAGAGTTCTTTCAATCTTCTCAGCTAAAACTGGCTATTTTAGGGTTCAATTTCTCAATCAACTGTTTAATCCAAAGATTATCTTACTATTCACATCAAGTGTTGGCTTCATGTCGTTATCTGACTGTGATTATGTTTTCCGACACTGCTGAAATTAGTTTTTCCTCTTAATGAAGCCAGCTGCATTTTCCTTCCTGGAACTGATCAAAGCAGCCGTTGCTACGTCCAACTCCAACAAAATAAAAGGTCTGGACCAGCCTGTTGTGAACCCCCGAGTTAGTTCAATCATGGCAGCATATTTGCAGTGTTGCTCACAGACAATTTGTACGATTTAGTATTTTCTAAAGCACCGCCACACACTCAGTGCCGGACGAGTTTCTCCGCCCCAGTTTCTCAGAGGCAAATGTTAATCACCATATCAAAGGTAAGGGAAGCCATCGTGGATCGCCGCGGGCCGCCGTCCGCAGGCTTTGCCAAGCTGAACGACAGCAGGGCTTTTCTCCGGCTACAGCTCCCCCTCTGTTTTTTTTTTTTCATCTATTAAAGCCAGAGCCCAGAGAGTCGATTAGCCACGGCTCCATTTTAACATTATCATCAGTCTTAGCCTCTGACTTGGACGGATTTTCTCTCATTCTCTCCATTGCACATTAACTCGCCGACAAATTCTCACACTCAGTCAGCGCATTCAAGACCAGGACGGATTCATCCTGCTTTTTCTCTTAGCGGCGTGCTTATCACGACATCTGCCGCCTTTGGCTTCAGTTCAGCCTCTCGCAGACCTCGGTGAATCCGTCGCTTATCAGACACAAACAGCGAGTGGAGAAGTGGGAGAGCATCTCATTTCCTGCTCGCTTTAAAGTTTTTCCATCGGATTTTACCACATTTCTCTCAGAGCCTGAAACAACACGCTCACTCCATCCTGGACTCCCCTCTTCCCACGGTTTGATCACATTATCGCTCTCGTGTCTGTGTTCGCTCGTCACTTTTCCCTCTCCCCACAGCTTACGCCTCACCCTTGGGACAAAAATGTGAAGTGCAGTTCCTCTTTATCGAATCAACTCCTGTTTTACCAAGCGACAAATCTTTGCAATGAAGACGCAGAAGCGCCTGAAGCTGCATTGACTGCAACAAAAAATGTGACAGTACAAACTCCATTCAAAAAGTCCCAACTTCTTGAATTATGGGTTTCTAAGAAGCTATGGTCCTAATTGGTCATTCACCTTCTTCTAATATGTGTTTTTCAAAGGGATTTTTTGGGGCATATTTGCTTGACTGGCAGTTGCCTCAGCTTATCCTCGTCCCAGTCTACCCAGACTCCTCTTTGCCCACGTTTTGATTCTCTAGTTCAATCAAAATTGAGGCTTAAAGTCTGTAAGTGTTTTCATGTGATTGCAGATTTTTTTCTAATTATTCTGATGGTTTTGGTTTGTTGAGAAGTGAAAAGTGAAAATTGGTGCAGTCTGTGTGTTGATTTACACTCAATCATCTGTGTAGTTTTCCTACAGATGAGGATTTTATAGTTATCCTTAAGATTTTCATATTAAACCAAACTTTTATACACATGTTTTTGGCAATAGCCATTCATTGTATTTGCATTCAGTGATTAGATCTCTATACAGTAGTTGTTATTGCTACTAGCCGAGTCCAACTTTCCAACTGTGTGCTCAGGCAACACAGGAAACAATGTGCGGAAGACAAAACCTCATGCGTGGGTGAATTTCACATAAAGCAGAAGACGACATTCAAGCATGAGTTCAGTATTTCTGTGTCAGACATCACTGCTGTCTAGCTTGTTAGTCGTCTTTATGACCACACTATGACATGATGGGCCCTCATTTGTTTGGCTGCAAACAGATAAAATTTGCTCCTCTTTTGTTGCATTACCAACAATTAGCAGCTCAGACAACGTTTGCTGCCCCCAGTGATCAATGCACGTCTAAATTTCATTCATTCATATTATAAGAACTCAAAGATGGTGCCCATTCTGTTGTGGTCTCTTCTGGTGTTTATGTCTAGTGCTTGTCTCTTGCCCTACCTGTGCATCTCTCTCTCTCTCTGTTAACAGGTAGAGCACAGAGAGGCGGGGCGATCTCCTCTACAGCAGGTCTCATCAGGCTCACCTGATTGGCATCACCCAATCAACCCGGCTACTTAAGCCACCTCCAGACAGGCTGCCGAGAAGCTCTCCTGCCTCCTGAGTCTCTCGCGTTTCTCAGTGTCAATTGTTTGAGTTCTCTTCGTCTTCGCCAGTTTGAGCATTTTCTCCTGGTTGACTTTAGTTTCCCTTACGAGGTGATTTTGTGTCTTTTTGCTACTTTTCCCTAGATGGTGATTTTCTGTTTGTATTTTTCAAATCTAGCATTTTTCCCCACAAGGTGTTTTTGTTTTTTTGTTGTTGTTGTTGAGTTTTTGTTGTAAATAAATTAGATTTGTTTCACTCTGCATTTGGGTCCGGACTCTCCTTGAACTATCCGTAACACATTCCCCTGAATGAAAATTGGCCAAAAACGTTTTGGAGCTTGGTTTACTTCTGTGTTGTGCAGACTACTTGCATATGTGTTTTTCCTGCTCCAGACTTTACATTGATAATACTGATCCTAATAATTGACCTTGGTTTTTTTCAGTTTTACAGATATCTCTTGTACAATGGTGATCTATGAGTAAAATGCTTTTGTGGCTTTTTTTTTGGTTGCAGCACCCCAAGTGACCACTGGGGCAGCGAGGCTGAGTATCTTTCAATACATCCATGACAATTTTATACAGACCTCAGGAAACTACTATCAAAACGTACCAGAAACCACAGTTGCCACCAAATCAACCAGGATTATAACTTTAAATATGTCAGAAAACAATTCTCTACAGACTCAACAAATCCCAGTCTCCATATTTTGCCCTCAGTGTATATTAGAATCAGTCCAAAATAATCAGTTTCACTCTCAACAGATTTTTGATTTGCCTGTCCTTCACTGCAGACCTGTCCCTGCCTCTCCACATCAAAAGCAAAGAAATCACACTCGATTCTCGGCCACACGGGGCTCTTTGAATCTGTCCTGGAAATAAATGTCTACTTTTATCCATTTACCCCAAACCTGTACAAGGCTGCTCACCTGCATTATTACATTATAGGATCACCTGCCAGGGGTATGTAGTTCATTATTTGGAAATCCATGTGTCATTCTTGTCCTTCCTTTTATCCTATTTATCTCTGCTCCCTTTGCATCTCCATGACAGGTGACTGATGCTAAAAGTCTGTCTCTATAGCAACCAGCTGTATTAAAAGACTCCATTTGTCTTTTTGCCCTGAAGCGACATGCTTTGTTGCACAAAGGGACATGAAGCTAATGTGTTCAGATGAAAATGTTGCTGCTTTATGATTCAGCAAAATCTCAACCTCAGCTGCACAAGGCAGGACTCAGACCGTTTTCCACCTGAGCACCTCCAGAGCAGGTACATCATCGCCTCATTATGACCTCCCCTCTGCACTAAAGCCCGGCTGGTGTCTCTGGGACTGACAGGGAGTGCCTTATCGCTTTCTCCTCCTGGAGGTGAAAGGAGGCTGTCTGATCCCGCCGCACTCATGCAGATTAACTGGAGCTTTTTAACCTTGTGGCGGTGTTAATCAGCCCTCTGCTCTTCGCCAGCCACAGATCAGCGTGTAATCCGTTTAACCACAGGGGCAGACCGCCTCAGCCAAAACCCACTTAGGGCTCTGCTGCCAACCACCACCTGAGAGTCCGCCAACACCCGACACTGCCCCCCTCGCCCCTCCGGCACATGTGCCAGAGTCAGTGGGCGCCGCCTCCTGCAGGTTTAAAGCCACTCTTGCGTATGATTGCCACACAAGATCATAACATGCTTGTTGCTGAGAGCCACCTCCCTGATTTTGTCTTGGTAAAAAATTGGCTAAATAAATAATTTTGAAATGAAATGATGACTGTGTGACTCCCAGCTTTTAACATGAGATCTTTGATATACGTACACATTACATGAACAGTGGAAGAAATGTAGCTTGCTCAGGAAAGTCTCCCAATTTTACGGGTTAGAACATAATTGGATGAGTTAATGTGTAAATTTTCAAAATCCTTGTAATATATTTTCTACAGTGTTTTTGGATAAAATGCACATTTTTTATTCTCATATTATTTCTGCTACTATTGCTTGCTTCCTGTGACACCCTAATTTCCCCAGTAGGGGTTAGTAAAGAAAGATTTGTCTTATTTTATTGAACATAAGCTTAAAAATTGCACTAACCATCATTTGAGTATGTGCCATGAGAACTGTAGTTTTTCTTAACTCTACGTAGCATTTTAGCTTCTTTTAGCTTCAGGTTTTGGCTTTGTTTTATTTAAACCTGCTATAACAGTTTTTTGTGCAATTTGGGGGCAGCAGAAACAGGTTTTGAACACAGCGTTGAAATATCCTCACCTTTTATGTTGATATTGTGAACTTTGTTAGCAAATAGTTGCTGATTCACACATCCAGCAGTTACGGAGCAACATTAGCATTCATGTGGAGAATGAAAGTCCAAACTTCACTCTCTTTTAGCTCTGAATTTTGGTCTCCATCAACACCTTCTGACTGCACTGTAAGATAAAAAAAATCTTTTTGCAAGCTTTGATGTTGATGCTCAAACCCAAACAAGTGGATGTGGCAAATATTTGATGACAACTCGACTTGTCAGCCTCGTAGCAGAGAGGCGTCGTGTGGCCAAAAGTCACACTGAGAGCCGTCTAGCCCTGCCCAGTACCCAGCATGCCTCAGGGCACAGACAGAAGGAGCCACGCTGTCTCCTGGGATCTGAAATAGGTCATGTCTGCTCTCCCTGACTGCAACATGTAGTTGTTACCATGAAATAAAAGTTAAAGACAAAATCCATACTTCAGATTTTAACTGTTGTATGCTGTTAAGGCATCTATTTTATAAGCATTAATTAAACAATTTCCATGTTCATCAGTGTACTGAAGGCTGATGTAGATATGCAGAGCAAGCCTTAACGAATGCTCTCCAGCACATACCCAGAAGGGTACTGTGGTTTCCCTAAATTACACATCTCCAATTTCTCAGGCTTTCGGCAAGCAATTACACATTTTTCCTTTTCCATGTGCAATATTTCCTCTCCACAAACATGAATATGCTGCGATCTGCTGCCCAAGAATTTATGGTGGGAGCGATGAATTTCTGTTTAACATGTGAGAACATAATTTGAAACGGTTCAGCCCTTTTGGAAGAGGAGCCTTGGAAGAATATGAGAGTTCAAATGTTTTCCTCAAGGACACTTCAACAGGGTCGCTGCTGAAACCTGGACCATGCAGCTGAAAGATCATTTCTTACACTCACTAAATGATGATTTTTCACCCGTGTTTTAAACTCTTCAGTTACATATATACACATGCTCAAGTATATCACATTTCCGATATATAATTAAAGCATTTGCAGATGCAGCCTTCAAATATCCGACCAAACTCAGCTGTAAAATAAGGCTTTTTAAATGGTTATTGTATTGCAAAATTCAACACCCACAAAGTGAATTCTGAGATTCCCATTAAGAAAGTGTGTCAATATCTAAGATTTTTCCTAATTTTCCTTAATAGATATATAAGATGTTTGAATAAAATATATGATTGTACAAAGTAGGTGATATGAGGGGGTACTATCCCCCTTGTTAGCAGAATGACCAAAATGCATCCCCCTTGTTAACCTGCCATCCCCCCTCTGCATCCCCTCCTCACGGAGAGGGGTTGTCTAGTTGGATATGTCAGTCTAGTCTGCTGACTGATCATTTATCTGACTGAGGTTTGCTAAAGTTAGACTCTCCATGGCCCCGACCATCAGTACTGTAACTGTGCTGTGTATTGATGACTCCATGGCGCTGTCCGTGGTGCTGATGTAGCAGATTGATTTGTAAGTGTGGCTTTTTTCTCTTCTTCAGTTTCATCTTGAATCTATAATATCATGTAAACCATATACTATAAATACTCAATTCTATACTGTAATGTAGCCTATATACTACGTGACAAGTAGCAACATGTAGTCACGGAAGAGGATCATAGAGACACACTGCAGTCCTTTACTAGTCCTATAACAGTCCTTTAATATTTCTGCAGCGTCTGTGCTAAAAACACCTGCAGACCAAACACCTCTGTAACTAAATATATTGACTGACGACACCACACTCACTGCTACAGTTACATAATTGAGCTAAAGGTTATACCGACAAAGCTGGGCTTACAGTTAATGTTCACCATGTTAGAAATAAACAAATCACCGACTGATTGTAGAGATCAACATTAATGCTGATGGGAAAATTGAAGGCCTTGATGGATCATAAAACCCCAAATTCATCCAGAGGCTGTTGAAACTTGACAAGTTATACTGTGACTGTGAACAGCTCTTCACCTTGTAGCACTGCAACAGCCAGCAGCCTGGTCTTTATGAAATGTGAGTAAAAGGTGGATGAGCATATTGCAGCACCACACTCACTTATTTCTTTTTTCCCCCAAGGGTATTACATGCACCTGTGGATGGTAGGGTGACGTGCTAATCAGATAGACTGTCCTGGGTCAAAGCTGCCCTGCTAATGTGTCCTTTAGCGAGACCCTCAATCCCTTCTAGCTCCAGGATTTTGTCTTAAATTGTACCTGATAACAAATTTTCCTCGTCAATCCAATTTTATAAACATCTTAAAACTGTTTACACGTGCAGTTTAACATGTGTTTAGATAATCACAGTAATTACAGTGTCATCACCTCATGATAATGCCTCACCTAAAAGAACGTCTATTTCTTCAAATAGGCCTACCGCCTTGAACTTTGCTTGACAAACACTCTCTCAATATGTCAAACAGCAATCTTATGTTACTGTAATGAGAGAGCTGTAATCTAGCAGTAATTTGTTAATATCGTCTCCTCATCTGAGAGGATAACACAGGATTACATGGTAATGCTGTTTACCCGCTGTGTCCTCTCAGGTTGCTAGGCAGAGGGCGATAAACAGATGTCAGCCTCTGGACCATCAATGCCAGATTCTTCTTACTTAAAGTGGCTTCGTGTTTTTGCCGCGTTTCTAAATTCTTCAGCGTTGACAAGCTCTGACCGCCGTCATTGTGTGAATACAATTCAGCTGTGGGGTGAACTGAGTGCTTGTTCCGAAAAAACAGCACAGACATCACATGGAAAAGCTTTTGGGGAAAGTTTTAAGATTTATTTCTAAAGATGGAATATAAAACATGTCTGATGAGTAAAAACGATTGATTGATGTAATTTCTTCCTCTGAGACTCCTACTTCAAATATATTCCAATGTATCATCAGGAAGTGGAGAATATATTTAATTTAATTAAATGTGAGTCTTAAAAGAATAAATCAGGGTTTTTTATGGTTTGACACAAGTTAAAATCACACATGGATGTCAGTTTTGGGAGTGTGACTGTAATATGTTCACATATCAACAATCAAGTTGTCCAGTCTACAGTTTTATAACACAGATGATGTAAATGTCTCAGTGTTGAGATCATATCAGACGTCTCTAAGAAACAGCACACAGCCTTTGCCCATCAGGGATTTAGTTTAAAAGTCCTGATTTTTAGCAGAGTTTGTCGTGAGTTCCAAGAATTTAAAAGACCTTGATGTTCCTGAAAAATAAAAAATCAAAAGCCTATATGTCTCTGGCTGCTTCCCAAACCTGTAGGAGCTCTGACAGTGTATAAGGATGTGAGGATCCCCCCTCGGGGACTGAAGAGGTTCAGAGAGAAACTCTTCCAACTCAAGATGCCCTTAATCCAGCTGCACGGACGTGAGGACGATACCAATGGATGAAACTGCGAGGAGGTATTAAATATTTCATTCGACCCTGAACAACAATGGCATGCAGGCAGCTTTGAAGACCTTGAGCGCACTTAAAGAACCACAGAGAGAATACCCTGAAAATCCAGGTGATGTGATGAAGTTTATCTGTTAGGATTAAAGTGCTGCTCCATTTGTGAAAACATAAGCAGATTCAGTCACTTTAACAATCAACCTCGACCAAATGTTATGATGAAACAGACATGTGGCTCCTGGAAAGAGAAGTCTTCGGTACGTGTCCAACAATATATCATCGTGTTTATGTTTCATGATGTCTCTTCATGACAAAAGCCTTTACAATACGCAGGTTGCAGGGAATCTGAGATGTGTGCACACACACAGGCTTGTTTTTAAGACATGTGCAGACATCGTATTGATCTGCATCAGTTTCCTGGATGTCTATCTCAACTTTCATCATAACTACTGCATCCCATCCTCCAACCTCAACCCCAAACATAATCTTCATCTAATCAAAAAGCAGTTTTTTGTCACCAGATTAGGGTTGAGTGTGAACATAGGTGCAAATTCATCGCTTATTGCAGGAAACTATATTGCAATGCAACAATAGCTGAACACTGACAATGAGTAATGCAGCTTTGATGTTCTCTTCGATGGCTTAGATAGGCTCAGATAGTGTAGAAAAGGTCTGTTCATAGATTTTCATATAAAAAAGAAGAAAAGGAAACCAATGACTGCTGCAGATGCAGGAATAAAAAAAAATACATAGAACATCTAAAACTGCGGAGAATGTACTAACAAATGACAGTAAAATGTTAAGTGTACACGATTTGTTGTCAAAGAGCTAAAACTTGGATATGTGAGTGTGTCATATTTCAAATATCTGCTTCAGCAGGACTCATTCACCTTGCACTTTCGTCCGTCCACCGTCTCCTCGTCGAATTCTTCACCGACGTGGAAGTTGATCTCGGTGGTGCGCACGCTGGTGGACGTCTTGATGTAGAACTGCTCCCCGTCCTGGCGGATCTCCACGTGGGGGTTGGAGGCCGCTGCCACGGCCACCCTCCTCAGCATGGTGTTCACTCCTAGACCAGGAGCAGCCCAGACCAGAGCAACGAGAGGGAGAGACGGGGGTCAGCTTCACCATTTTAACAAGATTGATTTCAGTTTTAAAGGGGCAATTAGAGGGATGTTTCACCGCCTCATAGATCAAAATGATGATTAAATATCCTTGTGGAGGGTTTTAGGGTTGTTGATTGTTACCGATGACTCAATAATTGCAACATGCTGACTTTTCTGGCGCCTTGCTGCTTTTTTTAAACATAATTTGAAATTAAAAATTAGCCAAGCAGACGTTATTGTTATTGTACTTAATTACAGTAATGTGCATCATGATATTTTCCATATTTTATCAGAAATGCAGGCTCAAAACTGTTCTCATTGGTTGGTTAATACAGTATATATGATTTCATGTTTATTAGAGGCCATGATTGTTTCTTGCCTGTCAGACAGACAATGAGAGTCATAGATGGCTAAACCTCATAAAATCAACTTTAATCCTGCGAGACAGACGTGGAAGAAAGGAGGGAGATAGCCTAAAGGTTGATCCCTGCTAGGTACAAATGTGTGTCTGCAAGAGGAAGCGAGAGAGACACAAATCATCACAAAAAGATTGTCATTTGATGACAAAGAGCCCCTTTCCTTCTGCTATTTTGCACCCAGACATCTTCCAGCATGATCTGCTGTCTTCCTCCTCCGCCTTACCCTCGACCCCACCCAGATTTTAGACCTCTCCAGGCCCTCATGCCAGCTTCTATCAGACTCTGGAGCTTAAATAAACAAGCACACGCTGGCAGCATGTCTCCTCGCGTTTTCTGTGTCTGGTGGACGTCAGCATCTCCGAGCTTAAATTTTAACCGACAGCGACCAAATTTTTGATGTTTTCGGAGTAAAAACACATTAGATGCTCTGACAGAAACCTCAACTATTTCTCGAGACTGAGTGAAGTCTTGGAATATTGGCACCGAAGTTTGTGTGAGGGATTATTGGACCGTGCTGAGAAAACTCAGGGATGGCCGGCGCTGGCTCTCCTTTTGTCTGATGGCTATAAGAGTGATCCTCCATGCGGCAATGTCCAGGCTTGTGGCAACACTTTGGCACACGTTTGATGCTGTAAGGCCATCTGGCTTCGTGTCCAAGCCAAAGTCCTGGATCTTTTATTTTATTGCCCTCCCCTAAAACAACCAAACATATCCAAAGCTAATATCTTTGCAAATGAGATCAAGTCTTTAATTTTGCAACATTTTCATGGTTTTTCCAAAAAAAATTCAGCCTTAATTGGTTTCGAGAGATTTTCCTCATCCCAAAACCACCATGGTGCTGCTCGGTCAACACCCAGGCATAAAAACATATTAATTTGACAGCTTATGCTCGACCCCACCCATGATCTGAGTGCATCACGCCATGTGTTTTTATAGCATCAAATATGTATGAGCATCAGTGAGCCAAACAGTCCTGTGCCTGTTTCTGATAATATGCACATCTCCTCAAAATTTAGTTTGCTCACATTTTAGATATTAGACGCCTGAATGCAACATGTACAGTGTGCCCAAAACAGAGGTAAAAGGAAAAATGTCATATTAACTTATTGGTGTTTTCTAGTAATCCCAATGCTCCCAAAATTTAAAGTTCAACAGTGTGTTAATATCCACACTGTGGCTCAATAGCAAAACTGTATTTTTACGTTCTTTGATCGAATGCAGACACACATGCCTGCTTTCGATTAGCAAACAGTGAGTCTGATCAATTCATACAGCTCTGTTCAGTCAGCATGTTTCTCTGCTATCTGCACACCGGATCTAACAATCTCCTGCGACCGTGGGCGAACCTCAGACTCAACAGATAATTATGAAGACGTTGATGGGAAGTGGCGGCCCCGCAGCACTGGAATCCACAGTCGCTGCCCATCGCAGCTCTCCATTGGCCGAAGCCTTCTGTGAGAGCGAACGAGTGATGTCCTCCAGCAGATGTGGTTAATGTGTTCGTGAACGGATGAAGTGCTAAACGGAGGGAGCGACTGATTTCTCCTGGACTCACGATCCAGCAGGGGGGATTGTTGCCTTATGGACCATCAAAATAAAACACAGGAAAGGCTGTTGAAAAGGTGCTGAGCAGCTTTACAGCTTTCAGTTGACTCGTTCTTACTGACTTTCAAAGTGAATTTGTTCTAGGGTGGTTTTAAAGAATAAAGTTCGTATAAATCAAGATTTTTCACATTGTCAACAAAGCCAGTAGAATCACCAAAACAACGCTGCGTTAGTCTGTCTCATCCTTACTCTGTCTGTCCTGCTTTGCACTTTAAGCTCATTCATTCCAACTGAAAATGTAAATCTTTGATAACAGGTCACAAATATATCCTTTCATTTTTTTTAAAATGTTCTGTAATGTACTAAAACAGCTGAACACTGTAGTTCATTCAGAATTGCTACTCAAACTGGAGTAAATAGTACATTTGCTTGGGATTACTTTCAGCTGCGGATTAATACACATTTACAGAAGCCAGATTTTTATTTGGGATTGATTCATCATATCATCTGATCACTGCATCAGAAAAATATAGAATATCAGCAGTCTTATCTCTTACAGTATGAAACAGTATAATGCATTTATAGCAGGTAGGGGTATCTAAAGACAGATTGCAGCCACAAAGAAGCTTTCAGGGTGAAATATGTGCTCAGAGACTCAAGAAATCTTTCATGTGTCCGTTTTAAGTGCTGCAGCCGTGCACAAACAACTCAACTGTCAACTGTTTCAACTTCACTTCCACACTCTGTGCTAAAACAGGGGGCATTCACGTCTAAAAAGTTCTTATTGTAATTCAGTTTGGTGTCAGCAGTTCGAGGAGTGTCGTCGCAGCAGCTCACAGTGGGACTTCTCCCTAAAGATTTCAACATTATTCTAAAGACACACAGCCTTTTGCTGTGTCCTGTCTGTTTCAGCGGCCCCGGCGTGACGAAAACACTGCAACACAATTGAATGACCCAGTTAAACTGGTCCAAATCTAAACCATCACAATCATCAGTTCCAACTAAGACGGGTGAAAAAGAATGAAAAAAGATAGGACACAAGAGAATAGCACTGGGCTCCACAGACCTCCCCTGGCATTGCTAATGCATGCCCTACTTAAATGCTTAACATGAATAATGTTGTGCCCCCCTCCTCTCTTCATGTAACAATACCACGTCTGTTTAGGCTGGAATTCAGCATCCAGTGTTTCATATCTCCTGTAAAGCTGAGGGATTTCCCTCCAGCAGCATCTCCCCGTAGATCTCTGCCTTCTTTTCCCAGGGAGCTTTCTCCGAACAACACCATGTTGTTGGAAGTCAGGCGTGCCATTCTCAAAGAACAAGAAAAGCCTTTTTCTGTATGGACGTGATGGATGGTCAACCTCATGCAGGGATGTGGCGCTGGCTAAGGAGGGGAGAGACGAGAGGGCTTACCCAGGGCTTTGAGAAGTTCATCAAAATTCTCACTCCTCTTCATCTTCCAGGTGCCGGCAAAGTTAGGCATGTCTGCAGAGGCTGAGTGCAAGGGCTGCCGAAAGAACCTGTTCCACGCTCTGATGCCTCTCTCCCTCTCTTTCCTCTTCCCTCTGTCTCTCTTTGACTCTTTCTCACCCTCCTCCTTCTTCCCTGTGCTCCTGTCTCCTCTGCTCTGGGCTCAGCCTCGCGTTCACACTGTTACACCCGAGTGTTTCTCTCCTCTTTACGCGCTCGGGCTTCGTCTGCTTGTCTCAGTGTGCTGGCTGCAATCTTGTCTCCGGCTCCTTTATAGCTACTGTCCTTAATGGGAGTCAGAGGAGGTCCCTCCCCCTGAAAGCTCTGTCCCATTAAGACACCACAGCACACACTGACGTGTCTGCTCTCTGTGGAGAGGAAAACGACTAAATGCATTAGTTTAGAGTTTAGAGTTAAAGTGCTTCAGTTTGCCAAAAACTTGATTATATCTTAAATGTGGAGGTCAGTTTTCATTATTATTGAATATTTGGCAAGAGAAAAAAGAAAAGAGTAAGAAATCAAACCATTATGCTACTGTGTTCAAAATTAATAGTTAAGAGAATAAAGTTTGTTATACTTTGTAACCTTTTATTCAAGAAAACACATAAATATTCAATTCAATTCAAGAGTCTTTATTGTCATTGAACATGTCAATGAAATTTTCATTGCAACCCCCATGTTAGGAACAGATAGTAAGAAAGATAAGAAGATTAGAAGGAATAAAATTAAGATAACTACAATAAAATTAAATAAACAGGTCAGGAAGGGGGCAGCCCACGATGCCCTGTGCAGTTTTAACCACCCATGCCAGTTGTTTCCTCTCCTGTGCCGTGCAGCTGCCGTACCACACTGTCACACTGAGGCAGAGGATGCTTTCAATTGTGGCCCTGTAGAAATTGACGAGCAACCGAGGGGGGAGTCCAGCCCGTTTCAGTTTCCTGAGGAAGAAGAAGAAGAGCCTTTGTTGTGCCTTCTTCACCAGGCGGGAGGTGTTCATGGACCAGGAGAGATCAGATGTGATGTGGAGGCCCAGGAACCTGATGTTGTCCACACGCTCCACCACTTCTCCGTCCATGAGGAGGGGGGCGTGATCCGTCTTCCTGGACCTCCTGAAGTCCACAATGACCTATATATACAAATATCCTCCTTCAAGCTAACCAAACTGATATTAGAGAGATTAAATACGCAACTACTTGTACCTAAACAAGGGCAACATATGAAAACTTTGAGTAAATTAACAAACACAGATCAAAGAGCTGCTTTATTGCACCAACAATGAATCATCTAGATGTTTCCTTGTTGACTCCTCCAGGACATGAACATAGAATTGTGTATTTATTGCATATACAGTTGTTTTGTGTTGCATTGTACTGTATTAATTATGTATTGTTGCAGAAAGTGTGATTGTTTGGAGGATTTTTGCCTCCTCTGACCTTGCAGCGAACATCCAACATCAACACCCGGAGTGTTTCTGTTCTTTTTTGTGGCTCTCTGTGGATTTTCTGCTGTGATTTATTGCGATTTGTTCTGCATTGTTGACTAAATAGCTGCGAGCTATTACAGCAAAACTCTGAACAAATTAGCCTCCAACCAATCCTGCGCCACAAACATGGATCAAAGAGACGGTTTATCGCTGATCCCGCTCCAGGATTTAACATGGAATTATGTATTTGTTATGTATGCATTGTATTGTATTAATTATGTATAAGTCTGCATTATAATGTAAATTGACACCAGTTTGATCCTTTAAAATGTTTCCCCCGGCTGAGTTAGGATAACTTTTGCATCGTGCAGCGCTGAAAGAAAACTACAGCTGAGGTGTTTCATCCTTTGAACCGCCGAAAGGTTAAAGATGATCAGTATCAGTGTGTGAAAATGGAGCCAACTTTGCTGTGATCTGACACAGGATCTCTCTCTGCATAGGTTCAAAGTGCTAGTAAACACGGAAATCTTACAAATCATGTTATCACGACTAAAGCTAATAAATGAATGGACTCATTGTGTTTCTTCATAAAGACACATGCAAACATATGGTACCTTGTAAACAGTCACTTATAATAATGGCATGAGTTGGGATGTGATTGGTCAGTATGATTACATTACCAGGGTAACAGTGTTGCACCCTCATGTTGTATTAAACACAATTCATATCAAGTTTTAATGAAGTGTTAACGCTTGTGGGACATGGACATTTAAAGACAATGAAAATTTTTTACTACTTTTTTTACTAACTTTGGCCCAGTTAGGGGTTGTTTGTGCCTTTTTTTTTTTCCAAATAAACTAAATGGGCATTTTAATGTATTATATTTGTGAAGGCAGTATTCGATTAGAGGTTATATTATCAGTGGCGAGTAGATGCCGAGCTACAGATCTGGTGATTTTGTATAAACACAGTAAACATTGTTGCTGAATGAAGACACAAGTTCTGTCTCTCTGTTTGCATTCACCTTCTGTCCCTGATCGATCTCTGTGTCCAGAGAAACCAGACAGAAATGACTTTGAGGAACGTGACACGTATGCTGCACAACAACACCCAAACACAGCTGTTAATGCTCGGACATTTCATAGTGCACTCATAGTGCAAACTCAAGCATTTCACATTTAATCTTAAAGTCGGTTGTTGGATCAAAACTAGCTTCCGAAGGCGGGATTTAAATGACTCAAAACCTCTTAGAAACAGACACCTCAGCTTAAAAGTTTCTCCTTTTCTTTTTGGATTAGTCTTTCTTATTTCCATTGACACACAGTCTGCCAAGGCCAGATCCCATAATCAGGCTGGACCGATCATTTAAAAGCCAAAAAGAGGAAGATGGTGATTATATAAGGAGCTGGCACGTTTTAAGACTTTCTGCTGTTTTATTCCATGTCGGTGTCAAGCTGTGCTTAAACGACAGAGCAGAGTCACAGAGGCTGTTCTGTACAGGAATATTAGAAACATGAAACATCTCCCAGAGTTAGTTTGTGTAGGAAAAAGCTTTGATTCTGGCTTTATTTGTCTAACTAGCAGCTGATTTTATGAGTATAAACCCATCAGATCTTAGTCCATGTTTCCAGTCAAAAAGAAGCATTTAAAGATTTGTTTGTTTCAAGAGGCAAAAATAGAAAAATCTGCTCTTCTCTCCACCTACAAACAGCATGATTACAAAATTAGATAGATAGATGCTTGACTGTTTTATATTGTTCTGCTCTCAAGGCGCTTCATTTTGTCATATCAAAGATAATGACAACAGACGTCCCGCTCTGCTTTCAGCACGCTGCAGCTGATGCCGTTGCATTAGGTTCATTACCCACCATTATTACTGCCCTGAAAATATGAATAAATCACTTGGCTGAAAATAGCAGCACTGTGATCGTTACTGCCTGCAGGACCAACAAAAGGAAAAACACACGAGCCTGAACAAGGAATTCAAGGTTCCAGTCCAGGCTGGAAGAACAGATCCAGATTTCAGACGTCGTATTCTACATGAAAAGTCTTGACGGGAGAAGATAACTTCACTTTTTTCAGTGCTCAGCAGCATACAGACATTTAAAAATGGTTTATAAGACAGTATTATGTAGTTGCACTCAGATATAAGGACATTTTTTTATTATTGTGCTGCATTTTCTTTATTATTGCACCTGTGCTTTACTAAATTCATATTCACTCATTTATACACCAGCCTCCACTTATGGGAGCTGCTGACAAATACATGAATAAACATCTGCTTACAGCTACATTATAATAAACCATGTATTAAATGTTTAAATACTGCTTATGAATGATGAATAGAGGGATTTAAAACAAAGTGTTGCCAAACAGTTTTGTTGACAAGGCCTTGGTGCACTCGTACTTAAAAACCAGCACGTCCAGTCGGCGGCTGTTTATACACCAGTTACGGATGCTTCACGGGACGAGAGGAATTTATTAAAGTCTAAGCCAACATTTTCATAATCATAAGAGTCTCTCCAACAGTTCATTAGATTTATTTATTTATTTCATCTACTTCAACTTTGAGTTTGTTCAAGGAAAAATGCTTTTACTGAATTCAGTTTTCTAAAAGATTATATTTATTTGACGCTGATCGGAGAGGATGGTCAACTGTAAATATGGTACATTCTTTGTTTAATGGGGTTTAATGGAAGAGTTTAGCATTGTGTGGTGGTTTTACTGCTATTTTATAAAAATGTAAACACTTTTTTTTTGTGGAAATTATTATATTCAAAGGTACATATATCAGCATAAAATACAATATCTGTAGGATACCTGTGGCTAAGTCAAGCTCTCTCTCTCTCACACACACACACACACACACACACACTGCTCTAAATAGGACGCCTCTCATCTTCGTCACTCAGGCTGTCAGGAGATTCACACTCGTGTCCTTTATAACTCAACTGCCCTTTTCAGCTTTACTTCACTTATTCAAAACACACCAGCTGTGTTTTCAGTGTGTGGCGCTCAGACTGCTGCTTCAGCAGCTGTCAAAATATAGCAATATTTTTCTGCTTACTCTTCAGGCTCAGGTTTGTCTCTCTGCACCATAGGGGCTTTACTTTAAGCCATTATTACTGTAGTTGAGACAGGCAGAGAACTCCTGAACATCCCAAAGTCTCATTTAATATCAAATATTGATCATGCTTTGGCCTTTCGGGCACCTTAAATGAGGCGCTACCAAAATCTGTGTTTCTAAAATCTCCTCTTTACACACAAGCTCTAAGTCTGAGCAAAATATTTGTATATAATAAGATTAAAAGGGTATGTGAATGTAAACTAATTGACACAATAACCTAATTCCGGTTCTCTGTCTTACTGTAGTCAGTGAATAAAGTACTAGTACTAGTACTAGATCAAACTTACTTCTTTCCATTCACAAATATATCTTTCTTACATTTGTTTGTTGTTTAATTAGCTATGTGTTTTGACTAGATGTTTCCCTGTCATCAAGTATGGCATGTTGATGTTGTTTCTCATTCCCCTCATGGTCAGCTAACTGGCTTATTCTGTATATTTATCTGAATAATTGTTTTCTTAATATCTTTATCAGTTTTATTATATCAAACATCTATTACATTAATAATTTTGCAAGTGTTTTTGATTAGATTGTTTCAAATACTGTATTTTTCCCCATTAGTAGTCGATTTGGGAACGTTTTTCCTCCACAGTTCCGCTGGTGGCGGCAGTGAGCTTCAAGCCCTATTCGCCAGTTGTCATGTAACAAACGAAGAAGACGGAAGCGGAAGTTACGCCAATGTTGTCATGGCGTCTTACATGTAAATCGCCGAGCTCCAGAAATTGAATAAAACATCCTATAAAGAAATTTAAAGGTACGTGGGCGCATATTATGTCATATAGTAAATTATCTATCGCCTTTATAGATATTCTAGTAAAATGGGCGATCACCGGATATTCTGGTAACTGTTAAAACAGCCAACTGCACTTTGTTGCCAACTGGATGCAGCGCTAACCTGCTATGATAACCGCTCCAAGTCACAGCTAGCTTCTGTTAGCCATATCATTTTAGCAGCTTTTAATCTGAGTAACTGCACAAATGTGTTGCTGCTTACCTTTAGTTTCATTTGTTAATCATTTGTCTGTTAATTAACTGTGGCAGATGAAGAAAATATATCTCTCGTCTATAAGGTTTGTGCCAGGCAGCCAAACTAGCAGTAACTTCGTGGAGGAAGTAACGTTATTGATATTCTTTAAAAGTATAATACTAATACCATACTGTAAAAATACTCAGTCACAAGTGAAATGGTTCTTAAATAAAAGTAATGTAATCAGGAAAATCTACTGAACGTCTCAAAAGTACTCAATGTAAATCAATGCCCCCTTTGACTGTTATATTATTGTATTATTGAATTAATATTACTCATGTATCAATGTAAAAGCAGGATTTTACTGTTGTAGTTTGATGAGTTGGACTAATTCTGACTAATCTGCATAAGACTACAACTATTTTCATTATGGATTAATCTGATGATTATTTCTATATTAACCGATTGATTAGTTTGTAAAAAATCAGTAAATAATGATAATAGATGATACTGATAACAAATATGATAATAAATGCTGTCACAATTACCCAGAGCCCAAAGTATCACTTTCACAATGCTTGTTTTGTCCAGCCAACAGTCCAAACCTCAAAATGAATAAATCAATATTAGTGAATGGAAAAGCGGAAATGATTATTAAGATGCACATAAAGTATGGACACCTCAAATCTGTACCTAAATACAGTACTTCAGTAAATGTACTCAGTTACATTCCACGACTGTAAACTAGCTAGTGACAGTTGAATTTTTTTTTAATGGGCATGTTCTGCTTTGTCAAGACTAACACACTTTAATATTGTTTTCAGGTAATCAAATAATCTGAGTGGCTCTCGGACTCCCAGGACTGAAAAATGAGCACCCAAGTAAGCAACAAATTCAGATGGCTTCATATTCACACTCAACATTTCCCCGCTTTCTTGTCCGTGTGGAAAATTAACTGTAAGCATGTGCTTTGATTCCAGTACAGCATTCTTTTCAAGCAAGAACACGGTGAGTAACATGGTGGATAAACAGGTCTCTTTTCTTTCTTAATTAAGTTGAAATGGAATTGAATTCACATTTATTTTAGTCTGCAATCAGTAATAGAAAAAATAATGCAATAAAACTGTGTATTAAAATAGAAAGGTAGTTACTCATATATGCAGTTCAAAACAATACAACGTGAATTTGTTTTTTAGACATGCAAATTCCTCTCAAATCCTGTTGACTGTCTCTCATTTTAAACATTTGGATATTTTCAGGTAATGATTTTTAACTTTATACATGATTTGAGCCAAATCTCTAAATAATTTTCTCATTTATTAAAGCACCAGAGATATTCCACTGAAAGTCTTGTTATTCAGAACGACTACAGGATTTACGTGTTCGGTAGAAACAAATGGCCATGGAGCCGAGAACCACAGACAGGGTCAGACAAGGACATAAAGTATTCAGAGTAAGACATTACTGTTGACAATAACAAAACTATAGAATGATGCCAGATTTGATCTTTTAAATGCTTTTCCCATCAGCCCTGCACTGTTTGCATTCACACTACAATCAGAGTTTTAACTTGTTTGTCTCCTCTCAGCACACGATGATGCTATCTGGACGGCGGCGTGGGGGAAAAGTGAGGCGGATGGGTCAGAAACTATTGTCACTGGTTCACTAGATGATATGGTGAAAGTCTGGAAATGGTGAGTGTTTTGTTTTAACACTACTCTTCAGAGACAGGACCACTTCATACAATGAAAGGCATTTGTCTGGCTGTTGTTGTTTTCTTTATTGTTTGATATGTTGTTTATCTTTTAAAATTTCAACAGTTACTAAAAATCAACAGTGTAACAAAACAAAAATATTATAATAGCATCCTTTTCCGTTACACCAGAAAAAGTAAATAATCATGATCTCAAACCGACCAAAATAATGCTGATTGTGATTTTTGCCACAATGTTTGAGTCTCTTTATTCTGAGCACTTCAACAACTTCTCGTCCGTGTTGGCTTAAAGGTTGAGTTTATTGGACTTGACGTGACGGAATAATCTCTGTGCCACACTCTTCCTGCAGGTCAGATGAGAAGCTGGAGCTGCAGTGGACTCTGGAGGGACACCAGCTGGGCGTGGTGTCAGTGGACATCAGTCACAACGGAGCGATCGCTGCCTCCAGCTCCCTCGACGCTCACATCCGCCTCTGGGACCTGGAGTCTGGAAAACAGATCAAGTCCATGGATGCGGGGCCAGGTGAGACTAGGCCTCAGAGGACCATTGACTTTGTTTTATTGATTTATTTCTACTGGGATGTTATGGTGAATAGAAAGATCACACTTCCCTTTGTACTTTGACTTACACCCATTAGCATGTCAAATGAATTATTGATTTCTCAAACTGATCATTGACTGCGACATCCTCACTTACACACAGCATGTATTTCTTGTCTACAATACTCTGTGTCTAGAGCTGAAAGGATTAGTTCAATAGCTGATGGACAGAGTGATTATAGATTAATAGTTTTCATGGTTTCACCTTCTCATTTGTGACAATTTGCTGCTGCTGCTTGTCTTATGTGATAGTAAATTGAACATCTTTAGGGTTTGAAGATTAATGAAATTGCGTCATTTTTCACTATTTTCTGAATTTTTATGGAAACTTATAAAAAAATATTATTATTATTGAGAAAAATAACCATCAGCCATCAGAAAACTTTGTTTATTGAATGATCATTTGCTGCAGTTGTACATTTTTTAGGCAGGAAAATCCACATGATTTGACCTCGTTAATGTGGTTCATTCACAGTTTTTGGGTTGTTTTTTTTTTTACTGTCTAGCAGTGGAATGAGGTCACTACTACAAAAGAAATTGTCACCCAGTTTAGTATTGAAACAAACCTGCAGGAGACGACAGCTTGTCTGTTCTGATGTGCAGCACAGCAAAGCTAGTTTTGTTTTGTTTTTTTTGCTCTCACCTTTCAGAAACCCCACACCCAGAAATGTGTGTGGAATCAAGCTGTACTTCATCTAAATGCCATGTCATCTTCCATTAGTGACACTCTGTTTCACTCAGTGGTTGGTCTGGGTCAGTGGATTAAAGACCCAGTTTTTCCCCTCTTTGGACATACTGTATGTTGGTAGATTTGGATTCTTCAGGAGCCTCCTTCATGTAAAACCTTTGTTTTCTTTTGGGGATTTAGGTTATAATATTTAGCTCATATACATAGTGCAGAAAGTAGATTTGGTGTCTTGTTCAGGGGCACGTAGATGAGACACATTGGCGACTGTTAGAAAATACAGAAGGCACACACATTGATTTGAAGCAGGTGACACATCGCAGTAATTAGGTTGTATTTGCTATGAACGGCATTGTTCAAAAAATTTAACATTTTCCTGGAAAAAAAATCAGTTCACTGTGATGAACCATCCGTCTGTCTTTGTGCTCTCCTCTCCAGTCGATGCATGGTCGGTTGCCTTCTCCCCAGACTCTAAGTACATCGCCACAGGAAGCCATCTTGGCAAGGTCAACATCTTCGGTGTGGAAAGCGGCAAGAAGGAGTATTCTCTGGACACTCGAGGAAAATTCATCCTGAGTATAGCTTACGTAAGGGACCATGAATTGTCCTCCTGATTGGCTGAGACCGCCCCGTCATGGCTTTACAGTAACTCATCTTGATTTGTGTTTGACTTCCCCTTTAGTTTTAACTCAGCCCTTTCTGTCCAGGCCCAAAGGTTGTTTTAAAAGGCTTTTAGAAAGAGCTATAGCTCATCCAGTCTCATGGCTCCACATTTGCCTTTATAATTTTAAACTTAAACATTTTTTAAATTTCTGTTTTGCCCCTCAGAGTCCTGATGGAAAATATTTGGCCAGCGGCGCCATCGATGGAATCATCAACATCTTTGACATCGCCACTGGAAAGCTGCTCCACACACTGGAAGGTGGGTTCAAATATTAGTATTCATTAGTTAGGTAATAAGTGAAGGACTTAGTGTTTTCATTACCAATTATTTTACCGATTTTTTTTGTTTGTTTTTTATTAATGGAGCATTTTTTCCATTAAATGTGAGAAAATGCTGAAAAATGCTCACCACAGAAGTGGCATCTTCAAAGTGCTTGTTTTGCTCAACCAACAAATAATTCAGTTTAGGATGATATGAAGCAGAAAAAGCTGCAAATTCTCACATTTGCAAAGCTGGAACAGTTACAGTTTTAGCTTTTTGCCTGATAAATTACCTAAATTAATTACTGAACCTCAGGACTCATATATCGCCGAAGTTCAAAAAAATGCTTAAATTTAACAGTGATGTATTCAACTTGTTGAATATGCTTCAGTAGAGATATACTGTAAGTGCCTGATTTTCAGCATAATGTGGTGTTTCATTTCCTCAATCATGTAAACAAAAAATCTTTTAATGTCTGAAATGAAACGATCCCATTGTCATGTTGGTACTGTGGGTGTAAAGGAATTCTGTAAATTTTATTTTTCGCAGTTGCATTTATAGTAACAATTTAGATATTCTTGGTTCAGGTACCTTGAAAAGTGCTTGAATTTTACTCTTAAAAAGCTGCGCGAACCCTGTCAGCTAATATCAGTTTTCTTTTAATCGACTAATCAATTAAACTTTTTTGCACCAGGTCGGCCTGACAGCTAAAACTTTCAGGGAAAAAGTGGATCCATGTGAGATTAAAACTGAGGCCAAACATAATTTGAATAAGACATACAGACTCAAATTTGCCTTGAACACGCGCATGCCAAGTTTTTAGCAATTAGGATGAACAGCAGCAAGTCAGAGATCACCCACACCTCAGGACTGAGTGAGGAAGCTAACGGAGCGACTGTTTCCTCTCTCCTCAGGTCACGCCATGCCCATCAGATCCCTCACGTTCTCCCCCGACTCCCAGCTCCTGGTCACGGCCTCCGACGACGGCTACATCAAAATCTACGACGTGTGAGTTCAGCCGGCAGCTTGTGGTGGCTTCCCAGTCGGTTTTTGTGCCAAAGACGCTCAGCAAACATAATAAAAATAAAAGTGCATAGAAAAGGGAGGGAAAGGTTGCTTCAAATTACAAGCAGAGAAATAAAGAGCATAGAAGGAACAAAGAAGCATTTGTTTGCTCTAATAAAGTTTGTTTTACAGGCAACATGCCAACCTGGCCGGCACACTGAGTGGACATGGATCCTGGGTTCTTAACGTCGCCTTCTCCCCGGATGACACACATTTTGTCTCAAGGTAAAGTAAAACTTCAGAACAGCCTCAGGAGGCTACGGGTCAGAGTCAACGTTTAACCTGATTTCAGCTCACAGCGGCAAAATAAAGCGAGCTGAACAGCCAGACAGCGTGACGACTGTTTCCAAGACGAGCTGTAAAACCTGTCAAACGTTCTCTGTCCTCTGCCGTCTGTCCTCTCAGCTCGTCTGACAAGAGTGTGAAGGTTTGGGATGCCGGCTCCAGAGCGTGTATCAACACTTTCTTCGACCATCAAGACCAGGTGACACATACAACCCCGTATCTCCTCACCCAGTGTTAGAATCGAGTTCAAAGTGAGACAATACATCTGCAGTGCAGTATTTTTTTTTTATCATTGCTAGGCAACCACCTAATCACGTTTCCTCAGATGTGATTTTGCTGTGAAGTAGACTCACATCCCTGTATTATTTTACACCTTTAAATACATATGAATGAATTGGTTGCTTTGCTCTGATTTCGGGTGAGAGGCTGCCCCCAAACAGTTAGCTGGACACGGGGAAACAGAGATTCTTTGTCCTTCTCTGCCCAAATTTCTTTCTTTCAGTTCATCTAATTGGACAATGGGGAAAAATGGAAAATCACGCTTTTCCTGATCTGAGTTTAAGTTTTTTAACTCGAGTCATTCAGAGTGCTCCGGCCCTAATGCTGAATAAAACATACAGCCCCGAATCAAAAAAAGTTGGGACATTGCGTAAGTGTATATAAATATATTTATGTGTAAATAATATAAAGTGTCATCATTTACTAAACCTTTTTGACATCTACTCAACCGTAAACAGAACAAATACAATATATCTAATATCTGACCTCATCAATTTCATTGAGTTCTGTAGATATGTGCTTATTCTGAATTTGATACAGTTTCAAACAAGTTGGGACAGGAGCAACAAAAGACTGGGAAAGTTGTGGAACGCTCCAAAAACACCTGTTTGGATCATTCCACAGGTAAACAGGTTGATTGGTAACAGGTGATAGTGTCATGATTGGGTATGAAAGGAGCATCCTGGAAAGGCTCAGTGGTTCACAAGCGAGGATGGAGCGAGGTTCACCACTTTGTGAACACATGATTGCAGAAAGAGTATTAATACATGTGCTCAGGAACACTTTGTAAAACTGATGTCAGTCAACAGTTTGCTTGCAAATGATTGCATTCTGTTTTTATTTACGCTTTCACACTGTCAGTTCTTGAAGTTCTAATAGAACGAATGGTATGGTATGACACTGCTGTCAGTCCCGCCACCCGTCTTTTTACTCATACTTGTAATTTTTTTGTTTTTCATGGGTAACTAAAATCCCATTCCTGTCCTTTCTGTCCCTGTCGTCGTCAGGTGTGGAGTGTAAAGTACAACAGCACCGGCTCAAAGATCATCTCGGCTGGAGATGACCGAGCCATCCACATCTACGACTGCCCCATGTGATGGACGACGTCCAGCACAGGCTACAAGAGGAGGGGACCTCCAGAGCTGTTTATCAAAGCATGCAGCTGAACTTGGCAACTGTGGAGGGGAGGGAGGAGGGCGGACAAGCTGTAAATGTAATACATCTTTTTTTTTTTTGCACTGGCCTACTACGGCCAAATAAAGGGTTGCTTTTGTACTTTTGTTTCTGTCGTATTTTTTGAAGCAGTTATTGATCATTTTCCTGGCAGTGATCTGATTTTTTTATTACAGAATTGTGGAAAATAAAGGTAAAGCTTTGTACTTCTGTAGTTTTTTCCCTTCACAGTAAAATAAAGCTGCACATATACTTCATGCATCTTTCATTCACTCACTTAACTTTTCTACTCCGTAGTGTTTACATCCATTCCTCACTCCCATGAGGAAATGCATGTTCAGAGGGATGTTGTTTTAGCAGCGTGCAGGAGGTTAAGTATGATGTAGTGCTCCATCCAGTGGCTGAGAGGGTGTACTGCAGCCTCATAATACACTGATGTTTCAGAAGAGCCTCAGCACAGATCATAACACTTACTAACCACTGCAGTGATTCAGACTTCTTTATTACTTTCCATCAAAGATCCACAAGTTCTGCATGTTTAAAAAACTGTAACTGTACCTTTAACAATTTTTTCACATTACACACACAGCAGGTAGTTGGTAAATATAAGAGTAGCACTTCCTCTATGAGAAAAGGTCTGTTAATTTTGCTCCCCAGAAATCAAACTGGAGAAAGTACATCATACTTATATTGTGTTGTACAAATAGAAAGTGCTGCAAACACAACAACATTTACCAGTTTATAAAAGGAAGAAGCCTCACTGAGATGTGTTTTCTGACAGTAAGTCATTTCTCACCATGGCTGCACCTGTGTGCTCATTATTAACATTACAGTAATCATGTTGATATACCTCACACATTAAGTGACTGGTGAACCCTGAAGGCAACTGTGGAGTTTAGGTGCATCTGCTGGTGCTGATGCTGCTGCCATTACCCTCCGTGTGTTAGCTTTACCCAAACAGCAGATTTGGCTCGCGGATTTGATCCCATCATCATGAACAGTATCAATAATATACAGAGCACATCAGAACTATCAACAGTAGTAGTGGTCAATGAGGAAAACACTGGATTCCCACTTTCTGATGTGGCCTGCAATGTTACATTAATACGTCTCCTGTTGCATCCCCTCTTTTCTCATCTTTCCTGTCAAGCTCTGCTTTATGTACAGTCCATTTACACAAAAAGAAGAAACACCTGCCTGTTTGGCCCAATCAACTCATCAATATGTAGAATTCATCATTATACCAGCGCCACTGACTTCACAGGAAAATAAATTACAGAAAGGCTTTAGGCTGAACTACACAAACCTGGGCCAGATTTCAAATAGACCTCGAGATAAAATATTTCTCGTCCTGTAAGTAAACAGAACCTCAAACAGATTTAAAGTACTTTTGGAAGTCTCACTTAATGATCACACTGAGGATATACTCATTCCTCCTGCACAATTTTATTGCCATAATTAAATATCAAGTCTGATCTCTTCATTTAGACCACAACACGCACTGTTAGCGAATGTTTCACACCTCTGCGTGAAATTGTCGTTTCACTGGAATGCACGCAGATATCAAGCTTCTCCGCTCTTTATGTGCTCAATAGGACAAATGAGGGTTTTGTGTCTTCAGACTTTGGCACACTGAAAACTCATTACACTGGCCTCGTCACAAAGTCTCTTAAAATACATACTGCAGTGTAGCTCTTCTTTAAAAAAAAAAAAAAAAATGAACCCAGCTGATGTGAATTCAAAAGGTGCATCAAGTGTTCACAAGCTGAGGCTCCGGCTGTGGAGTTAGAGCATGACACAGTAAAAAAACAAAACAAAACCCCTGTACTGCTACATGTCCAGGCATGAAAAACACTCTGGTTTCAGTTTTATATTGTCTTATATCAAAAAGGGGCTTGAGCTACCTGCTATCCTTATATCTTATTGATGTACAGTAACAGTTCAGCAAAAAAGAAAAAAACAGCAGAAATGGGTCTGAGAAACAGAAAAGGAATAAGTAATGACACCTGTAGCTCCCAAATGTACGTACAGACAAACATGACCACTCATATATATCATACCTGCATTAAAACAACACAGATCTAAAAGGCATGTGGAAGCAGCTGAGCAGTTCCCGCAGAGACCGGACACGGATCTGGGCCTTCATCTCCTTCCTCTGACCTCTCTGGCCTTTCACCAGTGTCTGGACTCTATCAAATCAGCTCGAAGGCTCAGTCTCTTCAGAGTCTCATATCCCACCACGATGAGCACCGATGTGGGCAGGGAGGAAATGATGCGGGCCGACAGCCCCTTGGTCAGCCCCCGGACGCCCTCCTCTGCCAGCAGCTGCCTGAACGTCTCGATAACAGATGACCGTCCCTCCACCTTTAACAGACAGGGGAGTGTTAAATCGGCTGTTATCTGCAAATACGTTTCATGGTGCGATTGGAAGTTAATTCTCGACCTTGGAAACAAAATCTCACCAACAAGTTCATTTTAGAAAGATTGTGTGATCCGATCAAAAGCTCCAGAACAGCTGCTAAATGGACCTTCTGGCAAGACTGCTCTGTCAACTTCTGTTTCCAAAAGTCAAGAATGAATTTCCGATCTCAACTCTTATGGACAAAAAGTCTTTACAGTGCTGAAAACTAAAAGTGAGGAAGGCTTCCTCTACTGAGGAAGAGCATGCTACACTAACAAAAGCTCCAGAAAAGCTACTAAATGGACCTTGTGGTGAAACTCTTTCATCAGCTATATGGTCTTTCTTATGAAGTACTAAATTAAACGAAGTGTTGAAAGAAAGACGGGGAAAATAATAAAACCTGTCAAGTCTACAAAAACATAAGAGGAACATGTGTGTCCAGCATACACACAGTTTCACCAGCCTGTCCAGTCAGCTTGATGCTGCACTGCAACCAAGAGCAAGTTGAGAAACAATTGCATAATGGCGGAAAATAGAGGAAGTGCAGCTGCAGAGAAAAGCAGCTGACTCCAGTTGTATTTGGTGTTGACAGATCACAGCACTGAGAGTCTGATTCTGTGGAAAATCTGATGCGAGGTGCCGATTCAATATTGAAATTGAGGTGACATTTATTTAGTGTAATCTGTAGATTTATGGACTAATAGACTGATGCTCGCTACACCAGCCAGTTGTTGGTGTAGCGAGCATCTGACATTTATTCAATGTTATCTGTAGATTTATGGACTAATAGACTGATGCTCTTTCCAGCAACCAGTCGTTGGCTTGCACATATGAAGGTTCACCCTGGATTAAGACTTGTGTTTTTACTACCTTAGCTGTAAACACAAACGAAATGTCAGCTTCGGCGTGGTGCACTGCGGTGGCTTCCAGTGTTTACCTGTACTCGTGCTCGAACAACATCCATAGGGTTGGTGATGGTGGAGGCGGTTGCTGCTGCCATTGGTCCTGCCAAAGCCTGCAGAATCAGATGGGGGCACTCACTTGGTGCCAACAAGGACAGCTGCTCTGTGAACGCAAAGAACATAAAAATAGTCTAAATTTAAGAGCACTCCAGGTTTGCTGAAGATGAGGTGTAACGGGGAAAACACTCTCACGTGCATCTGATTACCGCTGACCTTTTTAATCTTTTGTTGTATGCTTTTGTACATTGTTAATATGTTGAGTACGAGTATGGATCATGGCACATACAGTGCAGTTTTCTGTGAGACCAACTGAACGCAGAGTATGTCATTTCTGCCGCTAGGGCTCACTTAGTAGAAACAACAACAAAAGACAGGTTCTGATGATGTCATGCAGTAGTGTGGGATCATGGGAGTTGTTGTCTTCATTGTTAAACAACCACCATTACCAATGAAAATAGGTAATCTTGCTACATCATGAGTGAGCAATGCTAACAGTAGTAAATAACAGAGTGCAAGCTAGTTTGCAGATTTCCTTCCCGTGTTTCCCTGGAAGTTGTAGCAAATAGAGGGGTAACGTGGATAAGATACCAGTGACCAAATGATTTGGGATAATACAAGTAAAAAACAAAACACGTGGATTATATAGGCCATTTTAGACATTCTAATGCAGAAATGTTAAATATTATGCTGAACAAGATTTCAGTCACACTCTTACATGCATGTGACAGCAAAGAACAGCTACTATAAACCGCAGCTAACAAGGTGCTGACTTACCTGCATAAAAATGATAAAAAGGCCACCAGAGTGCACTGTTTGGGATGTACGTGAGTAGCGATGCCACGTAGCCCCTGTAAAATCCCCTGAAGCCATCGGCTGCAAATATCTGCACCGTAATGTCACGGGTTTGCCCGAAAGTCAGTCTGCGTTTGGTTGCTGCGAGCATCATTTTGGGTTTGGCCTTGAAGCGAGTGAGGTGTTCCCCCTGTCCTTGCATCATCAGTTGCTGAGACACCACGTCTATGGGCACAGTGATGGTCTGGGCCACCAGGGATGCTGCCCCTCCAGCTACCACTGACTTCACAGTGTTACTGGGTGAGTACTGGGACACATACTTTCTCACCAGTTCATAGGTGGTGATGTAAGCCTGTCCTGAGACGAGGGTGAATGTATTGACCAAAAAGCCACGGTAGAGGCCTTGCACGCCCTCAGCTCGCAGGATCTTGCAGAAAGCATCAAAGGTGCCGGAGTAGAGGGCCTTCCCCTTCTGGACCTGGAGCCGAGTGCGAATGAGGCTGGCCGGGTAGACAGTAGCCCTGGTGGTCAAGGTCATGAACACACCCAGGGAGTAGAACTTCCTCTTGTCCAGGTCCTCCCATTCGATAATTTGGATCGCACCTTTCTGCTGCATGATGCTGGCGAGGGAAGCACTGCACCCCTAAAGCCACATATCTGCAGTCATCAGCGCTCCGATTTCCATCACATCTGGAATCAAGAACATTCAGCATTAGTAAATCTCTGATCAAACGTAGGAACCTGCTGGGTTCACCCAAATATTCACTCACTTATTCCGAATTTGGACCGTCTGATCCCAGGATGACTAAAGACGCTTTACAATACCAGATAACGCACTAAATCACAACTACATGTGTTACAATGCAGGGCTGCATCACAGAGTATCAATACAATAAACATCTTGTGTAAGAGTGCAACTAAAATGTAGTTTTCATTATCAATTAATCTGTCAGATGTTTTCCAGGTCAGTTGATTAATCACCTGGTTTATAAAATGTCAAATGCAGAAACACAAAAGCTCATGTCTAAGAGTTGTTCTTTTGGTTCGTGTACCAGGACAAAACCCAGAGACAAGCTGGAACTAATCAATTGAAGATTTCCTGATTAACTGATTAACCAATTGCCAAACTTGATGATTTATTTATACAGCCTTGTGACAAGTCCTCAGTAAGCTTCAAAACTGTTACATATTGAACCTTGAATTCCGTGAATCATTACAATAACCAGGGTAAATTCTCCTCTTTGCAGTCCTTACCTAAGCAGGTGGATCTGCAACTAAACAGTATGACCTTGTGATTAAGTTAAGCAATTATTACAAATTATAGAAACACATAAAACGTGGTATTTAAAAACCAGAAACTCGATAGCTGAGCAGACATGAGAGGCACTGTATGAATGCTCAGGCCTTTAAAGCATTCACTACATGTCTGATGAATGATTTCAATGAGCCACTGATACAATAGATGTGGGGAACTATTGGGGTGTGTATAAATCACGTTCAGACCCAGCTGCTGTAGCAACTTTTTAAAGGACAAGTCACAACCTGACAGGCTTGTCACACAAGGCTGTAATCAGCAAAACATATCGGACATCCACAAAGAATGCAGAGGCTAAAACTAGCATGCTACAGTACAGAATACACAACATACTACTAGCATGCTAATGAAAGGCAGGACAACTTCTGTACAGCTGGTGTTCAAAGTATGACCGACAGCATCACAAACACTTGATTTGTTCTTATCTACATATTTAACAGCACATTAGCTACCATGCTGCGTGATCCATGACACCACCTTGCGAAAGTCCAATCGGCCAATCTCACATTTTTATTGTTGTCTCGCAGCGGTGGGGGAAGCACGTGCAATGTCACAGCGCGTAAGTCGCTCGCGCCGTGTGTTGGCTAGCTAACGACAGGGAGTTAGCTGCGTGAAGAGATACGAGAGATTTAATGTCGACACAACGATTTGACTCACCTGTTAGGGGGTCATGTAGCTCGGGTTCACCTCTCGCACCCACAGTCACTGTTGCGAAACGGAGCTGCTTTGTTAAACACATACGGCCTGCTCTGCTACGAGGTGGGTCATGTCTTCCGTCCATCACTGCGGCGAGCAAACATTGTCAAAGGTGAAAGGTCAGAGGCTGTGCTTTACTGCAGCGTGTTGTTTGTGTCATTACAAACTTTTCCGAGATAAATAACGTGCTCTGTAAATGGTTTTCCCCTCCATGTGACCGCTATAACGGTAATGTTTGCTTAGCTAGCAGTTTGTTTAACTAATTTGACAACGATGGTGCGTTCATGGTCCGATACAAACGCAGGAGTTGCAACAACTTGTATAACCAATAAACAAACAAATGGCTTCAAATGGCTTCATACATGGAGCAGTGGTGTAGTAAGTGCTCAGATCATTTACTGAAGTAAAAGCAGGAATACCACAATATAATTATTACTATTACTAGTAAAAGTCCTGCATTAATATTATGTGACCATAATATTATTTTGTTATTATTACTGATGCATTAACATGCATAGTCATACAGGCACATTTTATAAACTGACAATGTATCAACAGTGATAAATACAAATAAATGTAGCTTAGTAACAAATACAATATGTATGATTGCTACCTCGAAATTTTACACAAGTACAGTATTTGAGTAAATGTAAGACAAGTTAAAATACCTTTATTGATCCTCAGCTGGAAAATTCGGTTGTTGCAGTGTCACAATGACAGATATAAGTACAGATAAATACAGAATATAAGAGAAATAAATAATAGAGGTACATAAAACTAAAATGAGAATGCAGAATAGAAACTATGAAGGAGCATTTGGTGTCACAGTTTTGTGATAAATAGCAGCAGAGTCGACAAGTCTATGTAAACAGTAAACCCAGACTAATATATGATATGATTAAATAATGGAACCTAGTTTTTGTCCGTATTAATATAGAATGTATGGCAGGCATGTCCAAACTATTCCATAAAGGGCCGTGTGGCTGCAGGTTTTCGTTCCAACCAAGGAGGAGCACACCAGCTTAATTAGCTGAGCTCAGTCTTCAGCTGATAACTCAGTGATCCCTTGATGTTGATTGGCTGGCCTGGTGTGCTCCTCCTTGGTTGGAACGAAAACCTGCAGCCACACGGCCCTTTATGGAATAGTTTGGACATGCCTGATGTATGGGATATGAGACATATTATAAGGTGTAGTGTTGAGATATAGTATGATATAGTATATAGTATGTTACAGCAATATAACATACATACATACATTGCTCTATATGCTACAAAAACTACATTTTTCACCGGGCACATTACATGAACGAATACATGAATGTGGCCTAATTTATAATAACGACTTTGAAAGCCGCTGAAACCTGTTGGAAATCGGAGGCGCCCTGAAGGCAGCGCAAGAGTCACATCTGCGCTGTCACGTGAGGCGTTTAGGACAGCACTTTTAAAGTCACAGTCAGTCAAAAACATGTTCAGTCATGTTCACAAATTAATTTACATATGTGTTTACACACGATGGCAAAATGATTCATATTAGTCATTTACAGTATGACTTGTTTTTGTTGACACGCCATATTTTTTGACTTCACAAGGATGTCAAATACAAAATTAATTTTTTACAATTTTTCTTTTTTGCTTATCCTGTTTATTTTTGTCAGGAGGCTAAGTATTATCTATCTTCACAAAGGATGCTTTCAATTATATTGGATCAAATGGACTGACTCAAATTTTAACTCTGGACACTTTTGCAACAATTGTATGGCACCAAAATTAGATTTGTTTGCAGGCTGCAGCAATATTTTATTAAATGCACTATAAGTATGTTATGTATTGTTTTAGTTCACTTTTGCTATTCTTTTTTTCGATCATATATTCATTTTTTAATACTCTGGTTGTATGTGTACATGTATGTAGGACTGTGCTATTTCTGAAAAGGTACCCAAAAATCATATATCCAATAAAGAGTCTAACAGCTATGTAACTATAACCTTTGTGCAAAGCAGGGTGATCACCGATCATTGTTTCCATGCATGTCTTGTAATTTAGGCCTTGATTAATGTGGTGTTTTATTTACTTTACTTTTAAATCTTCATTTACTTTCATCCAATGTCAGCATCTTTGTTTCAATAATAAATGCATGTACATTTGATATCTTAGCACAAACCCAATAAACTAATAAACCCTTTTTTTATGTCAAACTACTGTTTCCAGTGTTAAGAATGAACTTTCAGACACCTGTGGCTGGCAGCAGCAGTAGTAGTATGAATTAAACAAAATGGTTGCTTAGCAACACCTGAGTTCAAGGTTGTATAACGACTTAGTGATTTCCCGAATGATAAACGCGTTTCATGATTTCCCATTCAGGATTTTAAAGGGACTTCAGCTTAAAGATTTACTATTTTAAATGTTTTTATTCTCATTTGTGAGTGGGCGTGGCTGTAGGTCTCTGCGTTTGGATTGGTCGGCTCGGTGTTGCCAGTGCAGTCCTGAGAAAGGGTCGTGTTGATTTCAGAAGTCATCATGGCGCTCACTTCCCCAGTCAAAGGTAAAGCGGTGTCTTCTGCTAACCTTACTATCAAGCCGACATCCCATCAACCTTTTACCCTTCAAGATAGGACTCGTTTAAGAGAGACGCCATTCTCCTGAAAATGGCTGTTGTTTGCGTGTATTTATCATTACATAAAGTGTACCGGTGGCAAACTGTTGGGAGATATAAAAGCTAACATTAGCTAGCTTGGTAATGTTTGCTGTACAACTAAACAAGAGCTGTTAAATTAGCTAATGCCGCAAGATAGATGTGCCTTTGCTCTGGACAAAATGTCACAATTTTTGCTCACTTTCTAGCTAAAATTTAGTTGTCGGCTAAATGCTTTTTCTTATCTCCTCAAGACGTTCAGCAGTCGCACGATAAGTAGTTAGCGAGAGTGTGCTTCCCGATAAGGACCAGTGTTAGCAAGTTGAACCTTAGCTAGCTTTGTAGCTGTAGCATACCCTGTCATCGGGACACATGCAGAGATGGTTTGATGTAGGAGGATGTGCACGGACAGCTTTGTAGTCACCACTTACACAATGTTTGTACCACGCCAGCTTGTCATTACAATGTGTGATTTTACAGTTATATCAATCGCAGTGGCCGTGTATAACGAGAGGAGGATTACTCTTTCTTTGAACACCTAACGGGTCTGTTCAAAGTGGGATAATAGGCCACCGTGGAAATGACAGTCCGTCTGATATACAAAACACCCAAACAATAGTGTAGCATTGAGTCATTTTTCTTTTAAGCTGTCTAAAAATAGATTTCTGCAAACCTGCCATGTTGGTAAAAACAGGTTCCCATAAGGCGTTATCTCCATGGGATCTCACTAGTGATCAGCCAGTGTTAATGTTTCAAGTAGTATATTACTGTATGTTTTCCATTCTGCCTGCTTTGCATTGGTTAAGAAACTGGCTTTTAGTTTTTGCATACAGTTATTTAATGGAGATGAGCACACGAACTGACAGAGTCATCTCAGTGCAACAGGATCATTTAAGATCAAGAAAAACCTGGGAGTGATCTGCAAGATGCTTTTGAATTATCTGACCAAAAGAAGCTGAAGGGCACTTAAAATTTTAAATGTATGATTTAGCATATGTATGTGGTATATGTTTTTAAGATGAACGCATACGCTGATTTTGCTGCTAAATATGTTGTGGTGGAGCCAGGAGCTCAAACGCTGTTTTTATGTCAGTATTCAACTATGATAAAAGCTTTGTTTCAAAACTTGTCTATGCCTGCTTAGGTAAATGAAGCTAAATTACAGCACTTTGTTTATGTGTCTTACTCAGCAGTGATCATGCTCTTGCTGCAGTGCCCCACCATTAGTGAAAAACTGTGTAGAGGAAATACTGTAGATGAAGAAGATATGAAACCCCCTGTGTGTCGTTCACATTGGTTTATCTTAAGATGCTAGGAATTAGATTAAACCAGTTCTGTGAGGTGTGTGCCTACATGTTTTCCCTAACCAAGTGTGCCGGTCTTGACTCTCACCTCTAATAAAACTATGGTGCCCGCTTTAAAAACGGCAGCATGTAATTATTTTAAAAACAATGTTTAATAGTTGGGCGAGTCTAGTGTGCTCTCTGCAGTGTTAGTGGTCACAGAAGTGTTGCTTTCAAAGCTAGGAACCTGAGATCCAACGTCACAGCATGATGTGCTGTTGTGAGACCAGTCAGCAGTACTGTGCCAAGAATCAAGAGATTACTCTGTGTCCATAGGGGCTCAGGACTTGTTTAGCCTCATTTTTACTCCAAGTCTTAAAGGAGAATTTCATCAACATTAAACGGCTACAGCCCAAATTGACCAGAATTTGTCTTTTGGCCCAAGCCCGAGTCTTTACAATCTGATTTTCAGTTTGATACAGAAATTCATAATTCTCATAGCCAGAGACAGCACAGTTTTTCAGTCAAAGATATATTGCGGGGCTGCAGCTAAATTGATTTTTTAACCTTTTGGTTAAACTAACCACATTCTGCATGAGCCCACTTTTCTACACTCAAAGGCCACAAAGGAAGGAATAAGACCAGAAAGATCATTTTCATTTCTCTTTTCTCTGCATTTTTATTCTCCTCCCCACAGTTACATTATCTTAGAAGCTTATTTACAGTACAGTCTTATTGAACATTTGCCCTTTCAACTGCTCAGCTGCTGATAACCAAGACAGGAACATGGTATGGGATAAGCCTTTGTGTTGATGCACCTTGTAGAGAAATAACACAAAAGAGATGTGCCGCATTATGAGGAAATCTCCATTGGGTAAATGTTCGTAAGGTTAGGCTGATAAAGTCAGGACCTTTTGTTCACGGAGCAAACCTGGATAACCTGCAAGTACACACCCTGAGGCCAAAAAAGCAAAAAGCAAATCAGATTTTGGAGATTTCCTACTTGTAACGTGCATGCTAAAATTATTGTTGTCATGATAAATGTTTGTTTTCATTCTGCAGAGCATCCATATAGCCATCTAATCGACACACTGAAAGATGGAAGGATCAAGTTCTTCAATCCACAGAAATTAAATGATCCAAGATATGGTGAGTTCAGGCCTTCTACCTTAAAGAAGCAGCACAGATGTTCCTCTTTTCAAGACCGTTTGCTGGTAGCATCTGTTTTACTCATGTCTGCACAATGTAGAAGTAGTACGACAGTACAGTACAGTGCAGTTGTACAGTAGAAATCAGTCAGCGCATTGTGCTGTCCATGCTTCATAAAAAAGTTGTGTTTACCAGTGGTGTTTCCCAGGATAGCAGTGTAAACATGTTGCTTGTGAAAGGTCTTAAAGAACATGTAGATTGATTTATAAGTAAACCTGTATGTGAAGGTAATTTTTGAATTAACATTTTAGAGCCTGCATGAGTTCGCCTCTGTATGGTCAGAGCACATCCAGCTGACAATTGTGTAACAAGGACAGTGTCAATAAATAATTTGATTTAATGACACATTGTTTACTGTGGGAAATTAAACAAACTTTTTCTGTTTGCTCTGTGTAGACAAGCTGCCTCTGTCCATCCGTGTCTTACTGGAAGCAGCAATTCGTAACTGTGATGGCTTTTACACAAAAGAGGAAGACGTCCAGAACATTCTGGACTGGCAGCAGCAGCAGAATCAAGCCGAGGTGCCATTCTCTCCAGCGCGAGTCCTTCTCCAGGACTTCACGTGAGTTTCACCAGGATCTGAGTAAAACAGCTGATCCAGCAGGAGTTTGCATGTTAGATCTTCTGTCATCATGATCTCTCTTTGTGTCCCTTGACACACAAAAGCTATTCATATACTAAGCTATGATCAAATAAAATTAAACACACACACAAGTTTAATATTCCTATAAATCCCTGAAGAAGGGTTAGGTGTAATTATCTCTCTTCTCCTGGTTTTATTTTACAGTGGTATTCCTGCCATGGTGGACCTGGCAGCCATGAGGGACGCTGTGGCCAAACATGGCATGGACCCCGGCCTGGTCAACCCTAAATGCCCCACAGACCTCATTGTAGATTACTCTTTACAGATTGATTATAGCAAATGGTGTGTTTGCATTTTATATTTTCCCTTCCTATGTTGACAGTGAGCTATAATAAGTGAGAGCATAGAGCTAAAAGATGGATGCATAAGTCACCTCTGATCAGTGGATCTTTTTGTTATTTCGAAGAAAGCTGGATGATTAGAAGCTGCTTCTTTTACTTGTATGTACTGAAACAACAGTGTTCTACTTGATTTTCTGATTTGACATGTATGACTTTTGTTTTTCTGTCCACAGTGCCATACAGAATACTCCAAACCCAGGTGGAGGCGACGGCCCAAACCAGAGCCAGGGCCCTTCCCGATCCACACCCTCCAGGCCTCTGTCCAGAGGAGGCTCACACTGCGGGGCCCAGCGGGGCTCCTGTAGCAAAGCTGCCTGCAGTGACCCTCCAGCCTCACCAGGTCGACCTCCAGCGTCTGTCCAGCAGATCGAGAATACTCCTCTCCTCTGCCCTTTCCACCTGCAGCCTGTGTCTGAGTGAGTTTGGCACAGGACTGTTGATATGTGGCTCCACATAGCAGTGAAACATGAGTTTGTAACATACAACGTTTCTAATACCACAAGATTCTGTCAAAAAGATTCAAATATGAGGCGAAAGGATGGAAATTACACTGTTGCATTTTATATCTTCCAAGTTCTCAGTAGAACGTGAAGAATTAAATGGAAATCAATTCCACAAGTTAGTATTTTGTTTCAGCACATTTGAAAGTGGTCGAATGAGTTGACATGTTCTTCTTCTTTTCACAGAACCGAAACAGCTCTGAAGAATCAGGAAATGGAACTGATCAGAAACAAGGAGAGGCTTCAGTTCTTTAAGGTACAGCAGAGCAAATATATATTTATTACATCATTTCAGACAATCAGAGTCAGAGAAATGTTTTGAAGGAAAAGCTACTGCCAGCAGCCAGCTCACTTAGCTTAGCATAAAGACAGGAAACAGGGGGAAAGAAAAAAAATGGTTTCAGAAAAAAAAGCCTACAAGGAGTTTTCACCTCGAGTGAGACACAAAGTTCAATCCTTTTCTAACTGTTGTTCTTTTTCTGTCTGCCAATAACACAGTGGTGTTCAAAAGCATTTAAGAATGTGAACGTGGTTCCTCCGGACGTTGGTGCAGTCCACCAGGTCAATCTGGAGTATCTGTCCAGAGTGATCCAGGACAGCGACGGTTTCATCTACCCTGACAGCGTGGTTGGAACCGATTCACACACCACCATGGTCAACGGCCTGGGCATCCTGGGCTGGGGTAAGCCACTTGTAAACTTTTCTTACCACTTGTTAGCGAATTTGTTCTAAACTTTGTCAAGTAAGCTCAAATTGCTCAAACATGTTTGATGGTTCTTGCTCTTCTGAGGGTTGAGGACTGAAGTCTTACGATTTTTTTTTTTTGGTCTGTGATGGTTTCCTCCATCAGGTGTTGGGGGGATCGAGACAGAAGCCGTGATGCTGGGCCAGCCAGTGTCTCTGACCCTTCCTCAGGTGGTGGGCTGTAAACTGGTGGGCTCCATCAACCCCCTGACCACCTCCATAGACATCGTCCTTGGTATCACGAAGGTAGCACTGCTCTGCTGTTCTTCATGCGTCGTTAGGACCATATTTCTTCACACGTGCTACAGCGAGACACACAAAACACACGTCACTAGTGGTGGACAGT
The DNA here is from genome assembly GCF_017976325.1 of Chelmon rostratus. Lineage (NCBI taxonomy): Eukaryota > Metazoa > Chordata > Actinopteri > Chaetodontiformes > Chaetodontidae > Chelmon > Chelmon rostratus. The sequence continues at coordinate 23,888,226 of NC_055663.1, forward strand.
AGTATTTAAAAACAGTTTCACATCAAAATAAGAGGACAAATTTATCAAGAATCAAAAGTGAAACTGTTTCATCCATAAATGGTACAAAAATCTACATTTCCTACATTCACTGTTCCAAGAAGCAAAATGTGGTGTTATTTCGTAATCTTGCTTTTCAGTGTGTGCTAATGTATTATGTGTATTGATTTTCAAGCACTTGCGACAAGCTGGGATCGCCGGGAAGTTTGTCGAGTTTTTTGGACCTGGTGTCTCCCAGCTGTCAGCTCCTGACCGGACCACCATCGCCAACATGTGCCCAGAGTACAACGCTACTGTCAGCTTCTTCCCCGTCGACCAAGTCACACTCAAGCACTTTAAAAAGACAAGTGAGTCACCCGAGTGATACTGATAAAGAGTTTTGCATCACAGCCGCAAAATGGTGCAGTGGTTTATCCAGTCTGTTAAGTTATTCTTGGATATTTTCTTACCTTTTCTGTCTGGATTTACTGGGTATTCACTGCTATGTGCCCGCGTTTAAAAATGTTTGTTAGAATTGTAAAATCTGTAAGACAAAGGCATCACCACACTCTGCCATTGCATGTTTTTGGCAGCTAATTGTCATCATTGTCCTTCCAGATTTTACCCAGGAAAAACTTGAATTGCTGGAGTCTTACATGAAGGCTGTAAAACTTTTCCGAAGCTATGAAGACCCGTCAGAAGACCCCCAGTATTCTGAGGTAATGTCTCAAGCCTTGCTGTGAATCGTCAGAGGACTAATAATGAATAAATAGATGAGTGAGGGTGCAAAAATGCATTTTTTCACTTTCATTTTTTAAATTCTTTCATTTTGCTTGATTAAAACGAGAAGAGATGGTGCATCACTTCCCCTTTTTTTGTGTATTGATGTTTGGAAGTTCCTCACAGTAGCTGTATTTGCAAAAATAGAGCCATGGGTGCAGCAGCAGAGGAACTGTTCTTTGTAGTAAAGTAGTAAAGTGAGATTCATGTTTGTGCAGGTGATTGAGATCAACCTGAGTTCCATGGTGCCCTATGTGAGCGGGCCGAAGAGGCCTCAGGACAGAGTGGCAGTCAGCAGCATGAAAGAAGACTTCCAGAGTTGTCTTGATGAGAAGGTAACATGCAAATAATGCAATTTAAAACTTTCATCTTAATGTCTACATCTTTACTCAGCCAGTGCTCTGACTAACAGGGATGACTCAGTCTGATATTTGGGTTATATTCAGGGATATGCTGACATAGAAGCAGGAGGAGGTAGTGCATTGTTGACATCTTGTTGTTACCTGATAGATGAGCGTCATCTGAACCAGTCATTTATCTTCCCTGGTTTCCCTTCAGGTTGGCTTCAAAGGCTTTCACATCTCGAAGGAGAAGCAGGACATCCGGGTTCCTTTCCTGCACGGCGGTCAGGAGTATCAGCTGGTCCAGGGCTCGGTGGTCATCGCTGCTGTTATCAGCTGCACCAACAACTGCAACCCGGCTGTCATGCTGACTGCAGGTAGAGCACCGAGTCAAAAGATGAAACTGGGATCCGATTTCCTCTAAAAATATTCCCACCTGTCATCCGAATATGAGTCAGAAGCTTTGTTGATTTTTTTTTTTTTTCTAGTCTATCTAGTCTTTTTGTATTAGCATGTCTGTTTTCTACTCACATTTTAAACTGCATTTAAAATTTGGCTTCACTTTAGTATTTCCTTTAATCATGACTCTAATTATAGCTGCACTCTCATATTTGTTTTTGTTAATATTCTGCTTTGTGATACTTCCCTTCTCTGTGTGGCTGCTAACCTCAGGCACGTTTTTATAACGCAGCTGCTCTTTGTAATTCACAGGTCTACTGGCCAAGAAGGCTGTGGAGGCTGGGCTCGTTGTCAAGCCCTATATTCGGACCAGCCTGGCTCCTGGAAGTGGCATGGTCACTCACTACCTCAATACCAGTGGAGTCCTGCCTTACTTTAGCCAACTGGGGTAAATGTGTACACAGTGACACCACACAGACACACACACACACACACGCAAACTGAAACTGAAGTTTACTGTACCTCTAAATTTTGCAGGTTGTAGTTTGTGGTGCTGTTGAATTGTGTTGTGTTATGCTGACAGGTGTTTCTGTTTTTTTGTCCTCCCCATTTATATCAATAAGGGCAATTAAAATAGCAGAATCACCTCTTTGTGGAAAGCAGTGCTGTTCAAAAGCGCCACAAACTACATCCTCCAAAATGATTATAAAGTTTAACCAACATCTCTGAAATCATTTAAACAAAAATTAACGTCTTCATGAATTTGGAAGTTCTTGCAGAACTGTTCTATTAAACTGCACTGGTTTTAACTAGACGTACCTGACAAACTGGCCATTGAGTGCAGGTTTATTACAGTCATGCAGTTGATACTTGTAGCCCCCAACCATCAATTCTGTTCTTCTGGATTGTGCTGCACCAGATGTAAAATCCAACAATGAGCTTGTGTGTAAAGTTCTTAGTAACTAATAGCAAGTTTCAAACTAGCAGTTAACTAAATCTACATTTTATGAGACACTTCCCCATGGTTTGGTAGTAATGTGTGCAGAGCTCTATACTTAGACATTTGTGTATTATTTCAATGACAGATAGAGGAGTAACCTGTAACAGCAGTGTGACTGACCATGTGTTAATTATCCTGTGTCATAATCAGGGTTTTTATGTGAAAGTGGTGTCAGAATGACTACGGTCACAGTAAATATAGTAAGAGAAAAGAAAAAGAAACAAGCACCAGACACAAAACAGTTCTGAATGATTACGTTTCTTTACACAACACTGTGTTGCCTTCACGTCACAGGTTTGAGGTCATTGGTTACGGCTGTGCCACCTGCGTAGGGAACACGGCTCCTTTACCAGAAGCTGTCGTGGACGCCATCAAACAGGTAAGACCTCTACATCGAGCTGTTTCGGCAGATCTTTAAAAAAGAACTGCAACCAAATCTTGATGATGTGCTGTGTTTCAGGGGGACCTGGTGGCCTGCGGTGTTTTATCCGGCAACAGGCACTTTGAAGGCCGCCTGTGTGACTGCGTGCGTGCCAACTACCTGGCCTCCCCTCCCCTGGTGGTGGCTTACGCTCTGGCGGGCACTGTGGGAATCGACTTTGAGAAAGAACCTCTGGGTGAGGAAGGCGCATGTCAGGAGCTCTCTGAAGCTGCTCCTCTAAAACCTGACGTTCATCAGGGGATTTTAGGAATTTGGCTGATTACAGTGAACATTTAATGACTGAATGTCTTGTGCAGACATGCATCAGCTGCAGGTGACAGAGGAGCACAGTGGGTAGTTTGAGGTCTAAACCACTGTGTGTGTTTGGTCGTGATGAACTCATAACTAAAGAAAGTGTTCATCAGACTGAGCTGTGTTTTATGTTGCTAACGTCGAGCATCCTGTTGGCGCAGGTGTGACTTCAGAGGGGAAGGAGGTTTACCTGTGTGACATCTGGCCGTCCAGGGAGGAGGTCCAACAGACCGAAGAGGACACAGTCATCTCCTCCATTTTCAAGGATCTCAGGGGAAGGATGGAGGTGAGGACACAACCTTTCTTTCCTTCCTGTATGTCTAATGTCTGTTTCATTAAACTCCAGTGAATTAATGATGGTATAAATGCGTTTGTCCCCACTGTGCTCTCTCTCCAGCAAGGGAACACATTTTGGAAGAACATTGAATGTCCAGATTCGGTGGTTTTCCCCTGGGATCACAAGTCCACGTATATCCGTTCACCGTCTTTCTTCAGCAAGTTGGTAGGTCGTCCAGCTGTTGTGCTAATCGTTGTTTTGCTCCTGACTTCACATGTTGAAGTAAGTACAGCAGCAGTTAAGACAGTAAGAGCCTCCTCTGCCTCTGCATGTCTTTTGTCTCAGAGTAAAGAGGTTCCGCCCCCTCAGTCGATAGAGAACGCTCATGTCTTACTGTTCCTCGGAGACAAAGTGACCACGGACCACATCTCACCAGCCGGCAGCATCGCCAGGGTCAGCGCCGCTGCCAAGTACCTGCTGAGCAAACGGTCAGTTTCAGATCAGACAGCAGGAGGACCAGATTCACTGACCACAGTAATGTCACAACGAGGAACTGATGTTACCTGTAATAAATAACTTCACTGAAAGAGCAGATCTCAGCACATGTTCACATTATATCAGAATAATTTGGTGGTGAGAGTCATGATAAACAGGGAAAAACCAGATTGTGATGGATCAGAGGATGAACATTATTTTCAGATTACTGCATCGCATGAACACAGTGTCCTCATCACCCGCCTAAATCAAGCAAGACTACTTATTTTGGCCGTTGCCAGGCAACAGCTTGTCCTGCAGGTTGGAATAGTAAAGTGTATTATTTATTTAAACATTTGTTGCACCATGTGATGAAGCTCTTTCCTTCAGTCCTCTGAACTTCTACTTCTTTGTAGTAAGACCTTCTAAATCTTCACTCATATATTATGGGAATCTGCACAGACATGGATGTAAACTGTAATGTGACGGGTCGGCAGAGGGCTACAACCACAAGGCGGTATTTCTGTTTTTTCGCTGCACATATTCAAACGTGTTTACCTCTCACTTTGAATATTTCCCTCAGCCTGACACCGCGGGAGTTTAACTCGTATGGCGCTCGCAGAGGGAACGACGCAGTGATGACGAGGGGCACGTTCGCCAGCATCAAGCTCCAGAATCGATTCATCGGCAAACCAGGCCCCAAGACTCTGCACATTCCTTCAGGCCAGGCGGTGAGTGTAAACTTATTAAGAGCAGTAACTCAGAGGGAACAGTTTTTCCACCTTACGACAAAGATTATGTGTAATACGAACATCGATCCTGCACAAGCTGGCTGTGACAATGTTCAGACTCATAACCTTCAAGCTGCAGCATCGTGTGTGCACAGCGTTGTCAGTTTCTGCGCATTCGGACCGGACGAACTGGCTTATTTTTTCAATGTCCGACTTGCCGATGATGTCCTAATATGTGCTCTTCCTTCCTCTGATCAGCTGGATGTCTTTGAGGCAGCTGAACGTTATCAGAGAGACGGCTTCCCCCTCATCGTCCTGGCAGGGAAAGACTACGGCTCTGGAAACTCCAGGGACTGGGTCGCCAAAGGACCATACCTGCTGGTAAACTGCAGCACACACGCCACACTTTCCTCTGACTAAGCCACATGATTCTTCTTGCTGCACTTGTTTGGTCCGTTCACCTGCTCCTCCGCGGTCGACAGGGGGTACGTGCGGTTATCGCCGAGAGCTTTGAGAAGCTGCACAAGAACCAGCTGGTGGGAATGGGCATCATGCCGCTGCAGTTCCTGCCCGGCCAGAACGCAGACTCGCTGGAGCTCAGCGGGAAGGAGAGGTTCACCATCACTCTGCCAGACAGCCTGAGTCCGAGGCAGCAGCTCACTGTCAAGGTAGGAAGCAGAAAGTCGACCCTGAGCTGCGATAACTGTCAGTCAAACAGTCAGAAAGTTGTTCATTTGATGTTTATTGTATTGATTTGAACCCAGGACTCCCGGGAAAGCAGTGTTGATACTGAGTGGATTATCCTCAGGAAATAAAATTAATAGAATTGATATTGTTCTTCATGGAGGTGGCAAGGACGGTTACTTTGTTTTTGCTAAGAACAGAACTTAACAATTTTCAGAATTCAAAGGAGATGAATATAAAGCTGAAGATGGTATTTCCCTATTTTCAGTTATTTGCCATCTATTGACACTTTAAATAAGTTCAAGTCCTCAACAATGATTTCCAGAGAATATTTAACAAAATTAAAGCAGAATTGTTTGATTTTTTTGCTACTAAGGAGCAGAACAAACACGGCCTTTACATATTATTGCCATTATAAAGTTCTCATAAGTAACATGTTAACAGCTATTTACATCCACACTCAGTGAGTGATGCCTTCACTCACTGTGAAATATCCTAAATCCAGAGCAACTGCATGTTCATAAATGCTTTAGTGAAAGTTGCCTCTGTTCTCTTACAGACTAGCCAAGGAAAGTCCTTCAGCGTCACCGCACTGTTTGACACCGAGATGGACATTATCTTTTTCCGACACGGAGGGCTCCTTCGATATGTTGCTCGGACTTTGCTCTGAAACGGCCCGCAGCCCCGTCCCAGTCCGGCCGAATGTGCCCGAGGTTCATGAACAGCAGCCCTCATTTCACCAGTTTATCTTCAGCATGGACGGAAACCAGCTCACTGAGGCTGATGCTTTGTCCGTTCGTGCTGGATGAACGTCTCCAGACTTATGGGAGTCATGAGACGTGAGTTTTCAGACCTGCACCTGAACTGCTTCTCCAGCCTCTCACGTGGCCGTTCCTGCATTTACAGCAGCAGCGTTTCCCCTCACAGGACTTAAGTGGTGACCTGCACTCAAAAAGGGGGTTGCACCCCAGACGACCTTTGGACATCTTTTTGTTTTTGTTTTATTGTTGGAGACTGAACTTGCAGAGTGCTGAGGGGACATTTCTTTCATCAGGACTTGAGCCAAGAAGAAGTGAATCCTGTCTGCTTCTGTCATTTAACGAGTAGATTAAAACAATCCTGCCTGAAAAGGCTAATATGGTGCTAGGTACTACGGCATGAATACATACATTTCTTTGGGTGCAGTATAGCCTGTTTTTCCCCAACATCCAAGTAAATTGTCTAATTTTGTGAATTGCAAAAAATGTGCAAAATTGATGTCAGTTGCCCATATTTCTCATTGGGGCCAAACAGTCTGATGTAAATCCAAGTTCTGTTAATATTTCTTTATTGCCTTTTGCAAAAAGTACAATTGCCTCCCAATACACTTAACTTTTATTATGTGGAAAATGTGAAATCCCTCTATTTGCTGTTGCTTGTATCAATAAGCTGTCTACATAAACATGTCACCTACTACAACTGACAGTCCTCTGCATCACATTAAAGCTAAATTATCAAAGTTCTCCAGCCTAAAGAATCAGTTAATATGAATCCACAAAGCAGCAGCTGTTGTGCGCATTGTGGGAAATGAAGGCTCCAGGTGCGTAATGTTCAGAATGAAAAAGACGATATCTGGTTCTGCTGAATCAATCCTGTTTTTTTTTAACTGTCCAGTCAAAGCTAGCGGAGTGCAATGCTAAATTGGTGGAATAATATTTTTAATGAAAGCCTTTGTAACAGTAGCTACAGTTACGCGTTGTTACAGGATAATTGTACCTGAATGTTAAGAAAAACCAGGAAACTGACTCAGCAATGTGCGTTACACAGCAAAATCTGAAGTTAGCTAACATTAGCTAGCCGTCATAAATAAGGCTTAGTAGCAACATTAACCTCTGCTTATATTAAACTGAGAATGGTGCGTTCAATTGCTGCCAAATCCAGATTTTAATTATAAGAGGAAGAATGTGTGTTAATACCTTTAGCGTTCTTTACATCGCACCGCAGCAGCTTTTGATACCTGGTCCTGTTTCCTGAAAGTGATTTGGTACCATGTGACGATAAAAGCTGCACGGAAGTGACAAGTGTGATCTCAGCCCGCCGTCTCCTCGGCGCTGATCGTGCTACTTGTACGATGATGGATCCCTTTCCGAACGCCACCGTCACTTGTCAGACGTATTAAATATTGCAGAAGCTTCTTGCATGAGGAGACTGTCAAATCCATTCTGGTGAAAAATGACTGATGATCAATGCTTTATCATTTGCCAGCTGATCTTGCAGTTTGAACTGAGTGAGGTGAACTTTAAGTGGACACCAGCCCTGCATATAGTACAGTTGTGATTTCGTTATAATCCATCACAAATGACATGTATTGAGGTACTGGACTCATTCTTTTTGTGTCTGCTCTGTATGATTTAATGTTTGTGCATGTTCAGAACACTTTGGTAGAAACAGCACTTTCTGAAATCATCCATCCAGTGTAACGTGTCACATCTAGAAAGTGGATCAGAGCCTTTTTGCATAGATATTATTTGGAGAGCATGATATTGTGCTGGCTGTGTTTAAGATTATTTATTGATACCTACGCTATTCTGTAATATGTGGAAACCATGAACTGCCTGAAAGTGTTACAAAAGCGTGTAGTTTTCTCCGTCATTTATAGAGCAGCAGACATTGTTTTGCCTTGTCCAACTGCCAGAACGAGCTGAAGCAAGTAGCAGTGCGTCATGTGATGACAAGATCTGTTGTTTCAACGCTGCTTCATATCACAGGACATGGAGGGTTTTGTAGCCCGTCAGTCAGGCCAGTCACGGCTTGCCCTCTTAGTTTGGGCAGGTTTGTCAGTGATGTCTGGATGGAACAACATGCGGAAGTGGAGCGTGCAGCAGTGTGAAAGCTTTGCAGTGTCGTCATGTGTAGCAGCCTGGTTCCCATTATCTCAGTTAAGGGAAGCTGAGCATGCAAACCAAGTGCATCGCTGCACATGTGAAAAGGTGCCTGTAATCATCTTGTACATAGTTTTTAATAAATGGTAAAGCAGAGCTGGTGCTGTGGATGTCAGGATGCCTTGTTAAAGGTTTACTGATCATGGGGAAGTGCTAAAATCCTACTGGGCTGGTGGAAAGGAGTTTGAAAGATGAGGGCATGAAGGCAGGAAGGGTCTAACCAAAGATACCATGATGTCAGGTATCTATTCATGCTTAGGATGAAATAAGCTTGGTTAAATTTTTAATAAATTGCAACACTGGTCAACAAGCAAACCGCAGTTTTCTTCCTTCAGTGGAAGAGGAATCAAAATTACTTGGAATAATAAACTGACAACACCAGCAAATATTATCATTTTTATAATTTCTTAAATGTGTTTTTTGAAAAATTCAGCCACAGTATGTGTTGAACAAGACTTAGAAATTGCCTTAAATGTATCTTTGGCATTCTTGTTTTCGATTTCTGACCAACATACCTGTTATAACTTAGTAGAATTTGGTGAATGGGGTTTTTATAAAACCTAAAATAAAGTCTCAAGAGATCAGCTGGAGATGCAAAGACTGCAACAGCAGCGGAGTCCTATGAATAAATAAGTCTGCTCACATAGAGCAGAGTGTGTTTCAGCTTCAGATGGATCAGTAATGTGTATTATACTGTTTGGCCTCATTCACATTAACCTGAAGGACCAGCTGTTAGAAGACCAGCTGACCTGCTACCCTGCATCACCATGGAAAAGAGAGGTAATAGCAGCAGAGGGTGCATTTGCTTCTCAAAAAAACAAAAGGTGTTCATCCAATAAATCTTATTTAATACAGAATTATACAGCACTTTGTCCTCAACAGCAACATTAACTGTAGTTTTATTGACTCCACTCAGGGGCTCGCTGCTGCTTTTAGCCCCAAACGGACTCCGACTCTGTCAGTCGCATTGATGTAAGTGCCTGATGTGAAGCGAAGAAAATAACTCAAGCAGACAAATAAGACGCTGAAGTCTGAAGTTCTTAAAGAAATTTCCAAGTGTAAACAGTGCAACTTTTATTGATTTGTTTTAAAAGAAATTTCTATTACACAGTGCACGTTGCTGACATTGCTCTGCACATTGACAAGTGATGACAGACAGTATGGGGCCACGCTAATAACCAGCTCGAGTGCCGTCTAACAACAGTAGAGAACAAGCATGCGTCTGTCGAAAAAAGAAAAGAAAAAAATCAACGGTGCAAAGAAATATCTGCAAGTTACGTGATGACGACAAATGATTCAGTGCAGCTCAACGCTACACCGCTTCAACGTGAGAGTGTGTGAATGTGAAATTAAAGCTGTAATCAGACGACGGCTGCCCTGCCACACAAAGCTGTGACACTGGTTTGTTACTGTTTGATGTTAAAGCTGCAGACTGAGGCTGTAGGGAAGCATTAGGTTCACTGTGACATCAGTACGTTTAGTATTTGACATTAATCTCAACAGCCCAGACCTGCTGCTTTGAGAGGGTTCTTTTACTTTTAAAGGACCATTCCAGTGTTTTTGCATGCTGTTGCCCATTTAATTCAGTGGTGAAATGATTAGATGATTAAGAGACAATTGAACACCAACAGCTGTGATCATCAATTCTCATGCAAAAATGCCAAACATTCCCAGTTGTCAGGATTTGCTTCTTTTCTGTTTTATATCATGGTCAATTAAAGGTACCCCGTGGATTTTTTTAGTTATGTTTACATTTGCTTTTCTCGCCAAAGTGCGTTGTGTGTCTTACTGAATGCATTTAAATCCTTATCAAACATTTGTAGAGCTGTTTTTTTTTTTTGGAAGAATTTGAAATCTCCATTGTCTAATTCCATGTTTACTAGCTAGCAGTCTTCTTCTTCCTTTCTTTTGTTGGCACATTGCTGCGTTTCTTGGCATGCATGGAACCACCAGCAGGACTGTGTATCGTGTCAGCTGTGTGAGATCAAACATGGCTCTGTAGCTCTTTAACTGCTCAAAAACTCCACAGGGTGCCTTTAATAATCACACTGTTTTAAGATGTCACCTTGGGCTCTTATACGCTCAGAAACATGAAACCTTACTCCATTTCTCTCAATCACTTTTGCTTGTTAATGCCTTTACGAGCGTCAGCTGACACTTATTGAACACCACAACTTTGACAAAAAGACTCAGACATGATGTTCATTGTTTCTGCAGCTTGATTTTCATACAGTAGTGAATCTAAAGACCGCCTGGAACATAACAAAAAAACCTTTGCAGCAAGAATGTAGAGAAAAAAAACCCTTAATTTGTAGTAGATGGGCTCAAACATGAAAACACCAGTGCTGTTCTTTAACCTCAGCACTGACACTCATTATCTTTGCGGCTGTCGTTAAAGTAACTGTTAACGAGCCTCTGCGCTGCCCACAACTGTGCACAGCTCTCTCCCAGACTGGATTATACCAAAAAACACCATTCTGACTTAAAAGGCACAGACATGTGTAGTTATAAGAGTAAAGTTTGCACTATGATTGAAATCTAAAACATTAAACTCACGAGCTTGACCTACAATGCAACCCTTGACCACAGCTGTAGACCCTGCTGATCTAATGCCTCTCAACGCCCCGCGCCCCTCCCCTCAGCATCAGTACTATTCATAAATCTGAAAGAAAAGAAAACAAACACAGAAAACACGGCTGGTACTTAAGTACTTCATCCACCTGGTGGAAGTGCTCAGAACTGTTACTCATTTAACTGTTATTTCATCCCTTTGAGTCATTAAAAAGAAGAAACAGCGAGAGACTCTCGCCGCTTTCTTCATCTGGGTCCCCAGAAAGATTTGATGAGAGAGCAGCCGGGCTGTAAACAAGTAACCACTGCTGATATGAAGGAGCTCCTGGTCACACGAGGGAGAAAATCCTGAGAACAACGGACTCGGTTCATTTCCCTTCTCTTGTGGAAATCAATGGAATCATTCGTCTACACTTCTCTCGTTTCTCGTGCGTCCATATCTTTGTATATGCAAACTCTTTTCATCTAATAAGAAAATATTTGTGGAAGGTTAAATGAAAATATACAATTATTAATACAATAGAATACAGAGCTATATGTTAAAGGTGATTAAAAAAAACAGGTTGATTGTATCTCCCTTTACAATGCACGCATTTTCCTTGGTTTAAAGGCAAGAGGTAAAGTGTATAAGAAAAAGGCAGCCTGCTCTGTCGTCCAAAAGGCTGGTGCTCGACGATTAGGCGATTGCTTTTGCTTCCGGTAAGAACGCCTCCCAGTATTTTATCAGCTGGAGAAAAAAAAAAAAAAAAAAAAGAGATAACGGCTTTATTTCATCCACAACTGACAGACGAGAAGTGGACAGTTTTTAGGATTTACAACAGATGATGAAAGCACTGAAAGCAATATTAAGATATTTTCATTTAAGGGTTTTCAACAGTTGGTTGGACAAAATGAGCAATCTGAAGACAATACTTTGACGTCCTGAAACATTTAGAAGAGCTTTTTTTCAGAATTTTTGTGTGCTATTCAATTTTCTTTTTAATGTTTCAACAGATAAATAATGAAACTATTCGTTAATTAATAAGCCCAGATCGTTACTTTTCCCATCGTCATGTAAAAAGTCATGTCTCGCTATAAATGCTATAAAGAAGAATATTTAATCATGGAAATAATATATTTTCATGTCTGACAGAGAGACGCTCACCTGTTGCTGGGACTGAAGCAGACACTCCAAGTACTTGATCACCTGTCTTTTGAAATTCTTGGCCTTTTCTTTCTGTATGATGAAAGAAAAACATTTCATCCGTCAGCACACTTTCAGCTGTCCAGTATTTTCTGTGGAAGCGACGAGGACAAACATCTGTACCTCAAAGCGGATGACTTCCTTGCGCACAGTTGCAGAAACCCGTTCAAAGTCTCTCTCATACTGCGTCACTTTGGCCTCCCACTGTTAACAAGAAGGGAGGAAGAGTTTGAAGTCTCACAGCACAGAAGCACATTCATGGCAGGGTGTCATGAAAAGCAGGAAATGTAAAGAATGATAAAAAATAAAAGTCAGAATTAGACTAGAAAGTTAAAGTTGTGTGTTAGTATCTCACACTTCTTCTTCTTCTTCACGTCAATTCTGAATCACATGTAAAAATATATTAAATTTTTGATTCATTTTCTCAAAATTCTGACTTAATGTCTCGTCGTTCCTTTAAAAGTTTGACTTAATGTGAACATTTCTAACATTTTAATTGTCCTTTAACAATTGTGCCTCTATACGAACCATTAGGTATGAATGCAGGTATAGTGTTTGGGCAAAGTGATGCAGCACCTTCTTGCCAGGACAAAGTAAATGAGCTTACAGTAGTTAGCGGTGATTTTTTTCATTAAAACTGGACTCTGACAGAAAAATGTAGAATCTAAAATATCTGCTTTACTGTGTCCTGACAACAACCAAGTTAACAGAAATAAACTGATGATTAAAATTAAATTGAACTCCGTGTGTTTCTGCTGGAGGAACAAAATGACACAGGGACAAAGTGAAGGCCTCTCAAGTGGCTCATTCATTACTCAAACATTGTTCTCAATCTTAATAATAAATAAAAAACAGATCAAACTGCAGCACTTCCAGGCATCGCAGCCTCATCTGACTTATTTTCACTGTGTTGGTTTTGGCTGCTGTTGTACCTCAGCGATCTCCTCTTTGGCCAGCTGCAGTTTGTCTGGCTTGTTGGCCCACAGCAGTTTGGCCTCAGTCTCCCTCTTCTTCTGCAGCACGGCCTGAGCATCCTGCCAACGCTGCCACGCCTTTATCCGGTGATCAAACGACCCCTGCAGGTCGCACACACACACAGGATCATTTCATGTTTATATCTAGCTATTTACTTCAGCCGCGGAGACGGCGGCAGAGGCTCCTATTCAGAACAATTATTCAAGGTAACCCTCATTAGAATAAAAACAGGTTCTTTGAAAATAGTGCAACATCGCTCTGAAACTGCATCCCTCTGTGCAGTATATACAATCATTCAATCATAACATCCTTCTCTGCCTTAGCTCTTGACTGAAACTTATAATTTTACTGACATTTCATCCTGTCCAGGAAGCACATAGCAACATTTTTAGGCTAAGATTGGACACAACTACTGGGAATAAATTAAAATGCTGGACTTGACCTCATGGCTTACGATAATAGATAGTCGTCAGATTACCTAAAAGTGAAATAGCTTGTCTCACATTGCTGCATTGCTTGGTGTTCTTTTAAATTAAACTATCTAAGAAATGAAAATGCAGTGTTATCTTTGACGTGCAGAAATGAGATTTTCTCAGTACCCTCACGGCTCCAAGCAGGCGGATGTAATCGGCGATGACTTCGGCGAAGCTGAAGGTGTCGTTTGCAGCCTGGTCCTGGTGCAACTGCTCCATCTTGTCCTCCACCTCTGCCAGCTGAGAGAGCGCTCGGGACAGAGCGGTGTTGTCCTCCGCGCTGCCCAGCATGGCCGTGCTTTTTGCAAAGCTGGCTGTATTTAACGACAGCTCTGGAGGGGAAGAGAGAACCAACCAATAACCCAACAGAGACGTTTTCCACCACACACTTTGAAACGCAAAATACGTGAGAATAAAACACGTGATCGTCTGCAAACTACCTGTAAAAATAACACTTGAGCATGCTGGTAAAGAGCTAGTTATCGTGGTTATTTTGTTTGCATTTAGGCTTTAGTTTTAATTTATTTATACTTAAAGGCAAATCATCAACAGCCAACACTGTAATACCTTGCATTATAACTTGTTCCACTTGTTCATCATCATTAATCATTAATGAATGTCATCATGAGATCGCAAAAATAGAACATATGCATTTGTTTGTTTTTTTTAGGTCTATTCAAATGTAATTTTTGGCCACCCTGGTGGGAAGGGAGATGACTAACCTTTCCTGTGGACGACCAGAGACTCGACCAGCGCGTGGAGCTTCCTGAACTGCTGGTCTGCAGACTCCACCTCCTGCAGCTTCTCCTCAAACCACTGCAGCAAAACACTCAGTTAGTACAACTCCAACATCGAGACCCCTGCGTGATCTACATGTTTAACGCCCACTGTTACTCCACAGATTAACATCTAAGATAGGTTTCATTACTTTTGTTAATGTAACAACATCCACGAGCTCTATATGACAGTATGAGCCACACTGAGTCACTCTGGGTCAACAAATAGATAAAATGTTGAGTGAATTACGTTTTTATGATCATTGAACTTTAATTTTTCGTTACTTTGCTTCTAAGTAGTAATTTACCAAGTGCGCCACTGAGTCATACAAATCTAATCCAATTTAAACATGTTTCTAGACTTTTTAGACACAAACATGAACCCTGATACAACATGTACGCAAATTATCTATAATTACATTAGAATTGGTGCTTTCAGCTTCCTGAGAAGAGAAATCCAGAGCAGTTTAAATTATTGATTGAAATTAGTTTCAATTTCAAATTCAATCAGATGGAATAAACATTAACTAAAGTTCAGTGTATGCATGTATGAGGTACTTTGAGCTCAGATCAAGAGGAAATCAGTTTCTTTATACAACAACATTTGACAAATACGGTCTTTGATCAGCGTGACTGGTTGCCTCACCTTCAGTGTTTAGTGTACTCTGGTGCTATCTACTAAATGTACAGTTTGCCAAATGTGAGCTTGCACTATCGCAAACAAAAAAGCACCGGACACAAAATGTTCAATCAATACCACCAGGTCACTTTACAAAAGAAGGTGTTTGCCATTACATGTTTTTACCTCAAGTGCAAATTCAGTTATTCAATTATGAAAAAACAAACTAACTAACAGGTTAATGTTGTGACTGATGTCAATTCAACATCAGCTTTTAACTGTGAGCTGGAAATGTTCTGCCTTTTACTGGAAGATGCAGATTTCCTCATCACAAAAAAAACCGATCTGCTACATGAGAGCTTCTTGGAAATGAAAGCCGCTGTGAACAGCAGGAGAGTCTGTTTGCAGCTGAACTCACCACGTCTGACTCATTCATCTTGATGGTCATTTTACTGACAGCGTCTGTTGCTTTGTTGATCATTTTCAGGAAGCCGGCGCCGCTCAGAGCCTGGGTGCTCACTGCTCTGGGCAACTGAAGACACACACGCACATCATGATACAGCTATCACCAGACTGCACTTCAGAAATGCAGTACACACAGGGGGATCATGTGAGAGTAAATGACGGAAGATTAATACATCCCTCTGACAGTGTTGCCTCAATTTCAACATAGCTTTCTAAATGCAATAAAGATCATATGATCTGCAAAATTACTGTGCCAGACAGGCTAATGAATTTAAAGAGTCCAGCACGCCACAGTGCTCAGGCACTTCACTAAATAAATGTTTGTCTTATAAAAAATGCACCCAGCCCTGAGGCTCTCCAAACTCAATTTCAGCTTACTTCTTCTCTCTCCAGGAACTCTCTGACGTCGGGATCTTGGAGAAGCGATGGGTGATTTACCACTCGCTGCAGATACCTGTCGAACAAGACAACACAAAAGGGCCTCACTTTCCTGCTTTCCTCCACGTTTGGTGGAGATTTGAGTATCAGATGTGAAGGATTCGTTTTCTCCCAACACTACAAACACTGTGATGCAGCTCTACTTCCACTCCTTCTCTCCTACCTCTCCAGAGAGCCTCTTCTTCTCTCAACAAAGTCTGCGGACGAGGAATCTTCCTTTCCCACCTTCACCTTTGTCATGCCTGTACAACACAGCATCCCTTCATGAGGCTGATGGAGATTACAGTTATAGATCATCAGAGGAAACAGTAAAGGCCAGTCAGCCTACCCAGGATGCTCTTCTCCGGTGGCGGAGGCACGATGTATCCATTTGGTCCATGTTTTTCAGAAAGCTTCTCGTAGAGGCCGAGGAAGTCGCTGAAGCGTCGCCTGACTGTAAATGTCTTGTTGCGGAACATGGGCAGCGTGGTCTGAAACGGAGTTCACGCAGGGTTCATTATTATTGGATGTGATGCACGTAACAGGCTTAGGTGGTGACAATAAAATTCTGACATGATTTATGTCTGCCTTTAATGACCAGTGCATGGGCGTTTTTCCTACAATACAATGACCAGTATTTCCTCTCTTGACACACATCTGATGAGTAACTGGACTGACTTCCTGTGCAACCACATTGGACACTGCTCAAGTTTTTACCTGTGTGGATACTTTGTAGGCCATGTAGGCGTTCATCCCGTCCCCTGAGGAA